>NW_009648543.1:1207666-1222339 GCF_000708025.1 Charadrius vociferus | reverse complement strand
AGTTTTAAAAGGTATGTCTTTTATAGGCAGCATAGACTTTTTTCATAAAGAAGAGAGGCAAACACCACAAAGTAAGAGTACTGGTGGATTTAAGGCTAGCACAAATTTTTTATTGTTTTCTTAGAAATCCCAAACCTACTGGAGATGCCTTCCCCCAACCCCGTTCCCTGATGCTGTATTAGACCTTATCTAAACATTAACACACCACTCCTTCACTAGACCTGACTTCTCTGTCAGCTGCAATGCTCAATATTATTTCCATTATTCTGTATTGTTCTGCCTAGATCAAACCCTTGTTTAAAAAAATATTTCTCACTACAATCTATTTAAAGCCTTAGCACCACTTTTCTTCCTTAAGTTAAAGTGAGTATCCCACATAACACCAAGAGGCTGCAGCTTTACATGTCAATTCATACATAGTTTGAAGACAGATAGCACAGATAATAAAGATTAGTTATGCAAGGTTTTGATGGGAAATGCCTGATTCTGCAGGTCCTCTTTTATATATCTCCTCCCTTCTTTGATATAAGTAATAAGCCCCAGGTTTGGACACTGAAGTTCCTGTGTTGGTTACTAAGATTTCTTGGGGCAATTCCTGTGGTTCCTCCAGCTGCAGCTGAACATCTCCATGATGCTTTCCACGCAACTGCAGGAAGCTGTCCCGACCCTCTGGGCACTTGAAGAGAAATATATACAAATAGTAGAGAACTAGCAGTGTAAACTGATTTAACTTACATCCGCCCCCTGAGGTGGATATGGGATGTATAGTGGCTGACATGATAGGAGAAGCGGAGACCTACTTCATACCTGTGCCTATGTCTTTAGCTTGGGAGAGTTAGGGGTCACCACCCAAACAAGATGCATAAGTAACTCCTCAGTTACAGCATGGACATATGGAGACATGAAATTGTAACAGAGCTTCCTGTCCAGGCTTCCTGTCTCAGTACATTTGCATTTAAAAGATAAAGATAAACCTGCAAAATATTAAAAATACAAACCATGTACCAAACATTTAACATGATGCTTTAAACCACAGCCAAATTGTGGCATAGTATAACATCTGTGAGTTATTTCATCCACTGAAGTGAAATGTTCTGAGTATTTGGAAAATATTTGGAAAATATGGTCAACATATCTTACATGCTCAAAATTAAACTGATAATAAAGTCAGGACAGAAATTCCCCAAGTCGGATTTGGGGATTTACAGTATATTTTGTGGAGCAGCTCTTCTTAGTATGGGTATAGTCCATACTAGTATCCTAGTATTCCTAGTATCATTTGCAATTTCCCCCAAAGAATTTCCTGCTAGTGCGAGGACACCAGCAATTTATCTGCCTTATTCTGAGTCATTTTAAAGGCTTTTATGGCTTTTGATCTTTTATACCATCTCCCTTAAATATTTTATGAGATACCATGACTCATTTCATTACTTATATAATCAAGGTTTGGAGAATGGATGTTCTGTCTTTCAGTCCCTTCTGAACTACTGGAACATCATTGATGGAATTATATTTAAGCAACTATACTAGAGATTGAAATCAGTCCCTTGTTCTTATCTACATATCACTACTTAATTTTGCATTAGTTTCTGCTTCAGGACAATCACTGAATGATATTGGAACATAGCCCGTGTTGATGCCTCATGCAACATTTAAAGCCTTTTTTCTTCACTTCTTCAAAAGGTATGTGCATGATTGCACGGAAGTGTGGCAAGGGAGGAAGAATTAAAATAATAAACATGTTGGTTATCTTGTTATGAAAGCCTGTGAAGAAACAAGGTACCTGCAATGTTTACTTTAAGGTAGCTAGCAAGCTCCTCACTATAGCCTAGGCGAAGGATGTTTATCCACCATATGATGGCTTTTTCTCCTCCACAATAGTTAAAATATAATAGTAATCCCGTGATTATAAAAAACACCGATTTTGTTATTACCGGGGTCAGGAGAACAGATCAGATTAAGCACTTCTAACTGCTGGAGACTTGCTCATCAACAATGAAATACAAACAATATTCTTTTTAATAAAATTAAAATATTTCATGTTTTGAATTTCATAAAGTCTCCTCTATATCATCTGGTCTGACACAAAATTTCACAATGAAATTATGTTTTTAAAAATTCACGTCAATTCTTCACCTCCTCTTTCACCAGATATTTTAATTCCCGTGAATATTTCAGTCGCATGCACAGATCACAGGAATGGATCAAATTTTTTTTTGATAGAACAGCTCCCTGTTGTCTCAGTTCAGTTTCATCAAAATATACACATTTCACAGGAGTATGTCAACTTGCATGACATGTTTTAAGGAATAAGTAAAAAATAATTATTTCAATTAATTTTGCCATTTATTAAATAAAAATATTTTTGCTTTACATATAGTGTATAGAATAGAATATTTAGGGCTTTAATACAGTCAAGGTGAAGAAAAAAATTGTTCAGTCCAGGTGCAGCCCAGAACAGAATAACTTAGCCTTATTTTGGGGTTCTGTCATCTGAAAAATTAAACAGTTTTAATAGGCTGATTGGTTTGGAAGGATTTTTTTCTGAGAGGTGTAGAGAGAACAAAGATTTGATATTGCTGGGGAAAAGGGTACCATTTTAAGAGAAGCATATTCAACAAAGACACGGTATGCATTTCAACCCTATGGTAAGGACCTGTCTCCTATGCCATCTTAAATCATCAATATCACCAATTCTTACTGCTCTTTGTAAGTAAAACTGCAAGTAAACCTCAAAACATCTTGCAGTCATTATTATAATCTCCTTTTTCCAGATAAGACCAAGACGTGACAAAATGTTCCAAAGGCTCTCCGGTATGTCATTGTCCAACCCCCCTTCCTGATTAACAGTTCATTTCAGCTAGCTGCTGTGGATTTGCTGTTCTGGCAACTGTCTTAGCAGCAGTACACCAGAAAGTCATAGCTGCCCTACACCACACATCAGCTAACACTCTACTGACACTACTGACACAAAAAGCATCCTCTCCTCCAACTCTATGGAAACAAGTCAAGCCAACAGTGCGTATCATCACCAAGCAAAGGTATGATGTTGGTTCATCATTTTTATCTATATGCAATCTTTAATATCATTAGCGCCTTCTTATACAGCTTGTCAGCCGAGGGCACAAGTGGCAACAGCCATGGACATTTGTTTGGTTATTCCCATTCTCCTCACCTCTCCCTCTCTCAAACTTCTCCTGCCTGCAAAACAAAATAGCATGGCATGGAGACTCTCTTACTTCATATAAGCAGACCTTCACCAAAAGCCTTTCTATATTTCCTTTTTTTAAAAATCCAAGTCTTTCAACAACAACAACAAAATAGGAACAAAACCCCCAAAATTACTACAGTTTACCCATGTGCCATTTTGCATCCTGTTTCTGAAACGAGAGTTGACAGGCCAACATATGTGACCAATAACTGCTATTCAGAGTTAAGCTCTGCAAATGGTGATTGACGTGGAGCCGGGCATGCCATTAGCCATGGGAGTTATCAACTATAGACCAGCCAAAATAAACTCCGAGAAATTTCCTCTGAGATTCTTGACCTTCTGATTTGGAGCAAACCCACCCCTATTAATTAAATAATTTGTCCATTATCACCTGAAGACATGTGTAACCTTTTCACCCTACACAAGAAAGAGCACAGAGTAAGTAAACAAACGTCTACTGTAAATATTACTAAATCCCCAAGCTTGCTTGATTCGCTACAGTGCATATGCTATCCTAATACCACTTAGCGTAGATCTGCACAGCAAAGCACATTAACACGTATTCTTTAAATCTCTAATGGATAAGTCTTTGCACAGCACTTTCAAATGAAACAGTCCAAAGCTGGGAAAATTAACTAAGGCAGTCACCTTTCAACTCTAAAAGCTGAACTTATGCCTGACCTGAAGTACAGCATTGTACAACATCTGTCCGTATCACATAAGCTTCTAACTGGTGTCGTATCTTTCGCAGTACTTTTTACTGAGAAGACATATCAAAACATCAAACGACTTCATCATAAAAACTAGCTTTTCCCATAAAACTGCAATCATGATATCATATGGGAAAAGATTAGTTTTGGGGAGCAAGGATTTCCATGCATTTGCAAAATAAAGCAACATAGGTTTGTTTTTCTGTCTATTAAAAGCCACATTGTCACTTTTGCAGGGTAAGTCTTTCTTCCCACCGTAGAACAGCTACAAGATCATCGGGAGTAAGGGTCTTATAATTGAGATGAAGCCATTTTTAACAGTACCATATGATAAAAAAAATTCCCAGAATTTTTTACATTGATGCTGCCCCATAAGTCTGGCTTACAAATTTCAGAAATGAAGATGCAAAAAGCTATTGGTACATTTGACTTGTAACTGATTATTTATACCTCCAGCCCTCACACGCAAGGCTTCAGCACTTGGTAGAACATGTTTATTTACACACTACGTAATGATCTCAAGATTGAAAACGCCAAAAATCTTGGAGTTTGCTCAGAAAACTAAGCCTTATATTTTAGCTGCTTTTAAAAACCCAACACCCCAGAATATTTCAGTGTCTTTTTAATACCCATTAGAAAGAAAAGCTTGCTAGGTGTGCAGAGAATTTGTAAAACAAAACTCCACTGATGACCCCATTATACCTTTGCACTGCAAAGGAAAGGAGCCTGTAAAGGACAGGTACCATCAGGAACTGATCTTTCAAGAAGAGATAGGTCAGACAGTTTCATGGAGAAAGAATGGGAAGCTACAATGGCTGTTGTGAGCGTTTAACTCCTTTGTATGCCTTCAGAGGTCTTCTTTACCCTCCTTACCTTTCTGTCTGCTGCCTTCCTTCTCTTGCCTCCAAGCTCTTGAAGTTTATGAACTATTCCTCTTTCTTGCACCTGTGCTTACCAGGGCAACTGCTGATTCTGTAGCACCGAAAGTCCTATATTCATCTGCAAGGCTTTCAAACAAGTTTCATTCACAATTTCTGTATAAAGGCTCATTCCTCAGCTTTCCTCATGCAATTTTAAGAAGTCAGTCTGGTAATCTTTTCCTTCTCTGCAGGCTCCTCCTGGTCTCCTCTCCCACATAGTTGTTTTCCCTCTGGGCCTCTCTCTGTCCCTCTCTTCTGTACTTTATTTTCTGAGTAACCTAGTCTAGTCTCAGGAATGTGCCCTGGTATTTTAAAATGTACTGCTGTTAAGAAAAATATAGAGCTGCTTTCCCTGTTGTTACATAGGAATAGAACACAAACAGCCAGAGCAGCCCCTTTCTTTCTCTTCCTCTTCCCCTTCCTTTACCTCTTCTCAAGTACCTCAAAAAAGCAAACCCATTTAGTCTTTCCCTGGGATAGCAGCAATCAGTGGCACAAACATCGGCCAAAAGATGTTTGGAAAGACTCAAAACTATTTTCAGTTCTATGATAGAAAGAAGGGAAGAGCAGATAAAAAAAGTGCTACCAGTTTTCTTCGTCATACTCAAATTTCCAGCTGCACACTGACCTGGACAGGAACTCCAGGTTGGCAAAGCCTACCTCCCTGATGAGGTTAAAAGCACATTCAAAAAGGAGAGGGATTGAGATGGCATTTCCCTTCTTTCTTCAAGACCCCTCTCTTCCCTCTGGGATTACGCTACAGTTCTGTGAGCTCTAGTGTTGTCCGTATGCCTGGGGAAGGAGAAGGAGGTGAAAGACAGAAGCCGAAAAACTGGGGACAGGGAAGCCAGGAGGCAGTAACAGAAATCCTAAAGCAGGGACAGGGTCAGGGCAGCAAGGCTCAATCCAAAGAGGTAAAAAAAATAAATCACTGGACTGGGGAGAATATACTGCAATTAGTCTGAAAATTCAAGGGAACCTCAGGGAAACAATCAGCACCACTGGTGATTTGCCTCTCTTGGGGCATACCTACCTCATCAGCTCAAGACAAACAGGGAAATAAAGTGCATTTCTCCACAAACCTCTTTTCTCCAGTAACAGTTTCCAGATTGTCTAGACCACAATGACACAATCTGTCTTCTGAAAGCTAACTCCTCTACAGTATTTAAGGTATAAATTCATAGAAACAGACAATAGAAAAAATCATGGAAATAGAGAAATTAGACAAGATCCATGATCTAATACCCCAGGATTTTTCGTTCAGAAAGACAGATGATGCTTGAGAAACAACTAAAGCCTTTTGTGGGGAATCATGCAATAAGGCCAAGCTAAAGGTTTGGTTTTGTTTTGCTTTTGGTTTTTTTTTTTCTTTCTTTCTTATGTTATGTTGGCCAGGAAGCCTCTCTTGGAGGCTGTAAAGTAACTTTCTCAACGCAGCTTTAACAAAGATAAATGTAATGTTCTGCACCTGGAAAGAAGTAATCCCAAGCAGAGCACAAGCTGGGGACTGATGGGCTGAGGAACAGCTCTGCTGAAAGGGACCTGGGGATGGTGGCAGGCAGCAAGCTAAATGGGAGCCAGTGGTGTGCCCTGGCAGCGAAGGTGGCCAGCAGTCTCCTGGGCTGCACCAGCAAGAGTTCAGTCAGTAAATCAAGGAATATGGCTATTTCAGTCTGTCTGGCATTTATTAGGCCACACCTGGAATACTGTGACAGGTTTTGGTCCCCTCAGTTGGAGAAGTTGGGAAGGATCCAATGGGACCCTTATTAGGGAATTGGAGAACTTGACATGAAGGCAGGTTGGAGGAACCAGGTTTGCTCAGCCTTGAGAACAGAAGGCTCAAGGGGGATCTAATCACCGTTCTCGAGTATCTTAAAAGTGAGTTACAGGGGAAATGGAGCTACTCTCTTCACAAGGATGCCCGCTGACAGGACAAGAGGCAGTGGGCACGAGCTGCTTCAAGGGAAATTCTGTCTGGATATAAAAAAAAAATTCTTCCCCATGAGAGCAGCTGGAGATTGGAAAAGGTTGCCCAGGAAAGTGGTGCACTCTCATGTGCTGGAAATGCTCAAGATTGTTTGAATAAGTTATTGTATCGACCTGTGTTGAAGAGAAGGTTGGACCAGATAATCTCCAGAGTCCAATCAGAACTTTCTGTGAACCTCTATCCATGCACAGTCTTGCTAGTTATATCAATAGTGTTGTCAGTCCACAATCATCTTCTCCCTCAAGCATGAGGCTTCCACTACTCTAGGGATGTGTGATATTTATTTCCAGTCATCGCTAATCTTTCATAAGCAGTTTACACTTTAGTTCTCTTTAAAGGGAGAAGAAGCAGGGGGAGCAATAGCAGACTTCTCCCATGACAGTTTATTTTGCAGTCAAGATGTTCAAGGAGAGTTATATTATGGGAGGATTTTTTTAACCTTCAGGAACAAGGCTTAATTAGGGATCAAGAGCAAATGTTATAGCACAGAAGAGACACCTCTAAATGCTCATTCTTATCGGGCTTTTGTTCCAATTAAGCTGGTTAACAAGGGATGTAAGAGCATTTGCCTCTGAAGTATAGATATTACAATTTTAAATTTTAATTGAGCTGAAAAATCTGAGCAAGCAGGACCTTTTGAAGAGCAGATGCATTTGTGAAGAAATGGTGAGGAACCTGTACAGCTCTTACCTCTTTAAAATATTTCAACACTGCAAGGAATAAGCTCATGCTGAAACTCAAAACCAAATTTCTTATTATTCAAGAAAATATGAATGAAAATAAAAAAATGTAAAACAAATCAGGAAAGAAAGCCTGGTTTTGCTCTCACACTATCAACTGATCCGTTCAGCATTTGTTACAAGGGTGCGAATTTACTCACATACTTCTCAAATAACTACAACACCACAGTATTTTGAAGGAGGATTCCATCCCACCTCCCCAATCCCACTGACTTCAGCAGAAGCAAAATCAGGCTTCAGAGCTGCCCATTTTGGGTCAAGCAAGACTAAGAAGCAAAAGGTGCCACCTTGCAATACCCTGTATTGGTTACACACCAGTAAGGGGCACGGCTGTGGGTGGACAGGTAAAGCTAAGGAAGAGATGGAGCTTTGCTTTGCTTGATGCTTAATACTTAGCAAAATACTCTAATCAGCTATAACAGCAACAGATTATTTTTTCATTAGAGCAAAGAATGGTAGCATTTAATCCTCTAGTTGTTTCCCGATGTAACACAATTTGAGTCCTGGCAAACAAAAAGTCTTGCCTTACAAGTCCAGATAGTAGGAGAGGTAAAAAAACAGCGCAAACTTTTTTTAAACATGAAAGAAAGTCCCCACGATTTTGCTGAAGACTAGAAAAACAATCTCAGTTTTTCCAAGATAAATACTGATGACTTCGTATGAGACCTTACATTTCACAAGGAAAATATATGGCATGATTCCTTCAAACCACTCTATTTCACATAAGCATCCAGGTAAAGTTAAAAATGCTATTTTATAGCGATGAATAACCAACACAGGAAAGGTGTACATGGCTACATGAGTTAGCACAGTCATTCTTTATTCATTAACTTTAAAGAGCTTTACATGCAAAACGGACAAGATACTTTTCAGAATTTTTAACTGCAATTTTGCTGTGACTAAATTCACTCTTTTTTGTTGCACAGAGGACATACATAAAAGTGAAGCCAGTTTCAGAAGGTTTTGGTTTGTATCAGTTTTTCCCAGATCTCTAGAATTAGCCTGAAGGATCCTTTTACAAAGTAAATATATATAAAATATTAGGACAACACTGCAATGCAAAAAAGATCTTAAATTGCTCATCCAAGGAGATGACATAATGAATACTGACATAATTTCCAAGCAGCAAAGCAAAACTAGGTCAAATCACATTGACCTATCTAGCATAATAAGCCCCCTTTTTTCAGATTTTTACAATGTAGACTGTGTCTGCAGGCATTAATGTCCCCTGTTATCAATGTATAGTGTTGTCACTCTGCTTTAATGTCTTATCACCATGTTGTGTTAATTAGACCAAAACAATATAGTGCACTTTTGAACTGCTTAACTCCTAGTTTGAAATCTCTGCCTCAACTATACTTCTGAGGTTATCCAGTTAGAAACAAAGTCATTAACTCTTTGTGGTCACTTGTTTCAATAGGTGCTACTAAGGCTGGTGGAATAGCATAACTTTGCATATAGGTCAAAATCTAAGCTTCTTCAGTTGCATCTTATTTGCCAAAAACCAGGTCCACTTAGCTGACATGTGTCGGGGAGCAAAATGCACGCTAATTTTGATGCCACTTAACACAAGGCAGAACCCTGGCACATACACTCTCCCAAGCATCACATGGACAAATCTGCTTGGTGCTTGGCCATCACGTGTCCCTGCCGAAGCGCTTTGTCCACATGCTGTGCTCTGAAAGGGACAGTCCTTCCCTTGCTCAGGTCTCAGGGCAGTCTTCCCCTCCCCTACTCTTGTTCCTCTGCACATCAGATTTACAGCGAGCGTATTTTTCAGTGAGACTATAGACGGAGTTGTGTAGGTGTCCGCCTACAGCCTCTCATGACTCCCACAAGAGCAGAAACATGAGAAGCGAGAGCCGAATCTGCCTATATCCCTGCCTGTATCCCTGCCTCCACAGCTGAGGTGGGACCAGGGACCAGGCTGAGAGCTTGAGGTCTCAGCTTCCCAGGGAGCTGGGGCTGCTCAGGCAGGAGGAAAGCAGCTCAGGCAGGAGACAGAGGCAGACCTTGGTGGTCCACAAAGCAGAAGTTGTCAACAGAGTTTACATCTTCCTGTAGAATACATACAGATTTTGCAATAAGGGCATAATCTTAGGGGGAAAAACGAGTGCGTTCCACTGATAAAGCCCCTTCCAATGCTTTTGATCATTGCTTGGTGATGAAGGGTACCTTGAAACTGGGATGCTGGCTGTTCTTATGATGGAGTTGCTGGATTTGGCAACTCCAATTCTCTCTATATATGCGTATGTATATATATGTGTAAATGCGTAGTGTTTCTCTTTTCATTTTGTTTTCTTCTTCTTTTTTTATGTCTTCATTTACCCCTCAGGAAGAAAAAAAACACCCACCAATACACAAAGCAAACCAACCAAAATAAAAAAAAAAACAACAAAGAAAGTGGGATCATGTTTCCATACGGCCAATTACTGAAAAAAAGAAGAGAGTTTTTTTGAGAACCATTTTGCCATAAAATACTGATTTCTCTGTATTTTTTGGAAGAAAGCACCAGCCTCAGCTAATGCTCAAAACAAATTTTCTAATAAGAAAACAGAGATGGAGATCCCAGACATGGTCTCGGGGTGGGGTGAGGGGTCTCATCTGAGCAAGCTCTCTCTTCACCCAAGTCTAAGTAGTGCATTGGCTCACCCGAATCGCAAATGAGTCCCACCGACTGCTCTGGTGGGGGGGGTCTCTCAGAGCTCCTGCTGCAGCTGTTCAGTAATTAAATACCTGCAGACCCAAAGAGCCAAGTTAATGCCATTAGTCATGGGCACCTGCTCGGGACGCAGGGGTGCCGAAGGGAGGCGGCGGGCGATGCCGTGGGCCCAGAGGTTTCCAGGCAGCAGAAGGCGGCCAGGGTGCAGCGTGATGGGAAGCTGTCAGAGCCGCCCCGGCATGAGAAATATTTCGGCCTCCCTGCCCCAAAATGCGGAGCAACTGTCATAGGGTGTCACCAGCTCCTTTCTGGGGCAATGAAATACCCCTCCCTAAATATTTTCCTTGCAGTCTATCACACTACAATGAAAAATCCTATCAGCCCTGAGGATCTCCTCATTTACTGTCCCACTAAGCCATGAGTGAAAGCCTGGACTCTCTTTTGTTTGTTTGACTATCTCAAAATTGTTCTTGCACCCAGCTATCTCAACACTTACGCAATCAAAAAAGTTTTATCACAATTCAGGGCCAAACAAACATCGCCTATTTGCCAGCTTTTTTGTCCTCCCACACCCCCCTGGGAAGATATAAATAATAGTGATAAACAACCATGGCACGACAGCAAATAGGAAAGAATTTTAAAGAATTAAGAGCTATTTTTATTGCTTAGAAAAGAGATCAAAATCAACTTCCTACCCTTCAGTGCCTTTCCCAGCTTTCAGACAGACAGGGTGGATTCTGCACTGCAAGCCAGGGATCTCAGGGATATACAGTAATTCCTTACAGCTTGCTAAAGCATTACAAGCTCTAAGCTGCACGACTGTAATAAAAGACTTTGAACCCAAGAACAGGCTGAAGAACGGAGTACCCTAAGAAGTCTGAAATTCAGTTCAAACAAACTCCGGCGCGCGTTCCAAAGGCTATTCACATGGTTTTACGCGAATACAGGTCTGCTCCTTTCTCTCAGCTCAGTCTTCACCCACAGCCAAACCAAATTGTTCCTCCGAACGCTGAAGCATTTACTAAGCTTCAGCGTTATCCCCTCAGCATTCACCACCGCGAGCTCCTCGTTCCCGGCAGTTCACGTCCCTCGACCCCAGGCTCCAGCAGACCCCTTACCTCTGGTGCTACTCTGCAGAGGGACTCTGAGGTCTGACAACTTTTTGCAGAGCTCAGAAGCTGTGGAAACCCTCCGTGCCTCTGCCTGCCTCCCAGTCCCTCCCCAGTGGGGAAGCCCTGGGACTGGGCAGCGGTGGGAAGCCGGCAGCCAGCCCAGCAGTGCCGGGCAGGCGGGAGGCAGAGAGCCAGAGCCAGATCTCATCAAAGGTAGGAGGCCTGGTGGGGATCAGAGAAAGGGAGATACACATCTAAATAATTCAGAGGCTAATAAAAGCTTAAGGTTGGGCTCTGTTCGAGATGTGAGACGAGGCTGAATTTTGATGCATTTCAGGCTGCCATCAACGCAGAATGCTGTGTTACTTAATAGCCCGACACTGACAAACCAACATTATTTTAAGAGTATTCCACATAAAGTTAATGAGGAAAGTGGCTATGGCTGGTTTTGTATTTCTATAGCTTCAGGTTTAGGTTGAAATTCTATCAAGTGAAGATTTTGAGAACTTCAAGTCTGACCTCTACAGGTAGGCTGCTGAAATAGGTACAGTATCTTTTGATCGCAAATCGTACACAGGACTGTTAGAAATTAGAGAAAGGTAATGGCTCAGATGTACTACATAACATCAGATTATCCTCATTGCATGTCTAAAGCATCTCTTAAAAACACTACTACCTGTAGCATCATCTGTGGTAATTTGGTTCCAACAAATGCTTTCTTGCAAGATGCATAGACAGTGCAGCAACACCAGAAAAAGCACATCCAGCATGAACATTTTTACATTCAAAAGTGTTATGGGGGTTTGCTTCTGCTTTTTATTATCCCTCCCCCTTCCTCCCCAATCTTCCCTACGATCTGCTCTTTCAGAGCTACAGAAAGAAACATCACTTTGAAACCGATAACATCCATTTGCGTTTTGCAAAACTGATGTTTTTAAATGCCCTGATTGGTGCCACCTTTTTCTAATCAGAACCAACCACTCTAACAAACTACCCTTTGTCCGGGGATCCCGTCCCCTCTGTTCCCACCAACCTACAGCACATGTTGCTATAGCTACCCTGCATGTCTATTTACCACACAAGTGATCAAAGGGAGCAGACAACACGCATACACACACGCACAAAAAACCTCGCCAGGCTTCCTACCGAGCAATGTCCAGCCGCTAATTAACTGATACACTCCCAGCCTGGGGACTCTGTACACTTGCTTTCTTTATTCTGCGCAGTACACACACATGCAAAAAAAAGCAGCATTCTCCAAGATGCTCATTCTTCCCTTACAGACCAAACAAACAACAAAACGTCCCAGGATGAACTTTAAAAGAGAATTTCCTAAAGCGAAGCTAAGGATTACAGCACTTCCAGGATAAGAATTCAGCTTTCCTACTGAGGAACCCGTTAAGAATTTTAAAAGGTATGCAAAAGAAAATAGGAAATAAGAAACACATGCTAAGAACTTAAACAGCTGTAAGGAAAGGGGATGATTTTGAATTTTGCATGTGTGTTGCACTGAAATTGCATGCAGGATTTATTCACTTGGTGAATTATATGCACGCTAAAAGCTATATGACTCCAGTCCTGATAAGTAACTGCAATGGCTTTATGTGCCTTAGAAACACAGTTTTTCATTTTTAGGTGGTCTGTCAGTTAACAGTCATTTTGTTGAACCTCTTAATGTGACGAAGGGCTTAAGTCTGCCTTGATCCAAGTCAATGGGACTTCAATAGAAAGAGGCCAAAATAAGGAGTTGCATTTGCTGTCAATGACACTCCCACGAGCTGCACTTCAGGAGTATGTTGTGGGCGCAAGTGAGTGAAAATGAAGTATTAAAATTCATCAAAAATTTAATTTTCTGTGAAGTAGGCTTAGGGAACTTAAAACAGAGCCCACAGTGCCCTCTCCAGTTCTGCAGCAAACTCGGGGAATCCAGCCACATGACTGTGTCCAACCACATGAAACTGCCGCTCAACCACACGAAGGCTGAGCATCTTCTCAGGAGTTTGCATCACTTGTAGGTTTCCTTACTTACGAGTTTATTTTAAAGCAATAAACTGAACCGAGTACTCTGCAAAGCAGAAAATGTGTTGCCTGCAAAGGATTATTTTTTGTCAGGTTAGTTGGGTTTTGTGTCTTGCAACCATGCTTGATACCTTCTGCTTCCTAACACTAGTCTTACTAACACTAGTCTTGGAGCATGCTAGCACACCCAAATGGGTATATTTGCTGTAGGTGCCTAAACTTCCACAGGTACACAGTGACCGCTGTACTTTCCCAGATGTCACATGCACAGCGATAAGAAAGAAATTTTCCCGTTTTGGTTACTGGATCTTATCTGTGAGGTCATTCTATCAGACAGTGAGGAGAGACCTCTTGCTGAGATTTTCAACTCTCACCAAAAAAATGATGGCTTCTTTATATCGTCTCATTTACAACTCTCAACACAACATTTACACCGATGCCTGTTGGCCGCTAGAGACTATAGGCCTGGTAAAGCAGGCTGGATCTCACCAACTCAACAGGCTGCATATTACATTTCTCCAGGAATTCCTGCACTTCTATCAGGGAAATTAGCGCATCTGTCTTGCTGTGTGCTATCGTTCAATACCTGCGGACTGCCCTTGGGCCAGAGCAGTCATCAGCGTAATACACGGTTCCATTCCAACACCCGAAACACACTGCCTGCTTGGGGGTTAACTCTGTGGCCCCAAATTAAGCGATAGCTCCCACCGAGAGCCTCTCAAAGTGGGAGCACTCGCTCCCAGAGCCTGATAAGAGGAAGGAGTTAACCCACCCCCTCACTGCCTTATAGCCGGCTGGGCTGGCGTGAGGATGGGGAAGGGAGCACCGGGAAGGGCAGGGAAAAGCCACAGGACAGGTAGGGAGAGAGGATTGCAAGGTGGAAGAGTAGGTAAGAAAAGCCCTCTGTTACTGGGAATAGGAGGACCATAAAAGGGCCAACGTGAAAGGTCACCTTCTGCATATTCCTCCTTCCCATAACCATTTGAAACTAGAAGCAGGAGCGAGGGCTCCAGCTGCACATGCCTTTCCCGCTCCTAAGTGTTTGCTGGAATGGATTTCCTAAACATTTTGTCCAATTGGTTCATAGCTCATCACAATCTTCAGGTCCCACTAAAGGGTGAAGTCTGCTGCCGGAGCAGAGTGGGGGGACACAGTGGCTCTTCCCCGCCCTTGACTTGCATCTCCCCGGATTGTCCCTCAGGCCCCAGCAGCGCTCCCAGACCTCCCCTGCCAAAGGCAAAATATTTCTGCGCGACAAACCAACCAAACCCGGAGAAATACTCCTCAATTGTTGGCTTGGCCCGGGGCGGAG
>NW_009648543.1:1189136-1198020 GCF_000708025.1 Charadrius vociferus | reverse complement strand
GAGGGAGGGAAGGGGGGAGGGAGGCAGACACCTCCGGGGCCGGGCCGGGCTCTGCAAGAATAAGCTCGCCTGTGCCTGCACCTCTTTTTAGGATGGAATGTCTCCCTCCCTTCATCTCCTCCTTTTTCGGAGCGGGAGGGAGGGTTCGTATGCGCACAAACATCTCCCCCCCTCCTTCTGACTTATTTGCTCTGCTCTTTTAACCCACCACCTATGAATCTTCATTAACCACGAAGCCCTACGCTTTAGGTAGAAATATTTCAGGAGAGGAAAGTGCACATTTCACAGACCGGTTTACTTTTTTATTATTGCCATACGGTAACACTTGCGCCGCTTTCTCATTCCGCGTTGGCAACCCCCTGTGCCAAAGTACCCTCTTGTGGTGATAATGATTTCTGATGACTACGTGCATCCAACTGACCAACTTCAGCTATGCAGTATATCAAATGCCCCTCATTTTGCTTCGCAAGGACAAGAATCCCCCTCTCTTTTTAAAAAGCTATAAAAGTATTTCTTTTGGCTAGTGGGAGAAATACCTTTCTTCCTCCTGTCACCTATAGTGTCTCTTTCTTCACCCTTCCCCACCTCCTGTAACTTACAGAAAACTGGTGTGAGGAAGCTGAGATTTCCCACCACAGTTTCAGAAAGTGAGTGGAAAACAAATGCTCCGCTTGCACTACAGGTGCAAAATCCTCACACGTGCACTCCCTGGACATGTACTATAAAAGTCCCACTGAGAACTGAATGAATAACACCCACACAGAAAAGAACCTAGAAAACTTCTCTCATTTCCTCATATTTACCCATTGCCTACCTAGAAAATAACATATTAAGTGCAAGTTTCGGAAGCGGACTGGCAAGGCTTTTTAACCTGGGACAGATCTCTGATTCAGTCTTAAGATACAGCCCAGCCAGTTTTCCTTGCTCCCACAAGGCTCTTCTAACCACACATTGTTGTTGTAAAACTATGAACAGTGAGAATCAAAAACATTTTGCCACTGTGCCTTTTAACTGCGAGAACAGGGATAAAAGCTCCTTTTGTCTCCTCAGGTGAATAGAAGTCTTAAAAAACAATCTCATTTGAATAATCTTAGAAAAAAATCCCTAGAAAACCCATCTTAAAGTACTTTTGTGAAGCTGTAAGACGGCTTGAAACTACTACATTTTAAAACAATCAGAAGATTAAAGCACTGGCAGGCAAGGAGCTCATGCAGAGCTGTTTAATAAATTATCCCTGGGCTGAATTATTGGCATATTTAGGCTTATAACACAGCGAGTTCTTTCCTTTCACATGTCACAAACAGGGCTGCGAGACAGCCTACACAATGCATTTAAACCATGGCAAACTGGAATTGATTTACATCCCTCTCAAACTGCTTTCGTGCCCCGTACAAACCCGAAACGCACAATGACCTGCATGGCATCACTGCCTACCGGGAGGATTAAGCAAAAAACCCTCAAATAGGTTAATATTTTTTTATTTTTATTTTTTTTTTCACTCTGGAAACTTACTTTTGACAAGGCTAAGAAACAAGAAGGAAATTAAAAAAGCAGACAGAACTCCGTAGAGGTTGGTACCGGTACTACTCGGGGCCGGCGAGGCGAGGAGAGCCCCGACAGCCCCATTTGGGGCTGTCGGGGCTCTCCTCGCCTCGCTGGCCCCGACACGCAGCAGCTCCTTACCTGCCTCATGGTGAGATTCCCATCATCCATCCAGCCGGCAAGGGGCTGCTCACACCGCGCTGCTGCTGTCGGCAGGGCAGAAATCCATCAAGTTTCCCACCCTAATTTGGTGGACTTGGCAGTGCTAGGTTAACGGTTGGACTTGAGGATCCTCTCCAAGGTCTTTTCCAACCTAAACGATTCTATGATTCTATGCAAGCAAGTTCCCCCCCACCCCCCTATTTTTTTTTTTTCACCCCCCTTTTTATCCTTTGCTGGGGGGACTCTTCTTAAGACAATGTCAAGTTTCCCAACCTTCCTTCCCCAACCTATTAAAAGTCAGGAGCGGGGAGGCAACTGTCCGCCTGGCTCTTATTTCAAACCGCAGCCCAGGGATGTAGTAGTTGGCTGAATTGGGCCATGAAATAGCCTCGCCAATCAGGAGGAAGGGGAGGGAGGTAGAGCACATAAAGGCTGCCTACATGAGGATTAGGAAAGCTTTCAAGGATTTAAAAGACTGAAAGCAGCTGGAAACAGTGTCTAGGGCTACAAAGAGGGAAGTCAATTTGCGGTGTAAGAGATTATTCCCAGTCTCGTCTAACTGCTCCGGGTCTGCTTAAAGCTTAACGGGCTCCCAGGACTTCAGCAAGAAAATGTAAATGTCCAGCGAAACTACGGAAACATCGGAGCGACGCAGAAACATTTAACAGCCGCCCGGTAAAGTGGCAGTATTCCATAGTAGTCAGAGCCACATGCACTCCAGAAGCACCAATTTCCTCATGTCAGATTAAAAAGTAAATTACATAATGACATGAGGAGGAAGTAGTAAAATACGGTCTGCCATCTACATCAAGAGCAAATGCCTGTCTGCCGGAAGGAGCAGAAGTATGCCTGTGCATCCAGAGGCTTCGGAAATGTTTTGTTGCAAAGCTTTATTTGTCTTGGTGGCAAATGTTTAATCGACCTTAGCATCAGTGTGTTATCTGCTTTCCCTTCTTTAGGGAGGGTGATTTCCTCATTCCTGAAGCTTAGTTCCTTGTGTAAGATAACACTGCACCCCAAATGCAACTTTAAAGCAAAAATAATAGTAGATTATTTTTTTTTTAGATTTTAATAAGAAGATCAGCTTCTATCTGCTGCCCCTTGGTGGCTTTCATTCAAATAAACAAACAGAAAGAAAAATCCCAAATCTCAAGTGCCATTGCTGTTTGAGGTACACCTTTCTTGAGTAAAAAAAAATAATGCAGAGAAATACTAACCTACAGATTCATACCACCCACTCTTCTCCAAATTCTTTGCCTCTAACTTAATATCAGTTCAGAAGCCTGTTAGTCTCTCTGTTCCACTCTAAATGGAAATCTGTCTTTTGATCTCAGGGGATAATCAGGCAAATCTGATGTTTGAAGAAAAGCCCCAATATCATGGATTTGCTTCTGCAAGGGCTTTATCTACCAAGGCGGAAAGTAGTCACTATCCAGAAAAATTCCTATCGATACAAGAAATCTTATTGAATTGAGATGCAGAAAAAAAAAAGTTACAATGATGTGCCAGGATTTTAATTAAAGGCTTCCTAAAATATATTTCCTTTTAACTTATGATAAGCTCCAGCACCGGGCATGTCACAGAGAAAGGAAGAAGAGGTCTGAAAAATGTATTCATTTGCTTTCCCATTTAAAGACAATAATGATTTTTTCTCATAAGTGCAACCAAGAAAGTAGTTTGCGTAATATCGGCACTGTCCAGCTCAGAAGCAAGGCATGGGTGGAGGGAAAACGTGATTTAAAGCACTACTGCACTTCATCCAGGGCCGAGTGTGCTCTTGCCTGGTCCACGTCCTCAGGTGGAAGGATCCAGTTATATGCTTTAACGTACGACAGAAACCATCTGCCTCCAGGGATCGGCACAGCACGTTGCATGAGAGCAAGACCAGCCACTTACACTAGCCAACGTAGAGACAACTTAGTGATCCGCCAGTGAGGGCCGAGTCCGGCACGCTTGCGCAACGGCTCAAAGCAGCTGCGACGCACAGAGCCGGGCACATTAAGAGCACTTAACAGGAATCCTTGTCCTCTGTTCCCCAAACATAGCTCAGCGGACACGTGTCACTTGAAATGAGTACGTGGTATGCGAAGACCTTTTACTGTGGTTAAATCGAGGAGGATCCTCTCCAGGATGCATTCAAAGGAAGCATAAAACTGCTTTTCTGAAGTAATTAGAGCCTTAGGGATAAACTTCCCTGGTGAAAGTGATTTAGCAAAAGGTGCAAAACTTAAAAAATTAGTAAGGATTATAAAGGATTTACCCCAACGCCTTGTATTTGGTTTCAGGGCTTTAAGAAGGACTGTTCTGAGGACAGTTTCAGAGTTTCATGTGGAAATAGAGCAAAAGATTCAGGAAGAACTCCAACATTATAAAGATAAAACAGTTGCAGAACTTTTCTGGAAAATGCACGCCTTTTCACATACAACGTGCACTCCTTACAGGATGGGATGCGAACTGCATTTTTTCTGAAAACAGCAGAAGGTTTTCTGAGTGGCATGAGAGGAAGAGAGAGGGTCCACATCTGAATTGGTTTTGAGGGTAGTCAGCGTCCAAAGACGCAATGGTACAGCCAGATGTGAGGAAGAGGAATTGCCACTTGGGATGCAAGAAGAGGCAGGTGCTGTTTTTTACACCTTCCTCTGAATACCCAGTTTCACATCTGTAACCCAAGTGTATGTGCACTCACGAGAAACTCATAGGGTCTTTGGGGAAGTGGAAGAAGCTTCTGCCCCTGAAGGAGGAAACTTCTACAGTTTGTCCAGTGGGAACCTACAGAGGGAAGGGCATCCAGCAGAGGTGGTGCCAGGTGTAAGTTCAGGCATCGCTGGCAGCAAAGATCTCTATAAGCGAGACCAAAGTCATGGCTGGGAGCCCCACAGTTTTAGAGGATTCTTATGGAATTAATTCAAGTCAAAAGACAAAAGGCCACAAGTACAACAAACCATGGGCAGTTTTATGTTCTGTGAACTCTGGTTTCAGTAGTAATGGCCAGATCTCCCTTATCAAACCTCAGTTTAACCTGCCCTGGTAGTTATGAATGACTCTAGCAGACATAGAGCTACCAAAGTAGCTCTGACCTTGCTGCTCACTGCAGGTGTCTGCCACACTCCTTCAAGCACCTCCCAAGCAAAAGGGGCAGACGCGCAAGCCTTCCGTCTAGCCTTGTGTCTCAACCACCACCTTGCCCCACTCCCTAAAGCAGAGGTGAGGCGGGATAACTTTAGCTGGGCTTCCGTTACCAGCAGCATTTACCAGCAAGAACTTCAGCGTGGTCCATGCTGTTCTGCTCCTGACCTGGCAAAAGTAGTTAGCAGCTACTTGTGACAGCTCAGGGTGTTGGGTGCTAACTCACAATCCTGGCTCCTAATGCTACTTAAGATAAAGAGGTAATTTTGGCATGTGTCTTGGGCTGGCTTAAGTAGTCAAAAAACTTTGGGAGTTCCTATAAACGTGCAGCAAAACCCACCACCATGTAATACCAGTTACAAATTGTACTTTATACACAAATATCACATATTTTTACTAAAACATAATAAACTTGATGTTGTGTGTTCTTTGTCAGCATATCAACTCTCGTTCTGGAAAAGTTCAGCTGAGTTTAGTGGGATGAGGCTTAGTTCAGTGCACATTAGTGCAGTGGGCAAGTTTGAAGGTTTTAAATTGTGACAAGGCAAGGACACCACTCCTGATACCAAAAATTTAGCACCGTTTCAAAATCTGAAACTTGCTTATTCTGATTTGTTAACTAAACCTTCCTTAATTAGCTTCATTCTTTCCACTAAATTGCCAAACACAGGGGCAGTTCTGAACTGGTGGACCAGATGCAAAGCAACCTAATGTGGAATTACTCGGTCACTGGAGGGCTTTTTGTGTAACACGATTGTATGTAGTCCAGACCAAGCTAGGTCTGTATCAGCTGCAGGGGGAACGCAGAATGGGAAGTGGAGAAAAGGACTTTCTCTTATTAGCTGAATTCCAGCTGCCGTGGAAATCCTTCTGGGCCCAGAGAATTCAATATACGCTAAAGACAGAAGACCCACTCTGTCTCCTTACAGAGCTGTGCCAAATAGAGACAGACCAGACCCCACGATCTGATTATACAGCAGGAGTGAAAGAGTTGCAGCAGGAAAAAATATGACCCAGCACTTAGTTTAGAAAGAAACAAACTAGCTTCAAAATTAACATCTTCAGGTATGAAGCCAATCACAAATAGATAGCCTTTAATTTGCAATATAGACAACTGATAAAAATAAAGACATGCTTTTTAAAATTAAACAAGCAGGTAAACTGTTGCACTTTGAGAGGGAAATGTAATATTGATGCCCAAACTACCAGTGTTGAAATTAATTTCTAATGGTTTTTATAGTCCCTCCCTTGGCAGTTTCAAATTGGCACCTGTAGGAAGAGCAGGATGTCCAGAATACAAAATACTATTTAATAACCCCAGATAACACTAGAATATATAACTC
The DNA here is from genome assembly GCF_000708025.1 of Charadrius vociferus. Taxonomy (NCBI): domain Eukaryota; kingdom Metazoa; phylum Chordata; class Aves; order Charadriiformes; family Charadriidae; genus Charadrius; species Charadrius vociferus. The sequence continues at coordinate 1,191,847 of NW_009648543.1, read as the reverse complement.
ACGGCAACATTGGGATGTAAAAATAACCTCCAGAAGAACTGGCACAAAATATGAGGTTGCAATATGAAGACAAATTTCTGAGAAGACAGTACAAATAATGAAAAAAATCTGAAATAGTGTTAATATGAAAAAATGTTCTCAAGATGTGAGTGTCACAAAATGATTTTAAAATATATTGCTAATATTTGTGAATATAAGACCGTGCAGAACTGGATCTCACAAAGCAGTACTTAACTTTTTTTATCAACATTGCTGCAGTGAATGCAATGAAGATAAATTAATTACCCTGGCAGAGTTTCTGACTCATGGGTATTTAAATGCATGCACGTTTTCCAACAGAAGTTTTAAAATAAGACCAGCAATGTCAGACATCCTTAAATTTACAAATGCACACTGAAAGCCACAATGCACAAAGATGTCCTTAAGGCAGAGCTGTGGGAAATTCACTGCCTTTCAAGCAAGATGATTCAGCCTTTTGGCAGGGTATCACTAAAACAGGCAGAGATGAGAAAGCACAGAGCATCCTGCAGTCCTCTTGGTGGAGTGGTCCTTAGATGACCATTCACCCTCGCTTGATTATTTACAGCAGCTCTCAAACTGCTCTGATCTCACTTGGGGCTGCACCAGCTGCAAGCAAGAGATAAGTGAAGATGTCTTAAGGACAACTTCTTCCTCCATCACTTATGCAATCTAATTAATCCACCGCTAAGACAGACACAAAGGTGGTAAAAAACAATCCATCTGTGCTTGCCTCAATGACAACACTGACTAGACTTTTTGATTAAGGTATTTTAATCAAAAGAATAATATCTGTTGGATTTCTTTTTACCACATCTGCTATGTGAGGCAGATACTTGATCTGCTAGGCTGAACAAGTTGGTGCACATTCTTGTGCAATAAATTAGTGATAAGAAGACTCTGATAGTCTATTCCAAAATTATATGGAAGTAGAGTAAGTTAAAAAGACTGGCAAAGGTGGTTGCTACAAGGGTTCAGAGTTTCTAAAACATCTGTTCTCTAGTATATATACATGCAGAATTAAATGGAAATCATAATTAGTTTACTGTTGTTTCTCCATTTTATTTCTTAGGGTTTTACAATTAGTTGGTACTTCAATGATAATTATACCTCATTACTCTTAAAAGTAATAGATAATAGTTAAATGACACCATTTTTTTCTTAGTGTTCCAGTCTTAAGAAGCCTCCATGAAAACAAGAATGTGAAAGTAACAAGAATTGCCTTGTAATTGTAACCCCTATTAGCATAGAAAAAACGAGTAACTTTCTTTCATTGCATTTTGTACCAACTACTTATTTAGCGACCAATAGCAAAAATCAGTCATGCAATGACTTAAGCTAAGAAAATAAAGATTCGGGCAAATAGCAGAAGTTGTATGGTATGTGCCTTTTACAGTTAAACATCAAACAGTAGCTGTTAAAACTAATACTGTTCTGCTATTCCAGGAGTTATATCCAAACATTGGATCACACAGATTCAATGAAGAGTCACATGGCCACAATTTCACTGAAACAGGTTAAAACCTAAACGGATAAATCGTTACCTGAAGCAAGCAGGTACCTGCTCAGACTCCAATTATCTGCCTGTTAGCTGAGACCATCAAACCACACAAATCCTTCCTTTCCAAATGAAACCCCCTACCCACAGGTTTACCAAAAAATGTGTAACATTCTCACAATTAAGCCATCCTGCTCTAAAAGAGAGTTTTTCTTCAACCTGCACACAGCAGGTTTTAGACATACACGCCATGCAGAAGTCTGTGCCAGGAGAGAGAAACTCTAAGCACTGTCAGGACTATTCCGTGTCCAGGAAGAATTATAGAGATCTACTCTGTGTTGCAAAACTTCCCAAGAGACAGGAAACGCTGGCATTTTAGTATCTTTTCAACCCCCCAGCTGAGGCAAGGCATTAACATGAAAAACTGGAATATTTCTACACCATTTTTTCTTCTCCACATCTCTTGTTCTCAGAAAATATTTGATATTTCAAAGTTCTGTTGTATTTCCCTGGAACGACACTACAGAGCTTTGGTGACACTGAGCTAAAAAAGGAGCTCACACATCTCTACAAATCCCATGAAGCAAACTGCCACTGGAGGGACATCCGACCAATATTTCACGAGCTTGAAATCAGATGCTTCAGCTCAGATCACCAGAGCCGAAGTTGCCTAAAGTTCAAGACAAACCAACATCTTTTGTTTCTTTTTTCTAGGCAGAAAAATTTGTCAACAATCTGCATCTTCTCGTGAAACCTAATTTCATGAGAAAACTACTTTTTGCAGCTGAACCTCCCCAAGAATATTCCCGGAGGGAATTCTCATTTCTCTCTTCTCTCCAGTGCCCCAGCTACCCGTGCCAGCCGCCGGCCACATGGCAAAAGGGCTTCTGTGAAACAGGCAACCTCTTGGGACAGGAGATGTAAAAGTTACCTGTTACGGCAACAGGGTCACGTGGAAACCTTGTGAAGTAAAGTGACTCCGGATTTGATCTTAAACAATAGGAACACAAATTGTGACCTGTGAACTGCCCGTGTGTCCATGGGCAAGGCATTTCATCTCCCCTGTTTTAATTCTCAAGCTACGTTTTGAAGCTGCCTTTATTTTCCCGAGGATAATAAAGGAGAGAGGAAATCTATAAAAACTAAAACATCTTTTCACATTGCAGTAATCAGGGCAGCACAGGCTCTTCCATAA
>NW_009648543.1:1133773-1189106 GCF_000708025.1 Charadrius vociferus | reverse complement strand
GCAGGAATGAAAGACACAAAAAGACTAATCTTCGTAGAGGTGACTACAAGTTTCTGGGCTAAATATTAGTAGCCAGAGCAGGAAAGATAGTATTAATTAGACAACACAAGTAGACTACTGAAATTATTTCTAGAAAATTGTGTGCATGCGCACATGAATGTGTAAGAGAAATATATTCAAATTCTTCAAGTAAAAATAAATGTATATTCTTGGACTTTTTCCCATCAAAAAGAAAGTCTTAAGGTTTTCTTCCCTGCAACTGAGCAAAATATTTCCCTAGCCAGGATACCAATGATGGCAATGTTTGTGGTGAGATGAGGTCTGCAGGGGGTGGGCTGGGGAATGACAACAAAAACCCTAAAACCAAACCTGAAATCCTTAGACTCTGCCCAGGAAAACCTCTTTATACAACTGAGAATTTGCTAACATATGTGACTCATGATTTGACTCATAAACTTCTGGAGTTCACTGGGGTTACTGTCAAGGTCAGATTACCTACGAAATATCAAATTACTATCCCTTCCCACTGCTTCAGCAAGGCCCTTGGTACTGAATATGCAATATATTTATGTGGGAAATAAAAAAAATAATATCACGTTCTTCTAATTTCAAATGAGAAAAACAGGCAAAGAATTTAGAAGAAAATCAAAAGAGCCTTCTTACCAGAGAATTTTAAATTAAATAACTCAAGGACATGGGCAGATATCACAAAGCATTAGTCACAGCAGCAAAAGAAGAGACAGTTTCAGAGGGTCTTCCCAATCGAATTAATGCTATTTCTCACCAGGAGCATCACTTAAAATTATTGATGTGTACAGCAGCTAAGGAGGGGTTTAGAACACTGCGCTTATAAATAGGCCCATTGGGAGGACTACCCCAGGAGGACTGGTCTGGTCAGGTCTCACCCGACTTTCTGTGCCAAGTAGCCCTTTTTTAACCTTTAAACTGTTTTCAGATGGTACTTTTACGAGCCACTGTACCTTGTTCCTTTTAATTACAGACATATATAGTGTAGGTTTACCAGTTTCCAAAAGAATTTTTACTTTATTTAGATCACATTTCCAGATGTGTCCCCTCTTCAGGCCTCCCTTCTTGTTAAATGGCACTGGCAATAAAAGACAATGACTGCAAAGATAATGTGCTCCTCCAGGTTCCAGGCAAACCACTTTTATAATTCAATCCTTTGATTCCCATTTATAAGGTATGCTTATAAAAAATACTAGAATAAATTAAAAAAAAAACAGACCAGTCCATGAAAACTGTATTTTCACAGTCGGAATTAAACTTTTTCATGAAGATCCAGTAACTCAAAAAAGCTGATTCGTGTTAAGGCTTGTGGAATATGAAAGCCAGCATTGAAATAAAATGCTCACCACTATAGTTTAATTTTTACATCTCTTACTTCCAGTTATTATTAGTCCACGTTTGTCACTTCAACAGTGAAATTAGTGGATATCGCAGATATTCATGGGTACAGGTGGTTTTTTACAGGGAGACCCAACCGTTCTTATCCTTGCATGCAACACACTCTCCAACATCATTATTTTGCACCAACTGCAGGAAAAAAAAGTACAGAAGTAGCCACTACTGCACATTACCTCAACAGAGAAGGCTAATGCATGCCTTCTAAGGTATTTCATGTAGCTTTTGATCCCTAGGGCTACACTTTGTCACATATGCTCATACTGCCTCTCCCTCTTGTTCCAACATCTTCCTTAGCTTGTGTTTTGCTGTAATACGAAACTGCGACAATATGCGAAGGCCCTGACTCCCATTTCATAAAGGCCCTTTTCACACCTCTTGGGCACCAAGAAGGTCCTTTATGTCAATGGGAGTGAAAGTGATGTCCTGATAATCCTTTCAGCTTCAGCCACCCGTGCTTTCAATGCTCTCAGTTTCCCATCTACCACCTGCAATTAAGAGTGAAAAACTTGGCACTACGTGGTGCTGCAGACCAAAATTAGACATGAAGGTGCCTCGGCACATACGGAGGAATGGGCTGAATCGTGCAGCCATGATGCTCAATTACCAAATCACTTGGTAACAGTTGATTTTGCTACCCTCCTTCTACACCTGTGCTCAGGAGTGGAAGCATATATAGTATACATGGTATACTGCATTTCACGCTGAAGTGAGAGAGAAAGAAGAATCATGCTGAGGATTCAAAATGAAAGACTTTCATAACTCAAACACAGTTTCCATATATGTTTTATCAAAGGAACTCTGAGTTCACGGAGTTCTTCAGGTAACTGATAAGCACCTGCCTCTCTAAGTAGTTTATAGGCTGGGGAAATAAAGTCCACCAAAAAAAAAAAAGGACAAAGCACAGAGTCCTTTGGGGAAAGGTGATGGCACTTCAGTAGGGGAGCTCTGCAGGCCATCGCAGTGTCCTTAGCTTTAGGGCTGTGGGGCACAGAAATAACACCATAGAAAAATTCACATGCCATACCCACATTTTAGACTTCAAGAAGCATAAAGCTCTGCCCACTTGCAGCTTGGAAGCTGAAAAGGAAGGGAGAACACCTGAAATGCAAAGTCTAAAATGGCCGAAGCTGTCACTACAGCCAGAAAGACCATTATTGTTACAACTTTATGTGATTCAGAAGCCTGCAAATAAAGTAAATGGCACAAGCATCTTTTTAAATTGGTAACTGCTTCAAGGGAGGGATCTGCACTTATCTTGTTATTCTGGGTGCCTTCCTGTGAGTTCCTATTTTCAGCCTGCTTGGGAAACCTTTCCCTTTATGTTGCCTGTGTTTGGCCACCACAAACCACTAAAGCCTTCAGAGCACTTAACTGGGGTCGGTCACTATGGGCATGCTGTGGGTGAAGAGTGATGCGTGTTCACCACCCTGCTCCCTCTAGTGACTCCTTGTACCTGTTAATCTTTGGCTTTTAATAAATAAAACTGATCTACATAAGCAAAGTCAAAGGGCAAGGAGAAAGCAGATAGTAGATGGAGGAGCCATGAATCTCAAGCATTTTTACACATGTATCTTTCAGTGTAGTTCTCCCCAAAAGATAATATCATCAGCATTTTACAAATATTAGCAGGGCATTTGGTGCACATTTCATTAAGTTGTTGCAGTGTCTCAAACAGGTGATAAGGAGTTGCTATGGTTACTATACTCTCTTAAGCTGAATACTAAATAGGTTCACAAAATATATATTCTTACTTGTTATGTAAAATATTAGTCACCCAGCTGGCATTTGCTTATGTACCCCTTTTATTTTGTCAAGGACTTTCCGCTCCTTCATCTTTCAAATAAAGTGGATTTTGGTACTCTTTAGAGAAAGGAGAGGTCACTAACCATTCTGCTCCTTCAGAAAAGGGGACAAGTTAGGTAGCTCATTATGTAGCCTGTTTATAATTAAATAGAAAAATGACTGCTCCACTGTACTGGAGTTGTAAGAGCTTTTATTTCAGAGGATTTAATGAGTCACGGAAACATGTTTATGAGGCAACAAGCCCGCACTACACAAAGAACTCAACATTAGCATGGCAATAGACCATATAGCTTTTAATGGCCTTAACCATTTGTATCTCATTCAGACACGGCCCTGAGATTGTCCCATCACCAACATTTGATCCAATGTTTCTTTCAGTTGGGTTGCTTTTTTGCCAGCGGACCTGAAGGCGATATTTAGGAAGTCTATTATCAGGTATGCAAATTGGGAGAAAAATGTGTCACATCAAATCATGACAGTTTAATAAGATATTACTCATGGGCAAATGCTTTCATGCACTGCCTACTCAGAAGGGCACGTTGAAAGAAGTTTCTCTAAAGACATCAAATTTCATATTTTTATCCTTCTCTGTCCCCTTTGTGATACAACTAAAGGAAACTTTTAAGACGCTAACTTCTTTTAATTTTACCTTGTTTATTAAAGTATCCAGAATGTAAGCAAATATAAAGCTCCCTAATTTTTATTATGATCAAAACAACACGGTTTGGGTTCCTTTGGGCCCCTGTGACCATTATATACTCGGTACCTTATTTTGAAAATTTCCATTGACATCGGATGCAGTCCTGGAATCCTGCTACTATGAAACTCATTTGCAGTAGTTACGATGCAGTTTTTTACTGAGCCGAATGTGACTAGGATTTCCTCCATATGCCACTGATAACCTGATTGTGATCAGCAAAAAGATTCCTCCAAGCTAGGGTAATAACTTACTTGGATGTATTTGAACACCTGTTACTATACTAGTGTTAGTAATCAGTTCAGTTTTGAGTGAGATTAAGCAAGAGCAAATGTGCTTGCAACTTCCAGATCTGCCTTCACAGCTTGTACCCAAAGAGATTCCTGGGAAATGAATTAATATTTTGCAGTCTGAGGCAGCAGATTTTTACAGCAGGACTGAGCAACAGGGTAGGAATTTGTGGAAGATAATATATTGAGCAGATCTAAGTACTAACTAGGCACTTACCTTGTGTATTTTGAAGCGCAGAATGTTGCATATTTCTAGAACCAAAAATGGACATAACATATTGTTCTTGCAAGGTGTCACCATGTTAACAACTAGAGCACCTTCTGTTAAAACTATTAATATGTGGCTTATCACTTCATAAAAGCTTGAAATCACAACGCAACAAGATTAAGCACATGTGGTACATATGAAGTCGATCTGCAAATACAATAATAAGCATTCAGCAAAGAAGCATTTTTGCGCTGTAGTTAGCAGAGGTAAAATTGTCATGTTTGTTCTACAATTGCCACTTTTATTAACCACAAAATAACCTATCCGTACTCACTCTATATTTGGGTTCCTTTCTGAAGTGTAAGAATGTCTTTTGTTGCCTCCTGGTTCCTCAGCACACAGCAACCTGACTTGAAAAGTTTGAAGGTGATGGTGAAGTCACTAGCCAGAAGGCTTAGTAATTTTAAGGAAATCTCTTCCCAAACCTAGAGCTAACCCTCTGTTTACCAAGATAGCTATCATCTATCATAATGATTCTGTCACTGGTTTGAGTATTTACGTACTTAGGGCGCTTACAAAATAAGCAGTGGTTGTAGGAATAAGCATGAAAAAGTGGATGGGGTGATAAATGATGAGACAGAGAGGCGGGAAAAGAAAAAATGTAAGTTTTCCACGCAAATGTGCACACCTATGTTAAAATAGAACAACAAACTAATAAATACATTAAATTGAAAAAACCCTATCAGAAGATCAGAAAGAGACTCTGCTCAGGAAAACACCGCCCCCAAGACTCCTCTCAAGGAGGAGAGGGGAGGGAGGCCTGCGGTAGCAAGGAGTTGGTTTGGGATTGACTTTTCAAGGGTTATCTATTGATGCGATCAAGTCCGTTTGACTGACAGGAGGCAGAACAAAGCGGAGCGCGCAGAAAGAAACGGGAGCGCTTCGGCGGGATCCCTTCGAGGCGGCCGTGACACCGGTTTACCCGTAGGAACCGCAAAAACTTTCTGTTTGCAGGGGAAAAAAAGCTCAAGTGCCGCAGTTTCGGTGGTTCTCAGCTGAGCTTCAGATCCAAATTTAGCAATGCTGAAATAAATTTAAAAAAACATATACAGCAGGCAGTTTGTTGATTCTTGCTGATAATGCCGTCTGCAACATTGTAAGATACCTTCCTCTTCTTCCTGAGATGTGACATGAACTCTGCTTCTAAACCTTTCTCATGCATAAAGCTGATTTCTACATGCAAAAAGAAGACAGCGTAGCTTCAAAACAGCAACTCTTTTTCTCCTAGTTTGCGTGATTGTAAAGGAAGCACACTATTAGTGCACACCAGGAGTATGCTATATCACACTTTATGCCCCAGCACAACTACCACCATGAAGTCTCTATGCTGTAGTTTCTCTGTAGTTACAGTCTTAAAAACCCACAAGAGTTTGCATACTTGAAATTTGTGATACATTTTTTTCCCAGGATATGCCTAGGCCCTTGGGACAAAAAGATTTTTGTTAAGGACCAGCTTTCCGCTTGTGAAAATACGATGAAACCACTGAACTCCGACCATTAGAGTAGAGTGCATTCCACATTAGTGTATAGCAACAGGATATCCTGATAGTCAGCATAAAGGGGATAAAAACACCAGCCAGTAAACCTTGGGATAACTCAAACCATTACACTTAAAGTATTTGGATATTAATCCATCTTGCTCATTTTCATATTCCTTCTGTCTTTCCTGATTTAACACATACTTTTTGTTTGCCTTCAGAAGAGGTACCTGAATTTTTGTATCAAACAAACAATGCAATTTTGAATGTCATGTCCAGGCAGGTGAGAATTTAGTTCAATACCAGGGCAGTTATCTTATATAATGACTCTGTGGAAACAATACTATTCTGTTAATTACTACGTCCTCCAAGATTTACACAAAACCCAGGTCTCTTCATAATGAAATGAACTTTTATCCCTCTCTGTACTCACAGATTTCTGTTACTCATTTCTTTGTAGATGCATGAATAGTAAACACTAGGGGAATTCTGGCATAAATCCCACTATTTCCCCCTTTGTGAATAATCAGTTTCATACTATTTGTGGGTGTGAACAGGCTGAGTCCTTACCTCTGTGCTCAGAACACATGCAGACCTAGAATTAATATCCAAGATTGAATTCCTCTTGGAGATAGATTTTATTCATCATAGAAAAAACAAACAAAAGCAATTCAACCTAACCTTCAGACCGAGCTTCCTTTCCAAGCTCGTCTATTCATAGTATTTCCTTCCAGGAATTCCTCTATCTTAACTCAGTGAATTTTTCCTTTTACTCATGCTTCCTTTATTTTAAGGGCAGTTAAGGAAACTGCATTTGCCATAATAATTCAGCAGACAATCAGCAGCTTTGTGCAAGATCTCGACACTTGCGAAGAGGGTGGGACAGCAAGAGCATCCTGTCAGCCCTATCTATGTCCAAGAGCAGTGGTGCTGACAAATGACTAGCTGACACCTTATTGTTCTTCTTTTCGGTGTCGTAAAAAAGGCCCCTCAAAGGAGACCAAGTTTTATTCAGCTGAGGTTTTACTATTTCTCTGTTTTTCACCAGCCCTGGCATTAATACGATATTGTGGTGATTTAACTTAGGAGTGTGGGAATTACTGTGGGATGTGCTTATTTTTCTAACGAAAGTTCAGGCATGCTATTATTACCAATCTATGGTATGTCATCAATGTCAAAGGCCAAATAGTTTCTTGAAATGTTTAGGAATCAAGTATATTCTGAATCTGAGGAGCCTCGGTTCTCACTCTGCCATTCACATGCACAGGCGGCAGCGTGCTGCAGAAAGACCACATCTTGCCAGTATGCTCCTGAACACTCCCAGTGCGTTTGTTTTGATAGGGCACTCAGGTTCTCAGCAGGACAAACATGTTCTTCAGAGAGCAGACTAACCTTGCCAGCAAGCAGTTCTCAAGGCTGCGTCTCTGCCTCTACCAACACGGGACTGGGACCTTGAACCCAACCTATTTTAGAGGCCATTTTCCACCATGTATGGCTTCTCGCCTACATAAGCGTACCTGTCAGTTTAGTACCTCAATAATATTCAGCCAACTGGCTTAGCATGTCACCAAAAACACTCAAACAAGACACCCGGAGAGTATAGATGTGAAATCCTTTAAACGATTGTATCAACAGTTTATGGCTAGATCAAGGGGAAGAGGATGTTTCCAAGCACTCCCAAGGTCTGTCTCTGAGAGCAATATGGATCTACTACATCACTCTGATAGTTGGCTCTTAACAGCTCTATGCTTCTTCATAGACTTTTGGATAGAGCTTTCCCTTTTACGTTCTATGAACAGAGAGGGTGACCAAACCAAAAAGCAATACCAAGAGAAGTAGCCATTCTTTCATATAAAACAGGCAATAGATTTTTCAACCACAAATTTTCTTCTTGTCATTGAGGTGATTAATAGAAAACACTAGTGACAGGTGCAAGACACTTCAGAGAAATCAAGAGGTAAGACGGTGAAAAATCAAGTTCAAACCTTCTCTTTCCCAAGGAAAGGGTTGGGTAATACAATTACTTCATTAGAAGCAGTGGCCATCTGTTATGCTTTGTAGAAAGCCTGGCAAACAATGTTAAAAAGCATCCATTACATGCAACAGAGAACAGGAAAAGATGTTTATTTAGCAAATGTTAAGGTTTCTGGAAGATGTTTGATTAGAGTCTGGAATTTATCAGCATTTGCTAGAGCTCAGCCTAGAGGACAAGCCTCATCAATGCTCATTGTCAACAGGCATTAGTGAACAGTCCCATCTCCATATGAAAAAACAGTGATTCAGCTCTTCCAACCACAATACTAGGTGCAGCATCCTTCACAAAACATGATATATACATTTCTACATCTTTTTCCAAGAAATATTTTACAGTGTCTCCCCTATCTGTTAGTAGTGGCTTTTGTTCCTGTGTGGTATGAAGTTATATATCAAAAAAAAAAAAAGGTCTTTAGAAAGAGAAAGACAGGAGGCCTTTCCAGCAGAGACATGGGGCTTTAAACTTCTACAGAAAAACTTTATTTGAGAAGAAAGAGTGATGTGATTACAAATCAGAATAAAACTGAAATAGTTCATTAATAAAAATGACAATGTTAAGAAGCATGTAGCGCACATGCAAAACTGAAAGTAAGCCACTCTTTCTATTTTGATTAGGTGATTGCTTCTCAACAAACATAAATAATTAAAAAAAAAGGGTAGCGGAGCTTGCCTGCTGCTGCTGTGCCTGCCAGATGTCATCATGGATACTCTGATGGAAGAAGAGAGAACGATGCTAAATTGTAAACTGAGATTTCCTGTGAACTTTAATTTGAAGTCAGCCCCACAATAGAAGAAGCAAATACACTTCTTTTTCGGTCCCTCCATAAGAACACCTACCCACGTACAGTGGGTTCCCTTTGCACAGCCCCTCAATGTAGCCTGAATGATTTACTTTTTGTTATGGTGCTGTTTTGCTACAGCATAACTTAATGAAAGCAATAGTATTTGTATTAGAAAACTGTATTTTCTATTTGTATTAGAAAAAAGAGGGGGAGAAGGAAAGAGTAGACACAGCTTTGTTAAATGTGTATCTATCTGTGTAAAGAGCTCCATTCAAATCAAAGAGTAGATGTCCACTGGCTGATGCAGTGTCCATGCATAATGCAGGATTTCCCCAGAATCAGAAACCCCTGTGTTGGGAGAAACATAGCAGAGGGATAGCAAGGGTATAATACACATATAAATATATGCATATAAAATGGGGAAAATTTTACCACTTGTGCCTCATTCTGTATTCTCACAAGCAAAAAAAAAACCTCTCCAAATAAAATTTTGTTTAGCACGTGGTTGGTAAAAGGTTAAGGCAAGTTCTTCCCCTTGAATTCGTTTGAAATTATGGGGATCTAACAGTCTTCAGGATAAAGCACAAAGTCATCCCAGCAGCAATCTGCCTGTTCGTGGGCTCGTTTATGAAAGCCTGGAAAGGCAGGTGGTACCTCTGGCACGTCACCACGCCGTGCCCTGTGGCTGCGAGGTTTGTCCTGTGCAGGTCCTCACCATGAGGGGCCCTCACTGAGGAACGATATTGACCAGGCCAGGAACTGCAAAACCCGTCACACATGGCTGAGAAGACCGTGTAAGTTTTATGAGCCCTCTCTTCGGTGCGTATTACTGCTTTACTCTGGCTTCTGAATGTCCCATAAGTGATTGCACATTTGTGATTTATATATACCTGTTTTGAAACAGCTTAAAAGCGGCTGTAAGATTTTGTTTCCTCCCAGACTTTTAGCAATAATTAAACTTAACAGGCTTTAATATTTGAATCCGTTTCAAGGGAAGGAGGATACACTGGAGGCTGTGGGAAGGGACGTACGCTCTCTGAATGAAAAGAGCACATGGAAATGCTTCTATCCCATTAGCACAGGCACAGAGGCTGCTGTAAGACAGCTGCAGCTGTTGGAGAAGAGTGTGCAGCCTGAGATGAGCTCATGGTTGGGTCCGAACGGGACAAGGCTCCTGCTATCTTTTTGAGGAAAGACCATCAGAGGAGCACGAGCTCTTCTCTGTATAGTCCCTCCACCTCTGCTCTTCTCAAACTTTCTAGGGGTTTAATGTCAGGCAGCTGCTCCTAACCACTTTTGGCCCCATCTGTGCCGATGGGTCATTAACTTTTGCACAATATCCCCCATCTCGTTACCACTTTGCATGCCATTTAACCATGCAATTTAAGTCCATGTAACACTTGAGTGAGCAGCTACAACAATGTAAGGCTCCGGAGCACAAGTGACAATCAACGACGCACACACGGTGTGGAAGCGGTACCAGCTCCTGTCACAGGGACTATATCCTTGTTCATCTGTCTCAGGGAACATTCAAAGACTGAAGGGGTCCTTTTGGTACATTTTAACACCATAACTGAGACGTTAATCTATGGGATAATGAGGAGCTGCCATTTCTTACAGTTCTGTCACAATGCTCAGACTATTTGATCTTTTCTGTGAAGCCTCAGCTCCAGATACCAAGTCATTATGTGAGAACTGAAGATTTATTTTCTTTTTTAAAAGGGAATTAGCCTCCAGACTGTTGCAGAGAGAGAGCTGACAGTCTGACCTGAATATAACCCCACGATCTGAAAGCCAGAGGCTAGAGAAAAGGAATGTAGAATTGTCTTTAACATGTTATGATTTTTAAGCTAAAATATTATGATTGTGAAAGAGGTGGAGCCTGGTAGGAGGTTAATGCATTTTGAAAGCTGACCGTCCTTAGCAGGTAAGAAAAGACCTCCCCGTCGTGCTTGTGGCAGCCTGGGCAAGGGAGTTCCTGGAGGGGAAAAATGTGTCCTGCGGCAGCTGGATGGGCTGCTGCAAGCTCCCTTCCTCTGCGCAGCAGATGCAGAGGAGGTGTAAAACACACTTACTTTCAGGTTAAACACCTATTGCTTTAAACAGCCTTCTGCTCCTATGTCATTCATCAGCTTTAGCTCAGGCTTTGCAATTTCTTTAAGTGGAAGGGACTACGGAAATCTTTGTTTCTGAAGACATCCTGTTTCTGTTTGGACGGGCAGGCATCAATAAGGCACTAACCACATTGCTCACCTATACGTTACCTTTTAAAAAAAATGTTAATTGTACAGTCAACACCACCATCATTTTAATTAAGACATTCGTTACCTACCCTCCTGACTGCCCCTGCAGCCAGGCACCGGCAAATGCTTCTGTGCAACTGTCCATGTCTATGCAGTTCTGGGTATAATAAGTAATTTAACAAAAGAATTTTGCTTCAGCTAAAATGGGTATGTGCTTGCTATGGCTTCAGCTAAGATGGGTGCGTGCTTGCGATGCATTTGGAAAAGGGATAGTGTTAGATAGGATATCAGACAAAAGCAACGGTTGGAAGTACCGAACCATTGCAGAACAAAAGGTGGTGTAGTTAGCTAAGATAACCACAGAAGTGTAAAGACTAAAGAAGCCACAAGAAGGACATGGTGATATGAGCCTCACTCTGATGGCCACCAGGAAGACCCCTGAGGAAGCATATCGCCTGCGCCACTAGAAAGGAGGGGGCATGTTCAGGGGTGAGTTGCATTCCAAGAACTCATTAATTATGTAATTGGGGGTGGGTTGTGTTCCGAAAACTCATTGATCATGCAAATTATTTTCGAAGAAAAAACATGAATAAGTATAAGAAATACAAAATAAAAACAAGCGTTTGTAAAGGGGAGAACGAGCCACAGGAGGAGAAATCCCCTGTGTAACTCCTAGCGCTGTAATAAATATTCTTTGCTCCACCGAATTTGCCCCGACTAAATTTCAATATAGTGAGCGCGTTTCTCACATGGGGTTTCTTTTTTTTCCCTTTTTCACCAGTATTGCACAGACCATACAAGCCATGCCAGCCACCTTTAGGCACAGGCAAGGGAAGCAGCTGGCTGCTGGGGGCAGGAAAGCGGCAGCAACCTTGCTGCCTGCCTCGTCAAGAGGCAGTGGGTGCCCCACCAGAGGTAGAGAGAGGTGGCTGTGCCTGGGGGAGGCGGCTCCTTGCCAGCAGGGTCCCGCATCGCATCTCAGCCCTTCGTGTCCCTTCGTTCCCTCAGCAGCTGGAGCAGCCACAGGTCCCTTTTCCCAGAGGTCTTGCCTTGGCTCTCCTTTCCAGCTTTTCCCTTTCTCCCAATGCTTTCCCGAGGGTAAGTGCCCTGACCCCGCTCCACTTTGCTCTTCACGAGATGACTTTTGCCTGTTACTCCGCTGCCATGATCTGAAAAGGAAGGGAAATGTTCCCTTAACTCTAGCTAAACACTAGTTTAGAAGCTTTTGGGCTTCTTGTCTTACTTCTTCATATTATTTCTTCTTCAGCTTCCAGTGCAACACCAAAATGCAAAGCTACAGATTATAGGGAGCTTTGTATGAGTTACGGAGGCAAAATGGGCCCCAGTCACTACATGGTTAAAAACCCTGGGTCCTGCACCAGCAGTGATAGCCCTCACCTCCACATAAAAAAGGGAATAGCAGGAAGGTTATCTTAACAGAGATACGTATATATAAAAACAAAGGGGGGCAGTTCAACTAAGAAATTACTGCAGAGCTACTAAAAATTCAGATATTAGTGTAAGTGTAGCACATGCATGTGTGTATGGATGCTTGTAGGTATATAATATCCTATTATTGTGATCATTATTTAAGGGCACCTCCCATAATCCTGCTTACTGTATGGCAGAGAATAATCAGCAAGAAAATCTGTGATTGCATCCAAATTATTCCACCCAAACTACAAAAGCAGCAAGTTCCTGGCACTGCCCAAGACCAAATCCTACCACTTCAAACGCAGGAGCAGACAGATACACATGTTGCTGCTGGTTTTTTATAGTAAAAATATTGAATACATCATTCCAGAAATGTTCTATTAAATGTTTTAACAAATTAAACAATTAAGGAAGTATCATCAGATAAATCCAACCCTGATGTTAGTAATACAGATTAAGACAGTTCCAAGCAGTGAGAGCTATGCAGTCACCGCAAGAGTGCTTACTCACAGAGGGATTTAGAGGGGAAATTACAGGCACATGCGACTCTCACGCATCAAAAACGGATAATGAGAAGCCACAAGTTCTAAAAATTGTTCAGTTGGTGGTGTTGGGAACACCAGGCTAAGTACGTTGTATCTGGGACTAACTGAGTCTTTCACTTTCAAAATTGGGCTCAGGTGGCTTTTCAACTCTTGCATCAACCCAGCTACCCCAAATCTTGCAATGAGCTTTGTAGAGGACTCTGCTGTCTCAGCATTTCGCATATGACTGGGGTCTGTATGGCAGGTCTTCGTTGCACCATGGGGCTTGATACCTGTAGCCTTCTGTCTAAGCTACGGGAGACTTGAATTAGGGTAGCAGAGTGAAGAGTTACCCCGGTCGTGGCAAGAAGCTGCATAGGAGCAGTCCAGTATCTTGGAAGCACTCACTAGCTCGTTCTTCTGAATTTAAGCTCCCACATGATTTGTCAGCTCAGGTGCCCAAACCACGACAACCGCATACCCCCGAGTCCTGACTGTGCACAAACAGAGCCAGTTCAGATGTCTCTGCTCTAGCAAAGCAGGTTGCCATCAAGAAGCTACTGGAAAACGGTGCCTACCCAGCTGCTTAGGAGTGTCTTCTCCAAACAACTGCACGTATCCCACTACATGACTATGCATGTGATGTCCACATGACTAGACTAAAGCATTTGACACTGTATGGTTGAGGTTGAGAATGGTTTTTGGTTTTTTTTTTCAGATCTAACACCCAGATCATGCTGGATGCTCAGAAGAAAAGGTGGAGGGAAAAGAAAAAGTTGACAGTTTTAAGATAGTGGGTTAAAAACTCTTAAAGTCAAAAATTCAATGGCATCTTTTATGGGTGTAAGAGACAGAGGGAGGAGGAGGAAGGAAAAAACAGTAACATCAGTATTTCTGGCCACTATTAGTTTTCTTAATAAATCAAGCTCTGCTTTTCGAAACACTGTGTCATCTACTATTAAGCACCTGATATCTCCTCAGCCTTCCCGCATGCTCCCCATACTAATAGAATCTCATTTCATTGTAAGTTGCTTTGAGCCATAATAAGTATGAAAGGGGCAATACAAACCCCAGTTCTATTCTCTCATATCCTAGTTAACCTTCAGAGCCAAAGTACTGCCCTTGGATACAAGTGTGCAGGTTTGGCTGTAGCCATTGGGAGCTTTCCGCATGTATCTGTGGGGATAACATGGGCCTCGATGCTTTCAAACTGCTCCAATATTGGGGGAGGGGGAAAGTGCTTTAGCCTTGGAGAAATCTTTAAAAAATATCTGCATCATACTGTATCCTTTTGGAACCCCTAAGTGTTCATATCCGTAGCAGCTCCGTAGCCAGAGAGGACCTGTAAAGGTCACCTGCCATGGAAAAGAAATTTCCCAGGACAAAAAGGTCTTAAAATATTTTATTACAGAAATATACTTTTCAGGCCTTAAAACAGATTAAATATATGAGAATTCCTAGAAGTCTATATTGTTCCCCTTAGGGGTGCCAGACTTTATTTACAAAGCCTATATATTGCTATAGCAAGGAGTTTTCATGGATGAAAAGTGCTCAGGG
This sequence comes from Charadrius vociferus, assembly GCF_000708025.1. Taxonomy (NCBI): domain Eukaryota; kingdom Metazoa; phylum Chordata; class Aves; order Charadriiformes; family Charadriidae; genus Charadrius; species Charadrius vociferus. The sequence goes on along the minus strand of NW_009648543.1, from coordinate 1,174,571 downwards.
CATTATGATGGATAGGCGGATGGCAGTGAATGGAAAAAACCCACATAGAAGCTCCACCTGGCTGAATGGCATTAAGATTTCCCCATGGGAGTCATATTAGGATGCAAGATTTTTCTCTACTGTTTGCTGTAACAATGACATACATACATAAATAAATGAAATCACCCTCAGCACTCAATAATTTATTTGCCTCATCCTGGCCGTGAACGTGCTGGAATAATAAACTACCATGTGGGTGATGGTACAGTTACTACTAGTGATTCTACACTATCGTAGCTTTGAAATAACACAGCTTAATCTTTGGTTCCTTTGAAAGACCAAAAGCAATGGACACATATAGCCCTGCTTCAACTCACAGTTTCCATTGTACGTATTTCCAGACTGAACACCGTTTTTAATAACTGGAGTCTCAAGAGCAGAAGGAAATCTAGCAGAACAAGGACTTCTAATCCTAAAGATGCTAATAGCAAATACCCACGTGTGTGTAAATAATTAATTGTTTTCTTGTTAACAAGTACAGGTTTTTTCATTCTTTGATTGGTGACCCAAAGGGTCATTTTCTCTATGAGAAATCGAAACATTTAGGATTCTATCTTCCTAGCCCATAACTAATTTATAGGCTCGCATGGCGTCAGGTGCAAGGATTCAAGATTCAATTTGTCACCCCAGGCAATTCCCACTTTAAAAGACAGTGCAGGTATTCTACAGAAATAAATGAAGGGAAACATTAATGATGTAAAACCAACAGTAGTATCCCCTACGGAGGTCACATCTTTCAAATTCATAGAGACACATCAAGATATAGAATGTCTTTTGTACTGATCTGGAAAGACCATAAAGCCCGGTAATGATCTCCTACAGAAAAAAAAATAATGGAGAGAATTAACATCACATTTTCCACACTGAACAGTATTGACTACAGCTGTTTGTTTTTTCTTGGCCTGCTTTTTATCAACTGATTTTTTTTGGTTTTTTACTTTTACCTTTCTCAATTTGATCTAGCATTTCCCAAGCCTACAGCTCTACAGAAAGATGACAGCACAGAAACAGCGTAACAGAAAGAGTCAGACATCTAACTGAAACAAAATTAAAACATAGGCATTTTTGTCCCATTTTCCACTTTTTCCAGCTAGATCACCAGTCACATAACTATTTACTTTCTCTGTGTGTTCAGCTTAATGGCTGGATTGTTAACGACTACAATAGTGTTCAAATAGCTGCGCCTTCTTTTCAATAAATCCCCACTTGCTCCTCCAATATGTCTTCCTGGGACTGATTCCAGGAGAACATCTTCTCATAGGGGAGAGAGGATCATCTGTGAAAGATGTCCAGTGCTCTGCTCACAAACACTAGAGACCTTCTTGGCTTCGAAATACCAGAATCATGATCAAAATACTGAACCTCTGTCTTTGTTTTCTGTTCTGTAAAATGGGAGCACTTCATACAGATTTCCTTCTACTGAAAAACACTGTGTAAATGCAAATTAATTGCAGTCTTATTACTTGAATACTTCTGGAGGATGATTGATTATAGGGATACATCAACAAAATGAATTCTGTGTATGATACAAGATATTTTTAGATTTTCACATTGTAAGCACTTAAACAGAAAATCATACTGTAGAAAACAGTTGCTCACTCTTAAGACTTGCGAACTAAGCATCTTAAGAAAACTGCTCATGTCACTTCACCGTATTTTAATATGTTGCTTTGCATCTTGATTGCATTCTCTTGAATTTAGTGTTTAATCTAAGAACTCAAAAAACACCTTAGAAAAATGATGTTCTAGAACTGTTAAAAATAGGCGCTGCAATTAGATCTTTCCAGAGGAAAATAGGTTATACATCCCTAAACACTTTTTACTGTTAATTGTTAACTTCAAGCAGTGATTAAATCTTTTGGATGTTTCTGCTGTTCAAAAATTTTTGCACTCTACTGGCGTAGGGGTGGTATTTTATGTTCTTTAAATGTCAAGATAAGTCTTCAGACTTTAGCATTATAATGATACCAAATTTAAGTCATTAAAAGAGATTTTTATCTCACTTATATTTTAAATGTTGCAGTTAGGGGTTAAATCTAAGTACATGAGCTTCTGCTATAATGGAGGAAGACACAAAGCTCCAGAAGGCACAGATGAAATGACTTATCCTTTAGGAATAACTATAAAACTATCTAGCATTTTGATTCATGGAGGTTAGCAGAGATAAATCCTCATCTTAATTATCCAGGAGGGATATCACAATGAAAGGTAATGAGGAATAATACAAAGCATAATAATAATACAGATCTACCAAAAGATGGAACAGAGACCAGTTACCTCTACTGATGTTCCAGAGTAGGTAAGGCTGAAAGGAATTCTTTCCTTCTGGATTTAGAGGGAACAGTTTCCAGAGCTATTTACCACAGCTAAAATAAAAGTAAAATATCCGAACTTCAAATACCAAACCCATCTCAAGAATCAATGTTTACAGGTGTCATTTATAAGCTGCTTTCTCTTATGTTTTTCTGCCATTAAAAACGGGTTTTCCTAGATATAGTTGTGTTACTTATCCAAACAGCCATTTTCAGTCACCACATGATATCTGCAGACCGCAGTAACTTCAGCAGCAGCTCTGTCAGAATGCGTTAAGGCTAAAAAAGATTGTACCCATCCATTTCTTTGCACTTAGGTTAAGAAATGTTGGTAGCATCCACATTAATGCAAGATGGCAACTGCAGATAGCCACTGAGGGTTTTTTTTGATGTTTAGCTCCATGATGATTAAATTTACTCATTTTTAGCCTAAGATATTTGAAGTACTATATGACAAGGCAATTTCTAACACTCCGTACTTCAAGGCATGAAATACTTATTTTATGATGGCTTAAATAACCTTAAAGGTTAGCTTTTCACAAATGGATTCAATACAAATTCTTACCGTTCATCTGAAACTTACAGTATATTCAGAAATATAATAAAAATGTTTTTATAACTACATACAGAGTACTTCTTTTGTTGAGTGACCTGGGTTGAAGGGAGCAGGATGATTTGTACTACAAACAGAAGCGTGAAGTTAAGTGAACATTTAATACCAAGAAAATAATCCTCTAAATAAGAAGCCAGACTGCCACTAAAGCCTACCAGGATGGATTGAACATAATAAAGCCTTTGAGAGGATGTAAGAAATAACAAGGCATTGGCAGGCAAATAGACCAAGGAAGCTTCCTGGGTCTCTTCCACTAATCAATTGTCTCTGTTTTGGCAAGAGATATCTGTAATTTGTAAGTGGGTTTGATCTCAGGGAATCTTTCCTTTATTTCAGTAAAGAGGGAAGACTTCCTATATGAGAGGCCGTGATACCAGTCCCCTGGGTGGAAGGCCAGGGTAGCATCTGACACTCATGCAGTGACTGGTCCTGATCCCAAACACTGTTCATACCTCTCCTCAGAAACCAAGCAGAAAATCACAACGTTATGCCTGAAGATAATAGAAAATATAAGGCCATAAATAGCTCCCTGTTCTGCTCAGCAGTCAGTTCCAAAAAACACAACAGATGTTTTTCTCCTTGTCACCACCAGCAGCTCTTACACCAGCTATCATGACAGCAAGGACAGAAATTGCACACAATCTACATGTTATTTGCACTTTTATTCTGCGTTCTTGTGATAGTGGGAACATATAATGCCAGAGAGGTAGTTTCTGGTCTCATCAATAAAATAACTTCTTCCCACGAAGATCAAGCATTTCGTAACAGGATTTTCCTTTTAAAAATAAAAATAAATATACACTGAACATTTCCATCTACATATCACAGTGTATATTTTGCAGCAGTGAAAGATGTACAGCAAGGAATCAAATGGGCAAAAATTCTAAACATCTCCTAGTCTCACTGGGAATTGGTCCTCAGACAGGCTAGCTTTTGAAAACAATATTTGATAGTATCCAAGGAATTTTAAAACATATCTGTATGGAGAAAGTTGATTTTTACTTGTAAAATAAATTAGCTGCAGACCAGCAAGCCTTTAAACAAAATATCAGGAGAGACATTGTTAGGAGAGATGAAGTCCTGCTCAGCAGGTTACTCAACTACAAAGGCATACTTAAATTGTGCTTATCCTGATTCCATGTGGGCTCCTGTGGAGAGATTCCTTGGGATGGGGACATGTGGAACTAATCAATCAGATAAAACCATCCACACTTCTTAAAAAACATATTCTGTGCACAATGTGATTTTGGCACAAATCTGTTATTTAATATCATACCTGATACAGGTTACAAATTGGCCAGGCTCTGCCCTCTAATGAAGGTGCTATGCTACCTCAGGTGTTCTACACAAGGCTAAACAGTTTTTAAATAACTTCCCTCATTAGAGCAATTATTAAGGTCTTAGCTTTAACAATGCTATGGAAAACAGCTATTGAGGAACCTGTACTTGCTTGGAAAAAAACCTCAGGGGTGGGAAGACGGGCACCAATGCCTCATGATGTGCTTCTGGCTAATTAAGATGTTGACTGAGCCTAACGTTAATCATGGTCCATCAGACTATGTTTGATTAACATGTAAATTGGTAAACTCTCTTTTGCAATTGCCCTACCATCTGAGCTCTAATTATGGGCCTCAAAACAGACAATAACTGGACTTGTAATTTAGGTTGTTCGGTTGGGGAAATTATTTTCTGGCACGCACAGAAGAATTGTAAGGTGGAGTGCATATGTATATTGTTTCCAAATACACACGAATACATTAGACAAACACTATCGATATGCATAAACAATGTGGAAGTTTAAAGATATCTCAGCAAAAGGACTTAATGTAAGTGGTACATAACAAAAGGAAAGCGTTTCTTCCCTCAGATTATTTTCTCAGAGGCAATAGTCCTATGCAGTTGATGAAGAGAAGTAGGTATATTTAGAAGTCAGTTCAAATCATACAAGATAGCAGTTATGCCAAATTAGATGAAAAGAACAGAATAATAAATATCTTGAAAAGAATTGTTGGGCACAATCTCTTTTAGTCTGAACACATATTAACAGAACTTAGAATAACCTTAGGAAAGTATGTCATATTCACAGATGACCTAAGCTATAATGAGCATGCCTGATGTTTCCTATCATTGACTAGTCCTAGATGTTACCAGCTCAGCGTCTTACCAAGGTCACCTGAATCAGTGCAAGGAGACTTTGTCTCCCCTTTGCTAGGGATTTATCCAGAATTTGAGTAATTTGGATATGGTCTATCATTCTCTCTCTTGCTTACAAAGCAGCCCAGTGTCCTAACTTCAGCATTCAAAGCAGGTGTCTTCAGAAGATAGGATAAATACACTTTTCCCCTTCCTTCCTGCTTTTCTTCTTCGCCCTATTACCATAGTGACAGGAACACTTTAATTTTGGTCCGTGCATAATTCAGCTCTTTTTCTTCAAGATTAGTGACATAATAAAAAGACATGAAAAATCAGCAGTTATTCAAATTGTGGGTAGGTGTCTATAGACAAGCTCACTGTGCAAGGTGACACTCTAGGCAGTCAACATGAGCAGTGGAACCTGAAGAGCTGTTGAGCTGGCCAGCTAAGGTGGCCTCCCTGTTCAGGGGCCTACACATAGGTGCCTAGCATCATTTCAGATGCCCTGGCAGAGCCACTTCTCCAGAAAGACGTGTCCACATGTCCTGTGCCATCTCTCAGGCCCATGTGAATATTTAAGGTACCTTAATGCATCTGTAATGGCATTAAATGCCTGTGTGTAGGCAACTGAACTGAACCATAGGTGTCAGCTGTCATTTGAGCTGAATCATGTGTAGATATTCGCACATAGATACCCAAGTTTTAGAGTCTACCTGGAACTGAATCCCACCCAAGTTGTACATGATCCCAGCTTTCACTATATCATTCTCACAGCATGAACTGACATTTCACAACCATCTTTCCAGGCAATTTATTAACTTAGACTGCAAAAAGGAGTGGAGTACAAAAATAGTCTTATAAAAGGGAACATCATCTAGTACAAAGTCTAATATATGGCCTTGAAACTGCAAGAATCAAAAAAGCCATTGACAACTTCCAAAAGACAAGTGATGTCTCTTTGTAGGACACTATGCTAGTATCAACAGGGTACATTCATCTCTTCCACAAGCTGGAAGAAAACAGATCACAAAGGGCTGTCAGTAATTGCCTAAGTCTGACCCAGTTAAACTCAACAGAAAAAAAACAGAAGTTAAAACTGTGGTCCAAGTTCTGCCATAAACTCCATCCCCACCCATGTGCCTACTGGGATTACTTTGGGAGAGGTGCAGAGGCACTCAAAATTCATTGTTCCTTCATTTGCCACCTGAGAATGCTCTGAAAGCCCTTGGAGTCCTGAAGTCTCCACTTACACCACTTCTACAGCTGGTTGCGCTGGATAAGAAGGGCCAATGCAGGAAAAAAGCTTCACACATTTTTCTAATGTAGATGAGTTTTGACTGACAGGTTGACCCTTAGCTTCCTTTATTTAGCACTGAAGTATGATACTCTCGTTTGTGGAAGTAAAAATAATCCATCTCTTTTCTGTCTGCACGTAATCCAGAAAACTTCAAAAGCTCTTACAAATCTACATAGATGTCAGCTAATAACGTACTGGGCTTGGACAGACTCAGGTATGGTTGGAGGCTAATAGTTCTTTCCCCTTAGGAAATCACTGGTGGTCTTTCCCAAAGTGTCAGCCAAAAGACAGTTAACATTTCAGTCAAAGTTTTAATTGGATAAGACCACACGTCTCAATAATTTCATTTTGCATCAACTATGAGACCTTGACAGACAGCATCCCGCCCAGTCTGCCATACCATGTGGGCTGAATTTTAACTTACAATGAACCACAAGTCAGCCTCTTAAACCCTGGAAGTTTATCATGGAAATGGATACTGCTTTTCTAAAAGACTGAGATTTCCATGATGAAAGATACCTACTACATCCAACCAGAGGGGACAACATGCTTGAAAATGTTACAGCTTTTCAAAGATAAAGGGATATGGACATACATCATTGAAACACATTCTCGGAAGATAGTGGGATGCTTGTGAACTTTGTAAACCTCAGCCATATATCGTTACAATGTCCCACCGTTCTTGTGCTGAAATGGCCCTGCAGATGATCTCCTACTCAGCAGTTAAATTTCTCTCTGTTTACATTGGATTTAAAAACCAAGCAAACCCCAAGCTATGGAACAATCTGCACTTCTAAGGTGCTGGAGGGTGTGGACAACAGAAAGATGCATCAGCAATCATGCAGAATTCCATCAAAATTGCATAGATATATTTAGAAACTATAAGTATCATTTAAATATATATGACAAAAATCCTCAGCCTGTTCTGTATTCTGTTACTTCATGAGTAAAAATGACTGCATTAGTATCTAACTACTTACACAGCAATAAAAAAAAAAAAAAGAAGATGATTTTGAGGCAACATTGAAAATCTCTTGTTTTGTGTAAAGTGGGAACTGTATTCTCTAATTCCTATCCTGTTCCAACAGACTGGACTTCCTGCTGCTTACTGTTTGTAAAATGGCAGCTTCCCTTGAGAGCCCAGATGTACTTTTCTTATCCTTAACTAGAAGAAAACACAACTCTTTTACATTGTGTTTAGCATGACTTACAGTGACATTCACTTTGGGTAGTTATTTCTAGGAAGATGGGTAGCCATGAGCTCTAAGTGTAGTCTTTGTGAATCCTCTGTGTAATAATGAACATAGAAAGTGTTTAGTTAACATAGAAAATCATGATGTTAGTGTGTATCTTTACAGGCCTCTTCAAACAACAACTGTCACAGGGATGCAAGCAAGAGTACAAGTAAAAAAACTAAAAAAACAGCTTGAAAACAATCTGCAGTGTGCCAACTGCATTTTAATAAATTGCCACTAATGTTTATACATGCATATATAAATATGTATGTATATAGTGCAGAAAACACACTACTTTTTTTTTTTTTTTGCTATATGGTCTTTATGTGACATCTGGACTAAGAAATGTGAAAAAGCTTGCAAAAAATTCACCAAATCGTAGCACATCACCAGTATGGCAGCTCCAACCTCACAATTTCTTTTACAGAATTGCGTATGTGTTTTGAGAGTCAATGCTATAGTTTTCATTTGCCTAAACCTGCTGTTTGTGATAAATAGCTGGTAGCTAATGACTGCTGGAACATGTTTAGACTGCTTAATTTTATGAGTAAATGGATGGTAAGTTTATTTATATATGTTTCCCCTCACCTTTGGAATTAATTTTGTTCTGCTTTAACTTAATAAAAGCCATTTATAGCCAAGATTTACTTCTTTATGCATAAATGTGATATTGGTGGTGATCTTTCATTTACAATCAGAGGCCTTTTGCCCAACAATAATGGCCATATAAAAGTATATGTATTTCTGCTTTATAAAAAGATAGGATGGCCACTTTTCTGTTTCAGTCAGTTAATTTAGAGCCATCTTGCACAACAACTTTGGTGTAGTTCCTTTACCATCCACATGTATGGATATCAGTTGTGAGTTCTTTTAAGTTAGATGCCTGTTTTTTCTTCAAAATCACATTTGGAAGTATTTAATTCATGAAAACTAGGAAAGAAGTAGCAGCAAATGTATCTCTCTATCTCTGTAAACTAAAGGATGCTATTAAGTTTAGAAACACTGAACCAAAGTAATTTCTCCCCTAGAGAACTAAGGAGCCTTAACTGGTGTATCAATAACCAGGGAACACATCCTGCCTTGTTTGCTTGTGATGAAACCAAGGATGTGAAAGTAATAAACACTGCAAGCTCAAGATACTACCTATGTCTACAGAAAACCAGGAGAAGCCTAACCTGAAATATCAGTTTGTTGTCATTTGCCAGAACTGACAGTTGTGGAGTAGGGGGAGTATGTGATAAAGAGCACACTAAATTAATTTTAATTCTGAAAGGGAGGAGTAACTCATAGCTGTGATGGTATTTCAAGGGTCACGGCCATATCTTGTGGTGCAGCACAAAGAGATGAATTATGTTTCCCGTGGTTTTAAAACTGTTAATAAGATGAAGAGAGAGAATGTTTTTATCATTCTTCTTGAAATACTGCTGTGAAGAGTCTACCACATTCTTATATTAAATCAGTGAATTTGTCCGTGCTTGGGCCCCTCTAACAAATGTCATTAGTAGCTGTTTTAATAGAGATTTTTGGTTTAAAGCCAAAAGAGAACCATAGTAACTGTGCACTTCCTAAACCATTTCATTCATGAATGGGAAATGAGTCTCAATCTTTACTCACATGAGTAACCACATTGATATCCTTGGGCCTTCCATTATTAAGAGCTAGAACTGTGAGTATAAATTTGCAGGATTTGGATGTGGCACTTCATTAGTTCATAAGAGTGAAATCTGTAGCTGAAATCAATAGTTAAGCATGTGAGGCATATAAAAGATACACATTCTTTCATGGAGGTCTGATTGCAATGCATCTCTCAATTTTGTTTCGGCATCAACAAATAAGCATATCATTGTAAAGAGACGTACAGACTATAGCCAGTAATTACAAAGACACATTTTAGATAGACATTCTAGCCTCTATAGAGGACTTGGGAATAGTCCACCAGAAAGAACAGAATAACAGTGAAAAAGGTCAACACTTCTTGAAAAACTAACATACTAAGTCATGGACCAAGTTTTTGCTTCTCTGTCAATCAGTAGTGTAACTGTTGTCAATCATTCCCCCTTACCTTGTTTGTGATTTTTGAATGGCCACAAAAGAAACCTTTGTTGGTAATTATGGTCTTTACAATTCATCTGAGTCACAGGCAGGATTTTCATAGCCTGCCTGTGGAATAGACATGGTATGCCCCAAGCTGCGCTCATGTATGTCCAACCAATTCAAGCTAAAGTTTCCCACGATAATATGAAAGGAAATAAAAGACTGACAAACACAAGTCACTATTCTAAAAATAACAAGAAGAGGGGAAAGGGACAGGATAGCCAGGATCTTCTGGTTTTCTTTTCCTTTCCCCTTTTCCTCCTCAAAGTGGGTAAATCTGATAAACTCTCTCTTTAGAAGGGTGCAGTTAGACAGGATATACACCTGTGCATCTTGAATCTTCTGAAAGGGTATTTATATTCTGTGCCTAACCACATGCTTCCTATTACACTGATCAGGAGCATTCTGCTAAAAATTAGTGCCAAGAATTAATGCTCTTTCATTTATTTTTTAATTCCTGAGTTCCCCTAGGATTTTTCCTTTCCCCAAATATTTCCACCTTCCATGGATACATTTTGTTTTGTTTTCTTTGGCTATCAGTTCACGCGACCTATCTTGTCCCTGCTGGAAATGCGAAAAAAAAAGATTTGTGAGAGAAGGTTCTCACATTAAACCCAGCTTTGGAGTTGATCCAGCAGGGTGACAAATCCGATAACATCAAAGGCAGAACATCTGAAACTGGGATTTCGGCAGAACAGCTTTTTCAACAAATTGCAACCTCTATAAATTTACCCATTTCTAAACAGCCAACTCCGTTTATTTGCTTATTTTCCTAGCCTCACCGAAAGAAAGGCTGAAACAACTTTGGAAAAATAACAGCGAAGTTGTTCAACGGAAACCAGCCCCTCTACTGTAAACAGTGCCTCTCCCCAAACTATGCAGCTGCACAAAGCAGAGACAATGCAGGGGACCCTCAGCATCATTAACCAACTTCCCTTCCTCACCAAACAGTCACTTCGATAAAGCAATTACAATAGCATCGTGGAAGAGTAGAACAAGGAAAAAAAAAAAAATAACCTTACCAGCTTCTCCTACAGTATATAGCTGAAAGGAAAACAAAACCCCCAGCTGCCGTATCGCATGCAATTGGTCTCCCAGAATGAATTGACTGAAAGAACTATGAAAGGCTAAAGTCTTTCGGCCCTTCTGTTCAGCCTCTCTTCAGCTCCCTCTCTCTCGGAGCCTCCTCACAAAGCCATTCTCCTACTCCCTAATCCTCGCACAGGAAAAAGCAGCACACACCAAATGACTTCAGCAGAAGCGATTCTCCCAGGGGGTGGGGGAAGAGATGCTGCTGCCACTCAGCTCCCCCCCTCCTCCGCCGCAGGGCCATCCTCAGGGAGGGTATCCAAACAAGCTCGCCGGGCACTTGGGCAGCACATCCCAAACATAGACAGCGTGTCAGGACAAGGCATGGAAAAGTGCACATCTCCATTCATCACCCTCTCAGCTGCTAATTTCTGAAATGAGCACACCCCTGGGTACTTGCAAGAGTTCCCCGCATGCATCTCGATTAGCCCACACTGAAGTAGTTAGCCTTTTTTTATTCTTTTTAAATTAGCTACGTGACTTCCTAAAGCTGTTGTTGGGCCTAAGATTTTTCTTTTTAACACAGAACATGTAAATAAACCTTAAATATTTCAAACATCAAAATAACAACAAAGATGTTCCCCCAGAAAAAAATAATAAAAAGTATAAAAAAGACCCCAACAGGAAACAACAAATTAAAAGCAATGTAAAAAAAAAAAATCGATGATGCCACCCTGAAATGCTTTTGCTAGCTAAAATCAGAACAAACAATTGCATTTTTCATAACAAAAAAAAGATTTCCGTCTTTCCTTACATTTACTTTACATGAAGATTCCCAGTTAATGTAAAAAGAGACAATGTTTTTTTCATATAATTTGTCTTGAAAGCATGCCATAGCTATTGAGATAACACCCCCTGCATATTCTCTGGAATTCAAGAACGCATTAAATCTTTGTTAAAGAAATGCTGTTGTCATATTAGCTTTTTAACGCAAGTTTTACCTCTCTGTGAGGTGCAGCAACTCAGAAAGAGACAGCTGTCACAAAGTAAATCAAGGACTTAGAAAAGCAGATGGCATAATTTCACATCTTAAATGATGGCTGTGAGCCTTCCAGTAATAATTTATAAGGAGACTTCCTCCTGCCTGTTCCTCTGCTCGGCAGCATGCTGTTTGAGCCTTTCAAACAAAATAAATAGACTTCAAACCACCAGCTTCACACACACTAACACTTACCAATGCTATTTCAACCTGACACAAGCTGACTTTGTTCCTCTGTGACCCTGGACAGAAAACTGAGGTGACAGTTTGATGGATGAGATCTTTTTTCACAATATGGGTTGTGACTTCACGGCTCTGTCTCCCCATTATTGCTTAGTTGAAGGAGGAGACAGGAGCAGAGGAGGATCTTCCACCACACAAAGCTATTTTATCAGGGAAAATGAACCAAATGTGTAATAAATCCCTGGAGCACCTTTTTCCTACCTCAAAATTGGGAAGTTGGGAGAATACCTTTCCACTTCTGTTGGGGTTACAGTGTAAGGGGATAAGGAAGATGCTCCAGGAAGATGAATTAATCCCAATGGTTTCCTCCAAATCATATTTTAGTTTAAGAAAATGGCAACATCAGCAGAGAACAAAGAAAGGAAGGAAGGAAAGATGGAAAGAAGGAATTCTGTTTGTTTCATTTATGACCAAAGAACACTTGGACTGTGAATTTTGTGAACTCTTAACTATGCTAATTTAATTACTTAACTGGGAATCTTGGACAATTTTTTACTGGACAAAGGCCTCACTGCAGTAACCTGAGGCAAACAATTGCAATGCCAAGTCTTTTCTTTATTACCTAAAAATTACCGTAAAATATCAGAGGATTAATATATATTAAAATCGGTGTCTGCAAATTCAATATTTGAATGTGGATTCTCTGCTAAAATGAGTTCAGAAATCTTTTTACAAGATTAACATATAAGCTGCCACATTTCACAGAACTTTCTGTGAAGAAATTGCCTTTCTATGAAAAAGTTGAAAAAGAAAGATGGTGAACGAACCCTCTGCCTCCATAGGCTTAAGCTCATTAACATGTGAAGTCAGCCTCTTATTTCCTTAGAGAGGAACACAGGTTGCTCATATCTTTATGTCTTTGTTTCTGCTTGTTCATCTAATCAGATGGGTTCATTATGATAATACTGGAGGGTGTCAAATCTCTGATTTTACAGGTGGATACTGAGGCCAAATGACCTGGCTCAAGGAAGCCTCGGGCAGGAAGCCAAGTCTCTGCTGTTCCACACTACTGCACCCCATCTCCAGTGAGCCTCATGTGCTGAAAGGTGATTTATGAAAACAAGGTCTCGTCTACCCTATGTTTGAGATCAAGTTCTTATATATTTTGTATTTGTTATCACACAAATTATGTTGTTATTTTTTCTAGTTTTGGATCTGATACTCATAATTCTGTCTCAGAATACACACGAAGTCTCTCCAGTAGCAAAAATCTATCATAAATATATGTGAATCCTGTTCATTCTTTCAAAAAATGTTCACTTTGTTTCAGATGATGTGCTTTCATATTTATGAATATTTTTCTTTCTGTAGAATCTCTGTGAGGCAGTACCCAATTCATGATAATACTGAAAAATAATCAAACAGAAGCCAGAGATTGACTGAGACCCAAAAAATCAAAATCTGACAGATTTATACAGGGAAATACTTGTAGTTATCTTGTTTCATTAATTCCACTCAATTTTTTAAATTATTTTTCTTTCTGAGAACCACCTTAGAATTACCCACTTGCTTCAGGTGACCCCACTCAGGGATTTAGGTGGGATTCTAACATGACGAAAGTCACGTGGTCTGAATTTCACCCCTTAAAAAGGAGTTTTAAGAGATGTACTTGTGAACCATTTCTACCCCAATGACAGCTTCTAAACTGCTGTCATCGTTTCTTTGTCTCTCTAACACTGAGAGAGCATGCCCATGGTAATGAAATAAGCACACTAAATGTTTTAGAAAGGGTAAGGCCTCTTCACAGGCTTTGTATAAATAAATAACCTCTAAATAACAAAATTTCATACCATCCTGCATGTAGTTAACTGCGATACACACAAACGAGAAGAGCTTTACCTGTGAAAAGGAAGAGTGAAGTTTGAAAAGCACAGCCACCCTTGTACTTGGAAGCCAGTTAAAATGAGTTTGCATAGGGGGAAAAAAAAAATCTCACAATAGGACATGCTACTGAAAACAACAGGCACTAAAAAACTGGAAGAGCTTATTCTTCTCATTTTTGTAGCAAAACGTAACTTTCAGACTAACTCATGACAAATGCCTGAAGGAAGTCTGAGCTTTAGGAAATATCAGCAGGTTTACATGCTCTGCTACATAGTTTTTGCTCTGCTTGTTCACCCTTATGTCCCCTTTTATCTGTATCATCTCTCAAAACTACCTTTTTTGCATAGCATTTACTCCATTCTGTGTTTCTTGGATTAACAAAAAGCATAAGGTAAGGTCATTTGGATAATAGCCCTGCATTTTTAATAGCAATTGTAAGTGCATTTCAAATAATCATTTCTGCAAGCAGAGCGGTGCCGGAAAAAGACTCCAGCAAAACTAAACTTTAAAGCTTGCTAAGCTCTTTGAGAATCACTGGTGTGACTGATTAGTGCAATCCACCACAGTTGTTTGATTTTGTTTGCTTACCCTCTCCTAGAAAAAAACACCCAGCAATTCTTAAAGGCAGTGTAGAAAATGGTGACAGCACGTCTTTATAAACAGAAGGAAATGCACACCTTAGGGGTACACACATCATCTGACTTTTAAGCATTTGATCAAGAAGCTTAAATTCCATAAATAGTCAGTAGATGCCCTAGAGAGCACACCTTTTAACCAACTCTTTAACACAGTCGATTAATATTAAAACTTTGCCATTCAAAGTTAAGGCTGTTTAATGATCTATGGTCAGCCAGCCAGTGACATTTGTATGTTGAATTTCAGGGATATTCTTTAGCTATGTCACAGGATCTGTCTTCTGAGTAACGAACACAGTGGCAATTCTGCAAACTGGAAGAGGAGAGACCTGGCGTGAGAAGGAAGGATGACTAGTAGTAATGAGGGAAGAACACAGTAGAAAAAGTTAGCGAGGTTAAAGAAAAAGAAATAAGAAATTCAGATAAGAGTCACTCCGGCAAGAATGTTACTGAAGTCAGTGTTGCACTTTGACAAGGGTTTTCTGATAGCATTTCCTTTAGGCTTGATCTCCGGGTTCAGTCTAAACCCACTCTTCTCTCTTCACTTTTGTGTCTGAGTTGGATGAAAGCAAGGATTCAGCAGTGCAGCTGGGTTTACATTAGGAGTGTATGTGTGAAACTGAGGATATCTGCCTTGGAACTTCAAAGCACGTCAGCCGATGCTGGTGCATCTAGCCCGCGAACCTCAGTAAATGCATCAGTCTTCCTAAAGTTTGATAGAAGAATAAAATTAGAACAGCAAATGGAAAGAACAGCCCGTGGCTTGTAAAAGGTTAGATCTTCATCCCTCCTTCATCCATAAATTGTATGGGGCAAGAAGCATGTTGCGCTCTTATAAGTTGGACAGAAACATTCCAAGTACCTTTTCAGAGGCTTTGGCATACATGGCATGCTGGTCAGAGAAGGACCGGTCTGTAGCATAATTGTGCTAAATAAGTACCTTTTCAGAGGCTTTGGCATACACGGCATGCTGGTCAGAGAAGGACCGGTCAGAAACAAGCCAACACTGTCATTTTGGACAGTGGGATACTACTCCTGGGCAGCCAGGAAAAATACCCATAAACCAGCTCATCCTCTTCAGCCCTGTGCACCAGCCTGGGGATGAGCAGGTAGCCTGGGATTAGGAGACATCCATCCTATAGTCGTTTCCTGATTTTTTTTTTAGTTGATCAGATATTGTCATCACAATTATGCTACAGACAGACTGATAGGAGCAGGCACGCAGACAAAGACTGAAAACCTTTTGAAAACCCAACCATCAAGATTTTTTGTAACCCCTTCAGTAAAGACAAACATCTGCATAAAAAATTTCTAGGCTTGAAGCCTCAGGCCGTTAAGTTCTCTGGAGGAGACACATATATTTTCCCTGCAGTTTAGAGGTTTGCAGCACAGTTGGAATTCCAGCTTTTGGATATCACTACAGCGAAAACATACACACAATGATTTACATAGTGGTATTACTGCCCATTTTTCCAAAACAAAGAAAAATTAATATAGTTAACTTGGGTGTATTTGGGAAGAGGGAGGAGAAGTAAGGAATAAAGTGACATACTGACATATGGTATAAATAGCTTACGGGAAACCGCCCTGCAAACTACTGCAAACACAGGCATCATCAATGTCTTACAGCTAATCAGACTCCACACAAGAAATCTACTTATATGCACAAGAATTTATAGTACTGAGCTGTAACATAAGCACTGTTGCAGATTTACCCCCTCATTAAAGATTCCTCCTAGGAGTTATCATCACATTCACATGACAAGAAAAAATAACATATGACTTTATCTGGACTTTATCCAATAATGTACGCAAGGAAAGTAGTAGAATATTAGGTGTGAGAAATGCCTGAGTTAATACCATGCACTGCTCTTGCTGTGAGAAAATGTGGGATTCTTTTTATTTGTTCAGAATAATGTAAGATAAACCTGTTGCTGTCCAGAACAGATTTCAGAGTATACATTGAGTGGGCAGAGGATTCAGAAAGCAATAATATGGCCCAGAACTGGAGTAACAAGGGGAGAAACTTGGAAAAAAAGCTTTGCAAGGCTGGAGAAATAGGTCAGTCTAAGAGAGACCCCACTTTCCTGTTTGAGTCTACTGTGAGCTCTCACTCCAGGAACAACAAGGACTATGCATCTTTATGGCATCCTGGCAATGATCACTGTCTCTCATTGAGGCCACTTCAGCTCCAGTGCCCCAGCTCAGACTTGTAAGACGAGGAAGAGGAGGGCAGGCCTGATGGTCAAAGCATCAGAGAAAGCTTCACTCACCACGAAGGGGAGACCCAAGCTGAATCACCAAGCACAAGTAACCCGGGAAATAATTTCTGACCACATAAAAACTTTACGGGTAGCTTCTTTTAGATCTCATTTATATAAATTTAAAAAATGAAATTACCTAAGATTTAATTTAATTTAGGTATTAAACTTTAATAATCAGTCATTTTAAGTCATTTGTTTGCTCTAACCATTCTCCATTTTTTCCTCTCTAATGATATATTTCCCTTCAACACTTATTTCATGGGTTTTAATTTGACAGAATAATTTTTCTCTCTCTCATATCTGCTTATTGATCCAATTCAATGCAATCAGTTCAGTCACAAACATATTTAAATATACTCACACATGGGTTTCCTTCCACTTAATCAACTCCATTAAAACATAAATTTTACTTTGAACTGTGTAAACTTTGTGCTAAGGCTAAACCTAACCCGATCGTCCTAAAAGGGCAACAACAAAAATATTTACTTGTCCAATAATGATCATCTGCAATGAAGACAGGGATGCCATGGAAAAGGCGGGAGTACAACCTCTGCAGCATCAGCTAAACAAGCACTCTCTCCTGCAGCAGCTGTAGTCATGCTGGCAGATGTTTATGCAACCCGGCTATTTTCTAACAAAGGCAGAATCCCATTCCTGTTCAGGTATGATCACACTCTTACAATCCGCTGGGAGCAAGGTTTGATGCTTTCTGCGTAGCTCTTTCTGGAACTAGCCGGCTTGACTCCCAAGTAAATGTACCTGCCTGGGAAACTGCACTGGATCAGCCTTATAGGAAAAAAAGAGGCATTTACGCTTCCAAATGCAGACTGGTAAGAAGATACCTCCAAAGGCTCATGACTGCATCTTCCCATGTAACTTCGAAAGATGAGAGGCTCCCTCCTATGGTTAAACTGTATAAAACTGTGAGCACCATCATGAGCGTGGATCCTTCAGACAGAAAGTCACTCAGTAGATGTACTAGCCAGCATACCACCTAAAGAAAAAAAACTATAAAAAACGCTCTTACATATGCAAGACATCTAAGAGCTAAGCCAGAAATCTGTATTTTGCTTACACCAAAAATGATATTATAATGAAAATATCACATAATAATAACGGCATTAATCTTAGTTTTCAAAGGAAAGCTTAATGCCAGACACAAATGTTCACACCTCCCTCCAGCCATTCTTTTAAAAATGTTTTGTTATGCTTTTGTAATATTGTAATAGATAAAATGGCATGCCACTCAGAGAAGGGTCACCTTTCTGGAATAAATATTAGATAGAGAAAAATAATGAAGATACATTGCATAAAATAACCGAATGCATTTAACATCATATCAAACCCATTAGCCATGTGAAGTTTACCAAATGAAGTGTAACACCAGAAACAAATAGATTACACAATTTGATCCCTACTTATGACTTATTCCTAGCTTTTATGTTTTATTTTCTTACACTGTAAAGCAAAGAAACTACAAAATTTGAATTAGTGGACTGAAGGGTTCAGAAACAACACAGTTTTACTTATCTAAAAGAAATAGCATTTGTATCCCGAGTCCCATAATGCCACTTGCCTAAAGAGCACAGGCATGCCAAGAACAGGGGGGGAAAAAAAAAAAGTCTAAGACAATATTCAGTTGTTCATTTTTGACTTGAAACAGATTGTGGTTTTTAAATTTCCTTTATTACAATTACAGCAAGTAAACTCTTCCACCAACTCTCTCCGGGCAGCTCAGTTTACATTCAAGCCTACCAGACCTAAAATGAGTTGTCAAGAGTTCTTGGTTTCCATTGGTTTTATGGCAACAGTATTTATTATGTAAAAAAAAAAATTAAAAAATCATGGAGAGTCAGCTTGGAGAAATAATATTAATTCCTGTAAATTAATCACGCATTGTTTTGCAACTGAAAAAAGGCACAGTGGCTAAAAATGTTTTCCTTTAACTCATTTCTCATTTTAAGAGGCTCTAATCTTGGTTTTTCATTTGTTCCATTTCAGTCTCAATACCTGGGAGTACAACAGAATATGTGACTGAGTACAATAAACAACCTCTTGACTGCTAAAATTTTATTGTGGTACACTCAACACCTGCACCAGCATACTGTTCATTAATGGGCTACAGTAAATGTTTATATAACTACCAAGAGAGTTTATTAATGGGAACAAAAATTCTAGCAGATAGATCATCCTTTGCAGCAATTAAGCTCTACAATAAAATGTAGCCCGACATATACACAGTTCACCAAGGCATCTCAGATTAGTGAAAAGGGGGATGTAAAAACAACCCTGATCACATGGTAAGAAATCCCATTTGTCCTACCAGCTTTTTGCAGGAAGTTTAAGCAATGACAGCTTTTATAAAAACAAAAAGGGACAGCTTGAATTTTCACATAAATATTCAATTCATCTCCAACTAAACTTCACATTTGATTTGAGTTTCGACGCACCAACAATCGTTAGGTTTTCTGGGGGCATTAAGGTTCTGTTCCAACTCCCCCTGAAGCCGGAAAGACGATATACACTGACTTCCATGCCAACCACATTGAACCGTGACTGGGTGGCTTAAGGGCCAGTCCTGGGTCTTCCCTGGGTCACCAGCACATTTTCTCAAGTGGTCAGCTGGTACTGGACCTGGGCCCGGGCTGGCAAGTGAAGAGAAAGCTTAGTAAAAGCACCTAATGTGCATGTAATTCCAGCTGGCTTTTAATCAATTTTCATTATCTCAGCCCATCGCTGTCTCAAAAATTGTCCCGTTTGAGAATTGTGGCAGAGCACTGTAAAACCAGCTGGGACATCTGGGCAGACCATCCAGTCAGAACCATTGCAAGTTTTCGGGCAAACATGAACAAGCACCAGTTATAACAGAATGAGTGTTCCCCTCTAGTCACCACTGGTAAGGCCACAGCTGGAGCAGTGGGTCCAGTTCTGGGCTCCCCAGTACAAGAGAGACAGGGACTTACTGGAGAGAGTCTAGTGAAGGGCCACGAAGATGATTAAGAGACTGAAGCATCTCTCCTATGGGGAAAGGTAGAGAGAGCTGGGACTGTTCAGCCTGGAGAAGAGAAGGCTCAGGGGGCCTGTTAATACATGTTAATACATATAAATATGTTAATGTTAATACATATAAATACCTGAAGGGAGGGTGCAAAGAGGACAGAGCCCGGTTCTTCTTACTGGTCCTCAGTGCCAGGACTAGAGGCAATGGGCAACAACTGAAACACAGAAGGTTCCCTCTGAACATCAGGAAACACTTTTTCACTGTGAGGGTGAGTGGGCACTGGTGCAGGTTGCCCAGAGAGGTTGTGGAATCTCCATCTTTGGAGATATTGAAAAGCTGTCTGGACACAGTCTTGGGCAACTGGCTCTAGCTCACCCTGCTTGAGCATGGGTGGTTGGACCAGATGACCTCCACAGGTCCCTTCCACCTTCTATGAGTAAGAAACAAAAAAGTAATAGAAACTGAAACACATAAGAAGCCCTCATGATTTCATAGTTTTATGTACATTTATTCACCCATGAGCAAATATGTTATGAGAATCATCACAAGAGTGTAGCCTTAAAGAACATAAAAAATAAATCACAAAATCCTTGAGAGGAATGGGCTTTAAAAAGTAATTGCCAGCAGCTGCCAGGGCACCTCATATTTCACATGTAGCATGTAAAACAATTTTGCATACCGTCTCTATCCATTTACTCTGCCATTGCTCTGTTAAATTATTTAAAAATGCATTCTTCAAGGCTGGGTGTAAGCTACAATTTTATTAAAATAAAGAATAAGATAAATATACAAATCTAGCCAGTTGCACTAGTCCTTGATATGAAAATATTCTCTTATCAACCTCTTCCTCATCCCTTTGACCATTACCCTACCCCTCTTCTAAGGTGCTACATCTCTTTTTTTCATCTTGATGAACAAAGAGATTTTCCCAGGTCTCTGCATGTGAGTGGATGGTGAAGATAAAGGGAAAAGTTACACAGAGCTATGACACAGACCAAGGTCACCATAACTCCAAGAAGTAACCTGCTGGATAGAAACCTTCATGTCCAGAAGAACACTGCACCAGATTTCAAGGCCTTTTGGTCCTTCTTCTATGCCCTCTCTTATTCAAGGATGTGGAGGACAAACTAATCTAATCCTCAGACTGTAAATCTCCTCTGAGTGAAATTCAGTTTGAACCCTAAGTACCTCATGCATACCATAAAGTAAGAAGTAACAACATTTTAAGTGTTGTACCCTGGAAATGTCCAATTTTCTGTAATGCAGCTGACTGACTTGTTTTCCACATGATGAGGTAATGGAAACAATATTGGAAGTGCTTGAAGCAAGTTATATATAAAATATGCAAAATGTGTTGGTTTTCAGTTGTGTGTCATTTCAGCCCACACAGTAACCACTTGGTGGGACTAACTCAAGGACAAGATGCAGCAGCTCTCATTCATACAAATAGTTCCACTGAATTCAACATGGTTACTTGAGTGAATCTAGATTAATCACACAAGAAACTTTCTAATTCCACAGATTACCTTTATCAAATAATTTGGACATCCCACTTTTTTGCTGATGAACTACAGCTACATGTATTTTTTTTTCTCCACACACGTGCACTTATTATGTACACATATATATACACATACTCATAAATGTGCATACACATTGCTGAAATTACATGCTCTAAATCACAGCAGAATAAATGTCCCTTTATTTTTCTTTTAATTGCCAGAGAAGCTTGACAGCATGCTTCTATTTTTCTCTCCTCAGAGGTCTCACAGACCTTTAAAAACAAGTGAAGTCTTGAATATGCACCCTATTTAAGTAAGAATGGAGCTGCATATACTCTTTGGCGGTGCCTCCAAAGACAAATGTTTTCTCCTATTACCATTTCTGTGGCCAAAAGCTGTGCTCTGAGCCTTATGCTCCGGCTGGGAGTTCGCTAAGCCCATTTCGGCTGGGCTGGCAGGGGTCACGCTCCCCGAGGGTGGAGGTCAGCCCAGTGGCCTGGGAGCAGGGGGCAGGGGAGCCAGAGGGTGACCCCACACAGCACGCATTGTGCTCGGAGGCTGGAAGTCAGCCCTGCTTATGCTGGATCACGCAGCGAACCAGCCCGACGCGTCCGACAGCTGGAGGTCGCTTTCCATCTGGGGGGGGGGAATCCTTTCATATGGGAGAACCCTTTTTTATGCATGTTTCTATCCTGTGAATAGCGACAGTGACAACAAGAATGGCTCGCAAGTGACATTTTGGGGTACTGATGAACATATTTTCGAAGAGCATTGGAGGAAGAAAAATAGCAGTAGGTGCCTTGCCATTAGCACAAAACTAAATCTCACAATATGTGATGATGCTCCTTATAAATAAGCCGTGTGTGGCACCAAAAAGGATACTGTGGAGAGAGAGACTAGGTATTAATACACCATTTTGAAGTTCACAGTCCACCTCTATTGCTATTGTGTGCTTCCACTGTGACCTTGGTTAATCCTAAGCGCACTGTTCTTTCCTTACCTGTCCTTATAATGGAGATACTGTTCCCTCAGAAGATAACCTTTGTTAGGAAAAAGCCATTAAACTTTATGAGATGCCCAGCTATGCTGTGGAGGAGTATCATAAAAAAGCCTTTCAATCTATAAATGAAAGATATATATGAGAAAAGATAACCCTACAAGGTCTATAGCTCACATTTATACCTTGGTATTTTTGTTGTTGCTGTTTTTGAATTATTTAAAGAAAATAATCATGAAGCTACCAGGCCGTATTATTGGTATTATAAGAAATAAATTGGTGGGTAGAGCTGTTTGCAGTCTTTAGAATTATTTAGCATTTTTATTGTCCCACCAGGGAGGTTAATAGTATCTTTCAGAAATTATTTATACACCGTTAGTCAAGGAAAGTATCAAAAAAAGCTGTTCATTGCTGTGTTCCTTTTACTGCTGATCTTTTCAAAAAATGAATAGAAATAACCATAAATCAGAAGAGAGATTTATAGTATGTAGAAATTATCTAGTCATTTTGCCTATACAGATTTTCATTTTTAAGGGATTCACTTACAATTTAATAAGACATTTGAATCACATTCAGCAAATCATGCTGTCTCCAGCAAGACAGAAAGGTGGTGTGTTGAACACCCAAGAAGCTGTGCCGATAAAATCAGTAAGCCAGTATTGCCCAATCCTCTGCAATATTTCCAGATGCCCAAGAGCCAGATGTGCCAGTACAGTTTCTTCATATAGATTGGCCCAGTACTGGCAGCTTCTTGACAAGCATCACGCACCCTTCTTGTAGTACTACAAGAAACATCTGGGAGGACTGAACAGACACACAGTCTAGGCACATGCCTGAGCACCAACAGGTAAAATCTCAGCTATGGGAAAAACAGCTGGAAGTCTTATTATTGCATTCAGTGGGGAGAGCATCATATTCTGTGCCAAAGTAGGCACACACTGCATTCACCGAAGCTGCCCCTGCACACGTGGACATCCCGAAGCAGCATTAGGTAGTTGGTTGCAGCAGTCCGAGTGTTCAACCAGTTGCTGATCTGCACTGTAAAAATCTGCAGGGCTCATAGTTACCTGGTGTATGAGTACGTACACCAATTAGCTCCAGACCTTCTTAGCTTGCAACCCCCAATGTGTACTTCTTTCCCTCCCTTCCCCTTTCCTGTTCTCCCTTAAAAGCCAGTACCTCCATGGCCATAGAGTATGTGTTAGGTGAAAATTTCCAGTGAGTAGACCTTTCAAGTTATACACTGCAGCAGGGATTTGGGTTAAATACAGTAGGACTGTAAATCCTTAGATCCTCGGTTTTAGGCTGTGAAAGACAGTCATCTACGATGCTGGTACAGTGCCTAGAATACTGTACTTCTCTAGTACAATACAATAGAAATATAATGGTGTATAATGCAGTATAATACTATGAATAATAAAATGAAACACTAAAATTAGAGCCGAAATTAACATTTAGGTGGGTAATAGAAAGAAGTAGATATGCGTGTACACCCTCCCCTTTTGCAAAAAAGTCCTATAAGAAGACGTGTACCCACTACTCCTATTAGATTTGTGTCTCTGACAGTGACTACAAAGAAAAAAGGCAGTAAATTCCATCCATACTCTCAGCAGATTTATTAAATTATATTCTATGAAGCATGGATGATATGGAGTGGTGAGAGGGAAATCAGTGTGCAACGTCCACTTTTCTCACAGTCTTGGCAGTCACTCAAATAGAGAAAAAAAATTACCCTTTGCAACTAGGGCAGATCATTTATGTGCAAATAGTGGCTCTGATGCATAGAAATAGTCAGGAATTTGGGACATTAAATGCTTTTCATCAGGAAATTATTGTTCCAAAAGATCTATTAAAAAAGATAAACTTTTCATGAAGATATCCAGCTTGGAGTTTTGAATCTGCATCTCCTCAGCTGAAGTGACTGTCATAAGGACAAGTTATTTTGGGGGCGAATCTTGTGGTTTTTTCCCCTTCTGGAGAAGGGCCTTAAAATACACTTCCTTTTTTTTTTTTTTTTTTTAATCCCTTAAAATTTTAATGGGATTGGAAAATTGTTTCCTGCCCAGCTCTCACGGTGAGTGGCTGGCAAATAATAGCAAGACACAGAATGCAAACAGCTGGATTCAATCACTGCACTTAGGAGATCCATGAAATGTGGTTGTGGATGCACCAGATACTTTAAGCACCAGTAAAGAGAGTTCTTCCAGACTCCAGGACAGACATCTGGCACTAACGGAATTATGAGACTATCAGGGAACATGGCACATCACACACCCAATTAACAGACAGATTAATTAATCACACTCTAATTAACATAGATGTGTAATGATCTGTGCTTCACTGTCTTTAGAGATAAATACTCAGATACAAGAAGACACAGCAGATCCCTGAATTGTCCTACTGAGATACTGGCACTTGACAAAAAATAAAACCAAAGGTACTGTCACACCTTTCTGAAAATACAAAGACATGTTTCTACAGTAAGGCTATTTTTAGGAGGAGCATTACCTAACACTTTTCATGAACAGCGCAATTCAGTGGAAAATGATTACATGTAAAAGAAAACACTTTCTAAAAGAAGACTTACAGATTCAACCTGAAAAGAAATGTATTTCTACCCTCCAGTTACCTTGCCTTCTAAAATCCATTACTTTAAGTATGATTTATATACATCTTACCATGTTACTGAAGGTAATAGTTAGGATAAGTGTTTTCACATCATCATGTAATAGAACAATATTTTCAAAGTCATATTTTATTATTTTTTCCCTGATGGTGTTATCAGACACAAAAGATTACAGTTTGAACAGAAGATCAAGAAGTGGATGAAACTTAAAAAATAAACATGTAACAAATCTTTGTAATTGTCAGCTTTGCTAAGTCACACACACATAAATTGAATTTTTATAGACATGGGAAAAGCTATGTTAGCTGAAGCGTTTTTGTAAGCTTACTTAAATAAGGTGCTTTATATCATCAGTTAGGATCCAAAAAGAAATATGTACTTTAAAATAAAATAAACTTAAAGAACTGTTTTTTTCATGTAGGTTTGTAACTTATAACTAAGCAAGGGGTTGGTCCAGATTACTTTCAAAAGTTCCTTCCAACCTGAACTGCCCTATGATCCTATGAACTGACTAAGTTTAAAGCCTTTGAAAGGAATGAACTAGTAGTTTAACAACTAGGGTCATATGTTATTTAAAAAAAAAAAAAAAAAAGCAGAGTAATTTCAACAACACCAAAACGTAACACTGGCCCTACAGCAGTCTTCGATGCTGCAGCTCCCAGACAACTCGACAAATCACCCCAGAAACAGGAGCTTGGTGTGCTGATAGCAAGCTCCATGGGGTTTATTACAACCGCCTCTCCACAGCCACCCCTTCAGACGCCAAAAAAAGACCACACAGTGATCCTGATTTTTTTCAGAAAAATAGTCTAATCGGGGCAGGGGTAGAAACCCATTTGTAAACTGGGGAGTGTGTGACCAGGACACACTACTGCAGGTCTGGAGGACCCAAAGTGACTTGCAGAACAGATTTCTTAACGTAGGCAGGATTTTGTATGATTGAACTGGACAGGTCTGCTTTCACTTAAAGGTGGAAAATTAGTATCTAAGAATAGGAATTAATAAACCAATTTAACAATAACCACAAAACTCTTCCACTGGATAAAAAAAGGCTTTATAATTATGAAATAATAGTTTCCTGTTTGAATAATCCAAGTCTATATAAAGGAGTTTAATGAAGACTGAGCTAAGATGCAGTAGCTTTTTGTCTGCAAGTGTTACGCCAGAAAGCTTTCTGAAGAGGCTTTCCTGTACATGGCACTGAGAAAGCAAGAAAGTGATGTTTCAATCAGGGAGCTTTATGCGAGCTTATCTTCTCAGAGTTTCTCTCCTACACTCAGTTAAAATGTAAAATATGATGAAAGCCAAGGAATTAAAAATTAACAGAACCATATCAGCCCTTGTTTGATCCTCGTGTGTGTGTAATAAAACAACGTGATGCTACAACTACAGCAGGTTTTGTTAAAATAAACAAAAGTTGAATAAAACATAAACAGGACAAGCAGGCACAGAGACTCTATTGAAGTCCTGTCCTGCACAATTTACATTCTTCTCTAATCCTCATCACAGGTCCTATACTTTGCATCTATACCTTATCCGAAACATATTTTGCTTCTCTGCTTCTTTGTACCTCCTTTTGCTAGACAAAGAGAATGAGAAAAACAAGCAAAAAAGTGAGCGTTAGTAAGAATATGTCAGAGGTATTATAGAGATTTGGGGATACAGAATGATGTCTCTGACAAATTTGCTCATAACGGATGAAAGGTGCAGTTCAAATGAATTATGGAGGTCATTTCCTCACAAGCACATTTAGTGTATTTTCCACATCTCACATGAATCCACCACACATTATCTAAGGGGAATTATTTCTATCATCACATTTATTTGTGCATGGTAACAAATTACATCGGATGTTTTGCATTCAACTCCTTACTTTAAACAGCATTTTCTTGTGAATTTAGAGGTTGGGCATACATCACAGAAAACAACCAATTCCTTGATCTCCAGAGAATTACAGGCTAAAAGTAGGTGCATGCTACACTGCCTTGGGTATGAAGTCTGCGGGCCCTCCCACTCTCTTAATTACTACAGAGTACCTGCCTAAAGCAGTAGGCATACCACAGAAAGGGCTGTGATAATATACTCAATACTAATGACTTAAAAATATGCTGACCTCATGTCTAAAAGTTCCAGTCAGAATAGAAGCACC
Organism: Charadrius vociferus; assembly: GCF_000708025.1. Lineage (NCBI taxonomy): Eukaryota > Metazoa > Chordata > Aves > Charadriiformes > Charadriidae > Charadrius > Charadrius vociferus. The sequence continues at coordinate 1,147,539 of NW_009648543.1, read as the reverse complement.
ATTTTGCTGAATCTTTTGCAGAGTCCCTGCCCCACATTGTAACATTACAGTTAAAAATATGATAAACAAGATAGGAAAAATGAAGAGAATTGTAATTTTTCTAAGCTGATTAAGGGATTAAGATGCCTTTATTAGTACAAAGTGACAATTATCTTCCCCTAGCCCAACACACGAGTGATCTTTCATTTACTTCCCAGGAGTTGGGAGAACAGTGATTCTCTACTTAATTTTTATAACAATTTCAAATATACTATTTAGTGGATGCATGACAAACGTTAAGCATCTGTATCTTCACCCCATTCACAAATGCAGCCAGGTACTCAAATGTGCTCATGTATGAAAGACTGCAGTCCTTTACATTTCACATTTCAAACCAAGATTTTGCCATGCAAAATGTAAATGATCCCCTAGAAATGAAAGGGAAAATGTGTTTTACATAATAGCAGCTCAGAAAAACAGGACCATATCTCTGATCATGGAATTCAAAATGGATATTTGGCAGTCTTGACTTGGGATCCTACCTACAATATTCCCTGGTTTGCTGACACTGTATATGCTCTCAGAACAGCATTCAATAGGCGCTGACAAGACAGAACATCGCGGAACTGCAAGGCACCATCATTTCACAGCAAATTCCAGGTATTTAAGGAGCAAGGCACCCCAAAAAACAACAAGCAAGACCTGAAAATAGTACTAAATGCAAAACTACGGGACACCTGCATATTTCTTAAACCTCTTTTGAGTACTCAAATGCTTAACTGCAAAGGAAGACTATCAGCTCCTTTAAGTTCCTAATTATCCTTCCACAGAAGAGCTATACACTGAGAGCAGACTCTAAAAATGCATCTGCAGATTTTGACAGTATTTATGTATTAAAAACATTTCATGTAGTTCAGGACTTTAAGAACTTCAACAGAAGACCACCCATTTGTATCTAGAAAGATGACAGTATTGAAGCAGTTTCCTACCAGTATTTCACCAAGAGAGGTGGAAGACATACCTTTAATAAGATAACTTTGATCGCCCAGAAGCAGTTCCTCTAAAAAAAACCCAACAAACAACACCAAACAAAAACTAGAAGAAACTAATTCAATTAAAAATGAAAGCCTACTTGGCCTATTGAGCTCTTTTCCACAGCTTTCATTCCTTACACGAGCAACGATTCATTAAAAATCTAAACGGAAGCTGCTATCTGAAGAACCTCTTGTCATACTGAAATACCTTCACACCTTTTAAACATATGCATATTTATGACTGTTAAAATGAAACAGCAGTCATGGGATCAGACACGTCCGGGACAGACAGTGATGAAATATAACTGTAGTTGTTGCTAAAAAAAAAAACCCAAAACCAAAAATCAAAAAATCAAAACTGAAGAAAGGTAAAACACTGTCTCTTAATATTCAAAGATTGTTCCTATGAGACATTATTCTGAAATATCATATGACACCATGCAAACCAAACCAAAAATCTGCAGATTCTTTAAAAAAAAAAAAAAGCGCTATACAAGCCAGGGCAAAATTGGATTTTCTGAGAAGGAAAAAGTTTTGTGGTCAAGAGACATGATTTGCAGCCAGGAAATCTGAATTTATTCCCAGAACTGCCACAGACTCCTCGCCTCCCTCAAAAATGCCTTTCTGAAGCTGTAAATGCAGAAACAAATTAGGAAAAAAAAAAAAAAAAAAAAAAAAGAGGGTTATGTTAATAACCCTTAATTAATCTAAATTTTTTGGTACTTCAAATGTCATTGTGGATACTCAGTTAAAATAGTTTATTTCCTGGCAGTCCTTGCTTTCTGTATTACTGTCACCTAACGCATGGCATCTGAACTTGTTGCCTTTGTGCCACAAGGCCCTATACATCTAGCAGGTACCCCAAAACCACAGATATAAGGAGCGTGCAAATATGCAGACAGATACACGGAGAAAAAGCTAGCAATTGCAGTAGGTACATGAAATTGTAAGCAAAATTGTTCATCTCTCATCAGCTCTAAGGTTGGGTATGATCTGATTTGACACATCTGTGTAAATCAAGCATAGCAACGACTCCAGACTATACACTACAGCCCAAGTGTGAGACCAGCTACCGTGGGAAAGACTGCTCTCTGTGTTTGACCAGAAATCCTGTTTCAGCCTTGCTTTTTCCAAATTAAAACTTTTGTTAAACTAACACATTTTAGCAAGTTATTGGTTCACCAGTAGGCATTTACCACTGAAAATATCTCTCTCTCTGAAAAATCCCCAGCTGCCAACAGGTATGAGGTGAAAGCTGAACTCCTGGAGAGTCAAGGCTATCTACAAATGAAATTTGTTCTAAATTTTTAAGTACTAAATGAATTAGCACATACTTGTATGAATCTGCATCTCGTGGAGAAAATATAAAATGTTCAGTGCCAAATGTGATGTCAAGCCCCCAGAGCAGAAGTAAATCTTCTAGAGCTTTCACTCATCTGCTAGGTGACCTCTTATTCACTTAATCTTAGAAATCTTTCTGATTTTCAAAGCAGTGCTGGAAGTTATTAACTTTTATTTCTTGAGCCTTTAAAAACTAAACTTTGCTAAAATTCTAATGGAATCATTTGCAGTTATGATAAATAGTCTCTTCCTTTAATCTACTGAATTTCCTTTCTCTCTTTTTTTTGGCTGAGCTGAGAGTGTCGTTTGGAAGATATATTCTTTTCAGTGTTTCCACCATGCACCAGTAAGAGTTGCCAAAGACAGAAACACAAAGAAAGAGAACGCTGCTCCTCTCCAGCTCCCCAGCTGTCAGGACAATAAGTTTAGGATTACAGGGGTAAGTACTGTATCTTATTCAAGAACCAAAGTCGCTTTTGTAACCACTTCAGAAAAAAAATTCTGCAAAGGAATGCATTCAACAGCATATATGAGCTTGGCTTTCAGTAAAATTAATTAATAAATATTCTCCATTTTAGAGATCGAACAATTGCAGTGAAAATGTCAGTCCTGCCTGTACTAAAATGAAATACGCACAAATAATCCTTGATTTCCAGGACTGTATTTCAATGAGCTGTTCAGCTTCATCGTAAGGCCAACACACAGATACAAGCAAAATACCACTTGTCTGAAGATAAACAGGAAGGGTCTGTGATGTTATAGTTTATTAGACTTTGAAAATTAGGTAGAATAAACATCTTTTGTGGTGAGTTAAAGAGATGCCAGCTGGGCAAGATTCCTTTGGCCAAGAGAAAACAATCAAAAATAGAAATGATGGAAAGTGGTCAATTTTCCTCCAAAAAAAGGCATAAATATCTGCAGAGATAACACCATGCTTAATTAGTAGAAAAAAAGTTGCTGTAATGCCAAAATTTCCAGTGGTGTCTTCTGTCACATGTACTGTTCTTATTCAGAGTGTGCACTGCTCTGAAATGATCTAATTAAAGTAAGAATGATAATAATCCCATAAAATTCTCAAGGAAAGAGTTAGCAGAAAATAAATGAAAATATGTTATTCTCTGTAGAAGTCTCAAATAACTACAAATTGAAGATATGTGCCATTTGGAACAGCCACAAGAGACTAGAGTATCACATTGGTCGAAGCCTATGTTTTTTATGCTTCAAAGAACCAAGCTTACTGAAACATGAAAAAGGTGAATTCACCACCAGATCATAATTTCCCTTTAAATCGAGCAAGGGGGACCATATGTCTGACACAACTGATCCTGATATCTGAGCATTATAGTGGCTGGGCACATTTTATCTGAAAACTGGAAGCCATGTGATACCTTGCACTGAACAAGGGATTCTTCAATTTTTACTTTTTTGTTCAAAAAATTTTTACTATTTGTTCAAAAATACTGAGGAAAGACAATGAAACAGTGCAACTGTATGCAATTCCCAAACATATTCACTAAACCATTGCTGTTGATGTCTTCTGATTATTAGCAGTGAGCTGACAACTGATAGTAATGAATTCAAATGTTATTCTCATATTTTTGTGACCGACAACTTTGCTCTTGGCTATTGTTCAGGCAATATGTTGGATGCCTACAGTTCTGAAAACCTTCTCCAGCCTCAGTACTTCTTTTTCAGGATGAAACCAACTGCAGCTCCCAGAGCTAGTAAAAGATCTATGGCCACTTAATGCTTGCAATTTCAAAGGTTTAAACACAGTTTAAAGAGGAGCTTTTCCTCTCTACTCCCTAGATCTTTCTCCAGGAATGTTTTCTTTATACTGGCAGTTAATAAACAGTTCTTAAGAATATTTGGAGAAAACGTTCACAACAGAGCATGCATAAAGAATCGAAGCAATTCCATTGTAGTAACATTTCTGAGATCATTAAGGTTGACTGCAGAAAGCCGGATTTCAGCTCTTGCAAATCTACAGAAAGCACGCAGGGCTGAGCAGTTTAAAGCAGACAACACACAGAAGCAGTTTGGCCAGCCGTGCAAGGTGGTCTTATATTTTACCAGCTGGTCACCATAGCAATGTAAAAGCACGTAGCATCACTGCCTAACAGTTTGGCCTTTTTCTCTTTCTACATGCTTTTTAGTATCTTCTGAAAAAATAACCAAACAACTAATGTAGAAATACTTTTCAGGGTGTGAGGTGCCTTCCCAGCTGTAATCACACAGCAAGATGATACTCAATGTTTCAGAACACTGGCTGTGCCAAACAGAAGCACCATGGTTTTGAGCCACTGCTACAAATTGGTTGGATTGACTTTTTTGGTGCTGTACAATGCCAGATGCAAAGAAAAAAATCATTATGTTCAATTTTATCCTAAATTCTTTCATGACAAGAAGTGTTGCCCATCTATTCCTGGTAGAATTTCAGATGGCAATTTCATAGCAGGGCCCAGCTGTCTCTCAGTGACAGGAACAAGAGTTTTATCATTCATTTTCCTAAAATCAAAAATAAGACCAGGAATTGGGCAAAACCAGACAGAGCTGTAAAACATCTTATCTGTCAAGTTCTGATGTCTGGATTCTGGGCTTCAGCTTAGCTGAAATGTTACTGACTTGAGGAACATGTGTGTCAACTAAATGTTTCTTGTTTAGTATTGCTTTCTATTCCAAAGCAGACAACAAACTGTCACAGATGTTAAACATTTCTAAAATTTCATGCACTTCGTGCTCATCTGAATTCTTTCTTGTGAAAGATCCCAGACACATTATTTAATATTTTTGGGTTTGCTCTGCAGGAAATACAGGCATAAAACGGAAAGATTTTTTTAAACCTCTGTGCCTCTCCTGAGGCTTTACAAGTTATTTACTGATTTCCCAAACCAATAGCTTTGTTTCCTGATTGTAAATTAACCACCAGTGGGTATTTAATTAAAGAATTGTCTGTTGTAATTATTTTGCTTTTTTTCTTTCTTTCATTCTTTAAAAACTGTATGTCTAGCTGCTTACAGGATACACTTTTAGTTCTGAAGCCTGCTCCAGGTCAAAATGAAGTAAATGGAAATCTTAATAGAAACTTCAGTGGCAGCTGGATGGAGCCTGTGATATGTACACTAATGGCTTTCTTTAAGTAGTGCCAAGGGCAATTAATCATACGTTTCAGATTTGGTTCTTTTTAGATTATTCATAACATTGCATTATTTTGAAAGCATATACATAATAAGATATAGTACGAAACCAGAGAAATCATAGTTCAATAATAAAGGCATGTGTTCTGGATCGGTTCCTCCCTCTACCACAGACTGTCAGTGTGGCATTAGTCAACTTGCTTTAGTCCAGTGTCACAGTGTACACCTTGTGCAAATACAAGGAGGAATGGGGGCATCATTTTGATGGAGATACAGCAATGAAAACACCTGAGTATCTGTCCAACTGATACCCTGCAGATACTATTACCATATTCACATATCTTTGGTGCATTAAAAAAGCAAAAGCCTCAAGATAAATACAAAACTTAACTTTCAGCAAGTTAAGTTCACTGTGCTGTAGCAAGCTCCAAGCATTCACTGGAATGATGGAAAATAGTAACATGAATAATTTGGGAATAACTTGTGTCCAGCAGGTCTAGGGAGTTGATTCTGCCCCTCTACTTCTCTCTGGTGAGACCCCACCTGGAGTACTGCGTCCAGCTCTGGAGTCCTCAGTGCAGGAAAGTCATGGACCTGTTAGAGCAGGTCCAGAGGAGGGCCACAAAAATGATCAGAGGGATGGAACACCTCTCCTATGAGGACAGGCTGAGATAGTTGGGGTTGTTCAGCCTGGAGAAGAGAAGGCTCCAGGGAGACCTTATTGCGGCCTTCCAGTACTTAAAGGGGGCTTGTAAGAAAGATGGGGCAAACTTTTCAATAGGGTCTGTTGTGATAGGACAAGGGGTAATGGCTTCAAATTAAAGGAAGGTAGATTTAGACTAGATATAAGAAAGAATATCTTTACTTTCAGGGTGGTGAGACACTGACACAGGTTGCCCAGAGAAGTGGTAGATGCCCCATCCCTGGAAACATTCAAGGTCAGGTTGGACGGGGCTCTGAGCAACCTGATCTAGCTGAAGTTGTCCGTGCTCATTGCAGGGGATTGGACTAGATGACCTTTAAAAGTCCCTCACAACCCAAACTATTCTATGATTCTAACTTTAAATTTCATTAATCTTTACCTATTAACATACACTTCATAGTTGAAATCTACTACTGTCAGCTATATAAGTTGCTAGCAAGAAGTACAACCAGAAACTGAAACAAAGGGAAACAGCAGACAAATGTACTGAAGGAGAGAGAAGTGTGGTACAACAGTTACTGTCCCTGGCACCATTGGTGAAATATCAGCCTTTTAGTAGCGTGGGAAGAATAAGAGGATCAGGAGCAGCATATGCAAATCAGTTTGACTGAATACTGCATTATTCCATTCAAAGAAAAAGCCACAGACTTTCAAGTGGAGACCTTCGCCATTGGGCAAGGATAGACCTTTATGTCTATTTTTTCAGTTACCTTGCTCTTCCAGGAGGAGAGCAAGAAGGTAAGAATAAGAAAACTTATGAATAGTTATGCATAAGTGCAAGTGATCCTCCATAAAACCATGTGAAAAATGTAGCAAGAAGTCCTTGACCCAGCAGTACTTTCATAATCTCCCAGAAAGCAAAGAGGCTGAACTGCAAAAGCTGTTCCATCCTCAGACGCAAGGAGAAAGAAGGCAAAGCAGAATGTCCTTCTGTTATCCTGTAGTCAATAAGCAGTATAAGCAATTTTCTTTGAGAATTAAGTGGAATTTACAGGAGCATAAGCCTTCCCTTGTGAGTCCAGACCCTCAATCCACTAAAACATCATTGCAGTTTAGCCCTGTTGGCATTTTCAGTTGAGGAGCCAACCACTGAAGTACTTACTGAGCTGAGGTTTTTCTCAAAGGAAAGAATTTTAAACTGAAAGATGTTTCAACTTCGAAGAAAAATGAGAAGCACTTAATTTGTCTGCTTAGAAGTACTTTTGGAACTACATAAACCAGGATTCCCCAGAGAACCAGCCTGTAACTACTTAGATGTCCTGAGGACGTCTGGGGCCTCTGCCCCTCTAAGAACAGCAGAGATGATACCAAACCTATTCCTCTCCTTCCTGTTACCATTTGTGAAGTCAGATTTATGAGATTTGGAGCTGGTCTGAGTCTTTTTAAATATATTTCTATGGCCCTGTTATGCTATCCTAGCTCACAATTGCCATTCCCAAATGCATTTTTTCCTATGGGAGGTGAATATTAAAACCTGAAGATTTTTACATTTTGGATGTGTGGAAGAAGCTGAAATCCCATCCCGCTTTACTATAGTTTTTAAACAAGGTAGAGACCAGAGTTTATAAATTTATAAACCACTTTATTTAAAATGACTCTATACCTACTGTAGTTTTTCAACTAGAAATACTCGTACATTTATCAGTTAGATATGTATTTACATTCTGGAGTTTTTCACATATTTACAAGCCTTATTAGCTCTCTGCTTTCTCTACCTCTGGCCACAGTCTTCAAACCATCTGCAAATTTCTCCTTTCCATGACTTGTCAGTGCCTGCCCACTTGTTCAAAAATCAGCAGAACAGGCTCCTAGGTCAACAACTAACAATGGTAACTTCTGTTTTCTGCAATTCCCGACCCTATCTTGCATTCCTAAAATACAATGGGGATTTTAGATACTCAAATCTTCTTACTTGCACAAAGCAGAATAAAAAAGCAACATGCTGTCAGCGTGTTTTTCTCTCTGTTTGAACTCAGCGATTCAATCAGGAAATTCCCCAAAGTGATCAGCTGAAAACCAGGACTTTTGTTTCTCGCTTACAGATGACTTTAATGGAGCAGAAACGTTATTTGCACTAATACATTAATTTTCAGGGTAAGAGCAAGCAGGGAAGAACGTTGTGTTTTGTCAGCAATTAGAAAGCTGGTTACTGAAGACGATTTCTCAGGGATTTAATTTTGTCCCCTCCTTGCCCCTCCACACAGGCAGGGGCACAAATTAACCGCAGCCTTGTGGATCTCCCTGCTGCTGCCCCAGGCAGGGAAAGCATCCCCGTGCTGGAGCCCACCAAGAGCTGCACGGGCAGGAGTGGGCAGCAGCCTTTCGGCCCTTTGCCGGGGCAGACGTGTGGGACCCTCTCCTCCACCCCGGGCACATTCTTCACAAACACCATCGAAATGAATCCCCTCAGAGGGCTGCACCGTCCTGCCAAGCCTAGCTGAAGCAGGCTGTTGGGTTTTGAAGCTATCGCAGGGAAAATGGCAAAGAGCACGAGTGGGCCCACAACGTTCAATGAGGAAACCGGGCCAAAAACGTATTCTGATCCTCACGGGAACGAGAGGGGAGAAACAGAAAAACGATGGAAGGCCAAGCCCTTGCCCTGGCTTTGGTAAGCACAAAGCCCCAAGTCCTTGTTTTCATGGGTAACTGGTAAAGCAGGAGGAACGCAACATGGGTCAAATGAGTTCGGAGCAAATCCCAGCAGAGGCAACAGCTCTCTTGTACTTCACAGCCTGCTCAGGAGCCTCAGCTACTGCAGTGCTACCGATAAAGCGTTCTGCAAAACTCCTCTTCCCATCCTTCTGCTTTTTTCCAGGTAATGAGAAAAAAAAAAAAACAACAAAACACAAAAAGTTCTTCCAGCTGAAAGGAGAACACTGACAGTGTAACGGAGCAAATAGGTACTGCATGTTACGTTTCAGTTCCTGAGCATCTCTCGCTTAATTTTGGTGCTAAGCAGGATGCATACAATAGGAATCTTCCTCTTTTGAAAATGCCACCGTGACTGATGACAAAGTTGGAGATGATAAACATCACAAAACGCTGTCATGGGAGATGTAGGGGATACATATTAACTTTGATGTAAGCCTTTTATGGCATACATAAAAATAAATGATCTTAAAAGTTAATACCAATCACTGAGCACATATATGTGAAATCACAAGAGCCATCAGTGAGTTATGGATCAGCATTTGAGCAACAGGGCCCTAGTGCTACAGCTTTGGATAAATCGCATTTACATAATCCAGCTGTGCTTCTCTGCACATATCTCTGCAAAGCATCATTTCATTATCAAGACTGTTTCTCCCTGTGAAATGTAAATCTTGCAGTCGGGGCCTGCTGAGATGGAGGGCTGAGTGCAATGTGACTCCGCCACGCTAATTAACAAACAGGCAGGCTCAATCTCAAAGTAAATGTCGATCCTTGTGATTAGAGAAATTGCTGCACTGGCATTTTCTTTACTACCTAAAGAAAGCAACTTCAGAGTCATTCTTTTCTTTAAATACCAAATGACAGCACACTCTCTGGGCCTAGGCTACTATTCAAGTTTGTCCCCCTTCTTATTCACTCTGTCATTACCCCAATTTCCTCATGTTCTCCTTTTTAAAAGAAAAATATTATAGGGTAACGTTATAGTAGGTGTATACCTATATAGGTATAATAGGTATATAACATTATCAAGATGTATAATTTAACACACCTTTTCTTGAAAACAATAAAATTAAGTGTAAGACAAATGAAGACATTAAGACATAAGAGACTAGAAAGCAATCATATTGCAACAAAAGCAGGCTTGGGAAAGGAAAGGAGAACAGAATAAGCTAGAGCTCTCTCTAGCTCATGTCAGGGAAAAGACATGGCCTAGCACATAACAAAGTAAACCCCTATTATTATCCATCCCATGAGTGATTTAGAAGGGTAATTTTCTTGCAGTTCAAAGAATGGAATCACATAGTTTTGAAACCGCCAGCTTGCTTTTCTTCCTACTGTCTGAAAGCATTTTCCACAAAAATTTTGTTACCAAACCTTGCAAACAAAGCAGCTGCAACATGAGACGCTTGCTCTTTCTCTTCCCAGGACAGGGAGAACTAAGGCCAGTGCAATCTGTTTCTTCGCTGTAGGTAGATACGTGGGGACCCACTGCCTCCAAGTTCCTTCCCAGGTGCTTTCCACACCTGTCCCATCCCTACAGTTGTGGCCGGATCCCCATTTCCATCAAGTTCCTACAGGCACGGTGGGTCAGGCACAGGAGCCTTCGCTTAGCATTGGAGCAATTTACTTCTGATAAACAGAAAAGCGGTGTTTGGTTTTGTCTGTAGCTCTTAGGATTAAAGGCACTGGTTCTCTTCCTCACACAATTAGATATTTCTAGTGGAAAGCAAGACAGGCACGTAGGCAAGTGCTGTGTGCTCCCTTGGTCTGCATGACCAGGGCCTGGGGACCACAAGTCAGACCTTAAAGTATGGCCTTGTGGTGTGATCATGGCAGCGACAGAAAGGGGCTACAGTCACACAAAACTTCTTCAAATGCTTTTGTCTAATCAAGAATGGATGAACATCTCAGGGGATGTGCCTTTGATTCAGTGCCTTCTATAAAGACACTTTAAGACTGACTTGTATAGATATTTATTCCAAGTATAGTACCAAACTGTGAGTTTGTTCCTCCTGAAGATTTGCTCTGTTCTTGTTTTAAAGTTAAATTATTCTTCATGTACAGTTTGCAAGTTTTATACCAAAATGGGAAACTCAAAGCAGGATAGGACCATTTTTACTCATCAGATACTGCATTTTAAGGCTTCAGGCCAGTCTAGCATTTGCACGCTTCCTTGATTGATGAATAAAAGCAGAAAGAAATCTCTACACAAGCTTCTCTCCAAAAATCCTGTGCTGCATTTCCTCTTCCGTGTTGAAATTTGCTCCCACTTAAACCACACATAATCCCACCCTCTCATCTTTCTTTATTGTTTATGAATGTCAGCCTCCCTCAGCCGTGAAACATTTACTCACTCAAAAACTTCTTAAACCATGCTTCAACTGACAGACTTTTCAGAGATGGTCTTTGAGTCTCTCTCTTAAAAGGCTCACATTTGGGTTACATTGCATTCACTGGATAAGGATCTATATCTTCTCAACTTTTTTCCTCTGAGGAAGGGAAGGAGCTCAACAGATGAACTCTTATTTCACATTCAGCAACAAAATTGGTTACGCATACAGAAAAAAAAATGTTGGTCATAACGTGCTAGATAAAGTAGAAGCAGCTCTAAGTAGAGGAGTGATGATTCACTCAAAATCTACTTGACAAATTGCTACCAGAAAAACAAACTTCCTAAATGTGATGATGTGCATGACAGTGTCAGGATAGTTTCCTTCTCAGTACTTGCTTGGTTTCAGCCAGCCAGAGACAAGTTTGTTCCTGAAGTAAATGTACTCCCTCCCCCTCTACTCCCAAAATATTAAGATGATATCGAGTTCATGAGCAAGAGAAATAAGCATTTTCCTTCTATTCTAATTAACTGGTATTGCCGTGTCTTGGAGACTTCTCTTGTCAAAACATGTGTAACTTTAACAGTTTGCTATTAGTAATGATGTTAACAATGACCTGTCAAATTAACTAAAACCAAGTGAATTAGGATCACTTGTGATACTGACAGAAAGCCTGATGGGAATGTCAAAACTAACGGAATAGTTTCAACTCTGGTGGTCTTCTAGGATTATATACGACATACTTTGAAAGGTCAGAAACAGTTAATCAGCTTAACATAGAAGAGTCAACCAGAATCGTCACTTCAGAAAGATTTCTAAACCATATACAAGCCTTGGTTTCTAAAAATAATAATAATAAAAAAAATTTAAAAGAGTTTATTATGAAAAAAATCTCTTTGGTGCATTCTGACATATTCTGTTATAATCATACGTTCCTCACTGCTGACCTGCCTAGACATAAAACTACATCTGGAGTTTAGAAGGACGATGGTTCATTACACCAATTCATCACCACACCAGAGTAACTCTTTTATGTTCCTTAATCGAATGAATAGAACCATTTGATTAATAAAATATTTCTTCATCCTGGGGTTTTCTTTAGGAATGAAAGGATTTGCCAGTACACATTGCCACTGAAAGGCAAATAAAATCTCCAATAAGAAAAAAAATCCAATGATAGCTTTAGGAGCATACACACAAGGATCTGAATTTAAACCTCTAATTGTTTTGAAAGCGTAGCCCCTAATCTCCTGCCTGGAAGGAATGCTCCTCTTTGTCCATCCTTGTTTCAAATACAGATATGTAAAAAAACCCACACCCAACAAACCAACCCCCCCAACAGTATATATATTAAAATTTATATCAGTGAAAGGGGTTACACTTTTTCTACGCAAGTATAATACTGCCAAATATGCAGATGTTAATTATGTATTTTCTTAAAGCCAGTTTTCGTGTTAAAATATATTGGCGTGACACTAGCAACAATACTATAAACTGGCAGGATTAAAATAATCCATTTATTATTAAATTAAGAAATACAAATTTATCTCCATTTTCAATACATGCAATAGATTCAGAAGGACAAGTTCTTGCACTACATGAACTTCATAGAAGCACCCCAAAACATTCCAGTTTTCATTGTCTTGGAAATAGAAAAGTGGGCTAAGGTTTATGTCTAAGAACTGCCGCTGGGTCACAAAAGGAAAATTCAAAAGAAAGAGACAGAGTTAGTTGCTAAGAAACCACAGCTACTGAGCACATGCTGTTATCTAATGGCATGCAATGAAGGCCTTCCAGTGAGAGAATGTGTAATGTATCTCTACATACCAATAACGCCTGTCATTTACTGAGGGTAAAATACCATAATAATAGTAGAGGAGGCCCCTCATGGTAAGTTAAAATGTAAAAATGCCTAAATAAGAAAATAAAAGTCCTGAGGACTAAAATCCCTTGCATTTATTCATTCTCCATATGTTTTTGAGTTACGTAAGCAAACTCATCATTTGGTAAGTCATATCTCTGTTCCTCATTTGCTGACATTAATCCTTGTCTTATGATCAGCAATATAAACTTCCACGGCGCTGAAGAAAGTAGTCAGTACCAGCTTGATAATTCCAGAACTAAAACGGTTGTATGTGATGTTCGGATGACAGAATACCACTACAACAAGCTTTTAACTGGCAGGGTCCTTGTTAGAAAAAGCCAGCTTTGGGCTTCACCCTGAACACAAGGCAACACTAAATGTTGGAAGCATCAGAAAGGCAAGCTATTTCAACCAGATTCAGATTGCAAAATCCGAGGAACTGTAAAAAATAAATTTCCATTTAGAAGTCTATTTTCCGTATCTATTCTTCTCATTGCACTGCTACAGGTGTCTCTAGAATGTTACAAGGAGAATGGGTGGTTCTGCTCCTGCAGCTCCTTTGCTCTAAAATGTTTCAGATACATTTTTCCTTAAGTATTTCTTCTCTCTCCCTTCTCCCTTTCTTCTCCCTACTCCCCAAAATTTTAATCTGTCTGAACATGTAGAAGTGTAGGCAGTCCAGGAGCTGTGAGCAATAACCAGCCATCCTAAACTAAGCCATTCCTG
>NW_009648543.1:1117034-1133762 GCF_000708025.1 Charadrius vociferus | reverse complement strand
CTAAACTAAGCCATCCCTGCTCAACCATCAGCATCTGTAACTAGATTCAGCATCCTCTGAAAGTATTTCTCTGTCCTCTGGCTACAAAAGGCCGCTACATGACTAGCTGAAACCAGTCACCAAAGTTGCACATGGCTACAATTCAGTAAAATTAATTGCCTTCATACTGTCATAATCATAGAATCGTAGAATAGTTTGGGTTGGGAGGGACATTTAAAGGTCATCCAGTCCAATCCCCTGCAATGAGCACGGACAACTTCAGCTAGATCAGGTTGCTTAGAACCCCATCCAACCTGACCTTGAATGTTTCCAGGGATGGGGCATCTACCACCTCTCTGGGCAATGCGTTCCACCACCTTCACTGTAAAAAATGTCTTCCTTATATCTAGTCTAAATCTACCCTCTTTTAGTTTAAAACCATTACCCCTCATCCTATCAAATCTGGATCTGGATTAGGTAACACATAGGGTTACCCAGATCCAGTACACAGATGTACATCCTGTTACTTACATTTATTTATATATGAAATTTATGCAACTTAACTCTTACAAAACCAGGTAGGTTGCTTACCAAATAAGAACTAAACCATGCTACTTTCACTGTTTTGCCTTGCAACATCACAATAAAAAGGTAATTTTAAAGTTGTCTTGCACACTCCCTTTGCAGAGAGTCTTTTCCCAGCACTGCTCTACCCCACGCCAGTGTCTTTTTCCAGAACAGAGTGGCCAGAAGGAGAATGAAGCTCTTATTCCTGGATGTTAGCTGATGTGAATAATGATGCTCCCCTGAAGCAGTGAATCTGCTGGACGTTATTCATCCACAGAGCTACAATGGATATTTGCTTCTTAGCAAAATCATTGAACTAATAAAGTACAATTGTTCCTTTACAGCTATTGTGGCCAGTCACATCTCCAGCTGTCATGAATGTGCACTCTATTCTCATGCCAAAATTCTCAAAGAAACAAAACATTGTGACATTCTTCTCTTAATGTGTGTGTTTAATTACTGATAAAAAGAATGGGAGTTACAGAAGTGAACTACAGAAGAATTCTGTGTATTCACCCAAATTACATGAGATTTTTTCCCTCCATGACTTCCTGAAGGCATTAATTTAACTGCAAAATTTCCTTTGAATGTTCTGAAATAGAAAAGGCAAAATTTGCAACCTGCTCAATTCTAGTATCTTTTTTGCTCACCCAAAAAGACTAACTAAACCTTCAGAAAACAAACAAATAACCTTCATTATAAAACATATGCCTGTAATTCAGATCAGTGTCCACAATCAAGATAGGAAAGGGATGCAGAAAGGCAGACACCTTCTCCAGTCTAACACCAAACTCATAATGAAAAAGGCAATGAACCATGTATTTCATTTTCAAGAATATTCAATCAGAATATTAAACTGCATTATGATTATAAGATGCCGTTAAAAATCCACATCTGCCTTATATCCATAGTCTTTAAGTGAATTAGTAAGTCAATAGGATTTCTACATTAAACCTACAAATACTTATATATAATCAACAGAATCAGCACATGCATGTGTGTTTATGTGTTTGTGCATTTTAAACAGAACTGGTTTTGTCTGTGAATAAATTCATTATGAATGACAGTCCTCCAAAAATGATCTTTATAGAAGGAATAATCATAGTTCTGACTCCACTGCAGTCATCTCAAAACATCCATTTGCTTGTAAAAGGTCCACCTCTCTTCCAAAGGTACTAAAAATAAATATATTTATAAGTATATTCTTAGAGAAATATAAGAATAAGCCCAGTGTAAGTACAGGTACTGAAATAAGACCATATGACTAAAGCTTCCATTTCTGTCACTAAACAGTTACCACTTCTGAAAAGGGCAGATCATCACACACATCAAATAAGCTCCATAAATTACACTGCGGTATTGTGAGGAACTACCCCCAGGTTATCTGTCTTCTGATAATGTTTTTCTCAGCGCTAAAGAGATATGCTATAGAAAGCATCTGCTATTTTGCATTTCAGTAATCATTTAAATTATGAGAAAACTGCATGTCAGTTCCAACAGAAGCAAATGCCTGGCCTAAGTTTTGGGCTTCGTTTGGGTTTTTGGGGTGGAGGAGAGGAGCAGGATTTTTTTAACCTTACAGTAGAGGTTAAGATTGTAAGGGAAAAGGACTGCTTAAATAATGTAAACCGAGCAAAACACACCTTTGAGAATTCAGCACATTACACAGAACCACATTACATACATAACATGCAGTCTTTGTAATAAAGATCTATATTCTAAATAAGCAGTTAAAATCTTTCCTAAGCAGGTTACAAATCCCTAAAAATGTTACACAAACTGAAGCCACTTTGAACTTTCTGTGATGGATTGCACATGGAAGGCTTTGTACAGAAGCTAGGGGCCAACACCTGTTCCAATGAAAAAGTTGAAATTGCTCAAAGTTTCTGGCTCCGGAAACTCAATTTCATAGAGGTTCTTTGACTTGTGGCCTTGAATTTTCATTTTCCATAATTTGACACCAAAGAATACTTCTAACACAATAATCCAGACATCTAAAAAAAACTAATAGAATCTGCACAGGACGCTACTGAGCTGCAGGCTTCCTACCAAAAGATTTGACTTGTATTCCCATGCCACAGAATGAAAACATTTTTCAGTCTTTCCATTGATTTATATAATGTCTCTTCATAACAAATAGAAAAGTTGTATTTGCACTGTATTATTAAGGGAACTTAAAGTCCTAGAATTCTTACATCAGGTGCTAAACAGTTTAAAAGCTGAAAGAAATAAAATTTGTTTGCGATGTGTTATCATTTACCCTTTCATTTTGCCAGGGATACAGAACACCATACATGATTAATTCTGACCTCTGAGGGCAAAAAGTTGTTTTCTACCAATGCATCTTATTGCTGCCATCAGTCCAAACTCAAAAAAATTTCTCACACTTACCCCAATGTTGTCCTTTTTTAAAGAATAATTGTAAAAACAGGCAATTAATTAATTTCATTTGTAATTTATAAAAAGTTTGATAGGTATTTCCTTTTTCTTTTCAAAAATTGTTGCTTTCATCAAAAACTGTTCATAGGTATATATAAATGGTAGGGCTTCATACTTCAGAAAAATGTTATGGGTTTCAGCCATCCCATTTAAGTTAACGATAGCAATTACATCATTTAAAGCACAAGCAGTCTCATAGCTTTATCATTCTCTTTGCTCCCAAGAACAGAGATTATAAAACCCCAGTAAATCCCACTGGTGGAAAGAGAAGCACTGGGTGGTCCTGAAGCAGTGCTTAGCCAGGCAGGCCTGTGAAAGTCTCACCATGGACTTCCCAATGTTTCCTCCACAGCTCTTGGGGTACATCTCAAAGGCAGGCATTCCTCTTGGCCTTCACATTTTACAGCTACGGACGTGAAGACCCTAAGAGCTGACCTCTCTCAGCCCAGGCACCTCAGAGCCCCCAGCAGGCAAGGTCTGCACAGAGCACAAGAGGTAAAAACAACACTTCAGCAGATGATGATGTTCATGCACGTGCAGGACCGATGAGCGGCACGCGCGCAGCAGCTCAGCCTGCGGCGCGGAGGGGTGGCGCAGGCCACTGATTTTACTTGAGACTCATCCTTGAAGTGAAATAAAGTTAAGAAATATGACCAGTACTGAAAAAGCCAGCAAGTAAATGTTAATGCTTTGAAACCTATGTTCTTGCAGAGATGTATGAGCTACAACACCTGAGAGTAAGTATCGGACAGGACAGAGAACTGAGAAATGATTTCCAGCTCTTGCTGATGCTTATTTAGTTGAGAGTCCACAGTAAACTCAGATGCCGCTTGCTCATACATTTTGGTTTCCTAATCTGTAATTTCAATATTAAAACTGAAAATAATGTTAATTCAGGGATGCATTCCAAGGATTACCTGAGAATACACTCTAAGGGGAGCTAATAACTGTAAGAGAGTGAAAAAGTTTTAAGTGCTAACCTGAGAAGGACAAACAGTAAGATACTGAAAGCAGCAGCATTTAACCAATCTCAGTGAGACAAAGCCCTAATCTTTAATGAACAAATAGCAGGAGAAAAGGCACAGACACACACTAGTCATAACAATTACATTTAGGGTCTCTCCACCGCTAGCTGCCACAAAGACCAAAGAGGAACAGAACAGATTTATTGCTATGCTCTTGCAGAGGCTAATCACTAATTCTAGCTGGTAGTTTGAAATGTTTTGGATGGTTGGTTTTGCCCTATTACCAGACACGAAGTCGTCAGCCACTACAGAGAACAGTCAGTGACAGATATGAAATTCCGGATCAATTACTAGGCAGAAAGAAGACCTAGCTCAGCTGCTCATAATTTCAGCTATTCACGGGCAGATGGGACTTAGAGCATATTAGGATTTCAGCTAATCATCACCCTTCACATATAATGCACTGAAAAGCTCATTAACAAAACTCAACAAAATAATCAAAAGGGTTCAAGAAAGCTCACAATAGAAAAATTTGACAAATACACCCCTATTCGGAGTGTCAGGTAGAATCTGATTTCGTACAAAACAGAAACTGATGGAGACGGCAAACTTGGGCCTAACCAAAAGTCAACCCAAACTCATGCAGTGAAGAACGAGTGAATCAGTTTGCCATCCCCTTAGATGCCTGCGAAATTACCTTTTGTTCAACACTTCAAAAAAAATAAAGTGCTTTTTTTCCAACTTATTCTAAAAATGAGTTTGGGACCCGGCCTGGAAACACCCAGGAAAGAGGCCAGAGACGCAGCATGGTGAATTTAATTTTCCTTTCAAGCTGCCCAGTCTGACGAGGAGCAGCACAAGCTCCCTAACACCTTGCAGCTACCATGCCTGAGACCCAGCTGAGGACAAGCACCTCGGCTCATTGCCTTTTCATTTCCACGACACTCTTGGCCTTCTGGAGAGCTTGCCAGAGGCAACAACAATGGTGCAAAATGTGCGTAATTACATATCGCACATGAGCCACCAAGCAGGAATCGGTTTATTAGTGTTGTCAATCTACTTTGATAGGAACTGGAAAGCCTACAAGGAACGGCTTTGTTTCTTGACTTCCTATGAGGGACCTAGTTGTCAGGGTTATTTTTTCCTCTCGGTATCTTACAGTTCGATGTTGAATACAATCAAGTTCCCAGACTCCATAAGACCACGTGCATATGATCCCATACCCCACTACGCATAAGCAACTGTTTAGTTTCAATTAATTTCCAATTAAAACGCAAATAGAAGAAGAGGTCCAGGAAGGAGACCATGCTGTGCCAAGGTAGGACACATTTTATGCTATTTAAAATGACTGTAAATATACTTAAATTGAGACAAGGAAAGCTGTGAGGTTTAGATTTAAAGAGAAGGAATCAATCATCTTGTTGCTCAAGGGAAAGAAGGATTTAAGAAAATTGAAGTGGCACAGCTGAAGACATCCTCTTTCACTGCAGCCAGCAGAGGATTATAGGCAGAGAAAAAAGAAAACCAGTAGGAGAAAGGGACTGGAGTGAGGAATAAGAAAGCAGTTTAAATCCTGGAAAGCAAAAAATGTAATTATTTATTACTAGTGACCATAAACCAACAGAAAGGATTAAAAAAAAAAAAAGTCTTTGCTTATCCACATAGATACTGTTCTCATTTACCAAAATCTGTAATTTTGATGTAAATTATTTCTACATTAGGCATTGGAAAAGCCCTTACGTACACACTCTTGATTTAATACCACAAGGTATTTATTGTGTTTAATTTGACCTCAAGTCCTAGAGTCAATTTTGTAGTAAGAATTTGCTCTACTTTTTTCACTGGACTATGTACTTTATCACCTTCTATGCACAGGTTTGTTTCCCAGGCAGGGGAAACAAAGGATGCTTTTCCATTAATTTTCTTCTGTGTTTTTCTAACATTACCTAAAAGCCATACAGTTAGATCTTAACCTATATTTATATCCTTTTTCTCATTTCACCACAGACATATTTAAAAAAAACACCACCAAACAAACAAACAAACAAACATAGCAGAAACTAGCTATGCTAATAGCTATGTTATTGAATCTTGCACATAATTTTGGTGGATTTCAGGTTCGGTTTGTACAAACTTTAGAAAAACTAAAAAGGTTTCACAGATGCAAAACACGCAGTATGTCTGAACCTAACAAAAGGTTTCACAGATGCAAAACACGCAATAGAAAAGGAGTCAACTGCTTAAAATCCATACACAGCTAATTAACTTATATGACACACAAATGATTACAGATGTTTCAAAAATGTAACCCTTTTCCCAGTTCATGTTTAGAATTCGCACTGACAAAATTCCCTCCTCAAGCACCACCCACTTTGAAAAAGCCTCCCCAAATAGTGAGCACAGATATGGCATGTGTATGTTTACATTATTTAATTAACCAACGTGGTGTGGCTGAAGCTGTGAGAATAATCAAATCATCAATGTCTCAGGAGTATTGTGTGACATGCTGGGAATGCTTCCCACCACAGCCTTCACCCAGGAGTGCTATGTTTTCATTCCCCAGGAAAGTACTGCAAGAATAATCCTGCCTCATCATACTAATATTTAACAGCTGCAGATTATGTGTCCTTATCTTTCATGTATCTTTATCTTGTTGTTTCATGGGTTTGGAGGGTTTTGTTTTCCTCCCAACAACCACCATGGAATTACAGACCATAGATGGATTTAGGCAGGAAGGTCATCTGGACCAACCTCCTGCTTGAAGCAGAGATAATCAAACTCTTTCAAGGCCTTCCATGTCAGAGGACATATATTCCAGAAAGTGGCTGTCTCGCTGAGGGACACGGAAGGGTCCCCACTTGTCTGCAACCAGTATCTCAGCGACAGACACGTTTTCTCCACCCCTTGAAAACAACTGCAGGGTTGGATAAAATGATGCTAATGGGAAGTCCCACATCTAACGTGGGAGTGTGGTGGGGCAGATGGAGGAGAAATAAAGCAGAATCCCATTCTGTTTCATCCTGATCCAGTAAGAAAAGAGGAGGAAGACAGCAGCCACATGAAGGAGCAAGAGGGAGTGCAGACACCAAAAGCCTGTGTGAGGAAACTGATTCCAGCTCCCCAAATCCTGTGTCATCCAGAGTGCAAACATCCTTCCACGTAGCGCTGCTCAGCCTCCCCTCTTCTCTGCAGCATCTCAGAGCTGCTTTACATGTGATGACTGGTGGGTGGACAGCTTGTTTACCTAAATACATCCCAAAAGGGTATAGACTGTTCAGGAGGATAACTCCAGACAGTCGATTTCCACTGAGAAACGAGCTCTTGAAGGTAAAACTGCCATTGGGTAATATCAACCACAGAGACACGCTGACCACATGGGTCTCTCCTCCCACCTACTGTTTTGTCCTCGAGTGGCTTTCCTCTCTTTTGTACTACGCAGAGAATAGCAATATTTGGCCTAATAACCCATAACTATTATTCACAGTCCTTAAAGACAGAAAAAGAATTTTCCACATTTATCATGCTGAACTTGATGTTGGCCCATTTTTATTTTCATTTATAAAACTAAGCATTGTCTGGGATAGCAGAAATGAGACTCATAATACTACTTGTAATGAATAGTTTGAGCAGGAATAAACCTCCCACTTCACTTTGGCAATAAATTATCTGCAAGAGTCATTTTCTCACCTCACACCACAACACTGCCTTTTAAGAGAATTCATTGAAAGAGAATATTTTTGTAAGATCTGTTCCTCCTGCTTTGAAAAACAGAAGTCTGAGCTTCCCAGTGACATTTCACTTTTTATGAATGTTTCCGTATTTCTACTGATCACATAAGTAGTGATCAGTTATTTTATACAAAAGCTGTACTGAGCTGGCACCGCCTTTTGCGTGTTACACATAACCTTCAATAAAAGGTTCTTAGAAGTTTCCTGTTTCTTTCTTCTAAAAAAAAAAATAAAAAAAATCACCTTTTTGTGCAGTATGCATTTGATACAGGCATTTGATCATGATACCCTCCCAAACACTGAATTCCTAAAATGCAGTCAGCTTTGTCTCCCTCTCATTCTCCAGGGATTCTGATCTATAAATGATTTTCATTATCAGTTGTCAAGTCTTCATACAAAAGAAAAGTCATAATAAATAAAGGAGAAAACACTGGAAAGAAACCCTGTGAATGAGAAAGACCGTGATTTATTTTTGATAACAGGATGATTTTGACTCTAATATGCAGCTGCCATCAGCCCCTCTGCTTGTCTCAGGGGTGCTATTTGGGTTCTCAATTAAGCTAGTTTAATAAAGAAAGACAGAGAAATATCTTTGCAATAATAAAAAGGAAATGACAGCCCAAGCCAACAGTGAATCTAGTCACCCTTTTAAAAGAATAATATTTTCAGACCCATCAAAGTAAGTGTTTTATGATAAATAGATGTTATATTGAGATGATTTAAAAAAAAAAAATAATCAGAGCACTCTTGAATATCCTTTCATGGTTTTCTTCAGATCATTCTGTTAGCGTTTACCTGACTGTAATTTGTAATGTACCATGTCTAATGTACTTAAGCTGAGGGTAGGCTGTGCAAATCCTACGCCAGTCTCACTGGCTTGAACACGCAGAGCCAGTCCACTGTCCCTTCCCGGGCAATAAGCTACTCCCAGTTAGGCTTACAGGGTACTCCAGCAAGAGACCCCCAAACAACAGTCATAGCACTGTGATGGAAAACAAGGGTTTTAGAGCTCCATATCTCTCCTGTCTGGTTACGCCCCTTTTCAACCCATAGTCTTAGAGAAAAAGTCCCCTCCTGGAAGCAGAGAAGGGTGAAAAAACATGTCTTTTTCTACAAGCTTGTGTAGATCTTATTTGTGTTTGCAGAGAGTGTTTGATGTGGGGCTCCTCCATGGGAATCTACCAGCAAAAGATGTCCTGCAGACACACACTGCTCAAGAGCACAAATTTGGTGTCTGCCCCGTGTTCTTGGGTAATAATGTCATGACATTTGGCTTTCTGAAGAAAGAAAAATATCTCTTCCATAAGTGACTGAGCTGTAAACAGCATGATTTAAAATATTTCAGGAGAAACTTTTAGTATTTTCTGTTTATATGCCGTAAGACCACAAAACCTAGCCCACACTTCTTTTAACCTGTAGAGGAATGTACAACTATGTCACTCCTAATTTCACTTGACAGTGTCAGGGTTACACATGTATCCACATTCAAAGGAGATGATGTTCTGCAAGTATTACGTCTTTGGCTGCCTTTGTTGTTTTATCAGGAGAGCTATTAAAACTGGCTAGCAGGCAAAGCACAGCATCTTGGAGCTATTGCCTGCTAGAGCTGTCTCATCCTATGTTTTTGCCTCTTGTCCTAGGCCTCCTAGGCCTTCCCATCTATTTCTAAAGGATTCTCCATGGACCTACTCTGGATGACATTGCAGAACTTCTTTCTTCCTATCCTTTTTGCAGGTATGACTTCTGCACATGCTTGTGCCTGTCGCTCCTTTCTTCACCACTCTATCACCTTACATGCTCTTCATGGTCCCCCATTTCACTCAATTTCTGCTGGTTTAATTCAGGTCAATTCACGGACAAAATCGGATTCCTTCTGAACTCACTAGTAGTCTTCAAGGACTCTGGACATGAAGGTTTAGTCACAAATTTAAGGACTTACCTTTCAATCATGTTTTTCCTTCCTTTTTTCTTATGCAAATCTTTAAATTTGTCTTTGCTTCCATGACTCATTTCTCCAATTCTTTTAACCAAATGTTTCCATAGTACTGTTTTCTACAGATTTCAGCAGACACTGGCATCTCCTTGTATATTCACATTGTATAGTGCATTTCAGACTAAGTTTGGATGAGGAAAGCTATATTTTTTTTTTGTAGGGAACACTTGTGTTGGTTTTATGCTGTG
The DNA here is from genome assembly GCF_000708025.1 of Charadrius vociferus. Classification (NCBI taxonomy): domain Eukaryota; kingdom Metazoa; phylum Chordata; class Aves; order Charadriiformes; family Charadriidae; genus Charadrius; species Charadrius vociferus. Next base: position 1,123,903 of record NW_009648543.1, on the reverse strand, counting down.
CTGAGCTTCTTCCCTACCACAGATCAAGAAAAGGGAGGCAAATCCAGACAAAAGTTCGTTAAATTGCACCGGACTACTTCTTAGTCTCTGTCTTACATTGTAGGGACATAACTTCCTTTTCTTTCACTGCTTCACTATATTTCCTAATTATGGCTTCCTGCTGCGCAGGAGTTCCTATTCACATGAGGATTTTAGATGAACTAAAAAGTGATAATGAGGCCAGCAAGTCTACATTAAATTAGCTTGAGAAAAATGTGATGTTTTTCCACAAATACTATGCTTTTCAATTAAATGTAATTAAGCACATAACTGCTATCTTATAGATAAAGTCTAGCATGAGAATCTTTCAGATTTCATTTCTCCATGAAAAGAGAAACATCACATGGAAAAAAGAACACAGAATGTGTTGTGCTGCTATTAGGGAACCACTGCTCTCAAAAGGTCCGTTTTCTATTCTTTGCGTAGTTAGTTAGGATTTTAAATGAGTTTCTTTTAAGACAGGGAAAACGAGGAATGTAAGATTGGGTTCCAAACATGGAAGTGTTAGAAACTATATTTACAAAGATCATTTTAATTAGACCAATTGCATTGCATCCAAGCCCATAATAGGCAATACAGTTTTATCACCAAGAGCTACAGAAGTCTAGACCAATTCTCTGGCTGACCTACCTTTCCACCTAAGCAAGTCAATGCAGCAAGTGATTACAATTTTAAGTACTTGTAAAAATAATAAGCATCACATTAGGGAAAAACGAAGCTTCAAAATAGTGTGTCTGTTTCACAAAAATAAGCATTTAGTGTTGCAAGTAACCAGCTCGCATTTCCAAGCTCCTGAAGAGCTTACTGACATCTGTCCACCTCTTTGGCTCTGGGTACCGCATGGGGTTCTCACATATGCGTGATGTCTGGCAATCACTGCGGGTAGCAAAAGTGCACAGCCACACTCGAATGCTAGTCAAAACTATAGCAAAAATCCCTTTTACTAATGGAAAAACCTCACAAAAATTTTAATCCTCGAGCTGTTTAAAGGTTATCACAGTCATTGTTTCACAAAGAATTTTACCAGCTAGAATTTTCTCATTTAAAGTAGATCCACAAAATTAAAATCGTATCTGCATATAACTTACTTGCTAACTTACAGCCTGAAGTTATTTAATAATATCTTGAGAAATTGTTTGTAATGAAAATGTAAACTGAGCCTTAACTCAAGTTTTGGAAATTCAGTAGAAATTAAACAATAAGGAGTCTGTATTTTTATAGGGTTTTTTTCTTTCAACCTATAATTTACCACACCTGCTTGAATTCCTTTCTAATTCTTTATAAAAGCTGAGCTGTTAACAGTTTATTGTTGTGTAAAGTGTATTATTAAAATATTCATTTGTTTTTTTCTTTCACTATGAAGTCTGTTTTACAGATTCAAACTTTTTTTCATTATTTGTATGTTGTTTTATATGCATAGGTTATACAAATGTATGATATAGTTAATATAAATAACATTCTTACTATTTTAAGGACAAGAACTATACTCTGTCAGCCAAAATGTGATGCCAGCGTGATTGCGAAATGGTATTTTGGATTGTTACTGCCTACTATTCCTACACATTGGAATAGACAGAAAAAGGATGGGGAAAAGTGCCGTTAACATCTATCCCATGTTATAGATTCAAATCTGAAAAAAATTACAGCCTCAAGTGCATGGAAGGCCACCATTTCAGGGACTGAATTATGACACGTGAAGAAGCGTGTCCAACTAGCAGGAAAACTCATTACTCGCTTCTGAAAACTGAAGATGAAGTAGTTGGCTCAAAGTCACCCTGAGAGTTGATAATGCAGCCAGGTAGTGATTTGTGTTTCCCTCACCCCAGTCCAGCCTGCGGGTCTCCTCAGCTAAATACAACATGGAGCTCCAGTCCCACTTACTGTTAGTTTTCCTTGACTAAGCTAGCTTTTGCAGCTTCTTATAACACAAGCACTGTAGGTGCAACCAAGAGCAGTGGTACTTTCAAAAAAACCTGTACAGTAAAATATTCACCCGGTACGCCACTGCTGTGCATTGCCTCGCTAGGGCTGAAAAATTCAGAAAGGATAAATTCCTCTGTTCGCTTAATGCTTTGTCGGGACATGGTGCCTACAATTATATGAGTCAATTAAACAAGCCTGGGACTGTTCTCCGGCACCGAGGCCAACAGGCATGGAATAACTCACATTCACGCTGTTAAATTCCCCTGCCCTCCGAAGCTGGGTGGCCAGAGGCATAACCCCTTACAGGGGTTATCCCTGGCTCGTCCTAGTGCCCAAACCATGCCCGGGAACAAGGCGGACAGTGCTGGTTTGTCAGGCCAAAATCATGCCTGGGACTTTTCCATTGATGGCCCGGCACCCAGGAACCCTCCCCATTAGCAGCGACCTGCCCCAGCCTCCTGCTGGGCCCTTGTTCAGTGGTGAATTTCTGTCCAAGAAAGACCATTTCCCTTGACCCCTCTCTTTTAACGGCACAGACAAACCGAATAGCAGCTGCCTCAGTGTAATAGCTTGGTTCCTGCTCAGTCACAAAGAAACCAGGTATTTATCCACACCTCTTTCATAGGTCCAAGAGCCCCGGGCAACTCTATAATTTCACGTGCTTCCGAAGTAAGGAAAGAAGGGGTTTTTCTTCTATAACATGGCCATTAATAATGAATAACTTTGTCCAGATGCTTGGTTTCTCAAATCACAGGGACCCAAATTAAGTCACCTATGTGAAGGTAAAACAACTTTTGATTTCAGAGTGGGAGGAGAGGGGTGTATACAGTTTTTGTTCTCACCTGAACCCTCCACAGACTTTCTACAGCTCTGCATTTCCAGTACTGCAATTCTAACAGGGGAGAGAAAAAAAGAAAAAAAAAGAAAAAAAAGAAAAAAACACCCAAAGAGCGAGCAAGAAAGACAGTTTTCCTTGGTTTGTTAAGAACAAAATACTAACGCCCACATGGAGAGACTGCTTTTTATAACAAATACACCTCCTAAAAGTTAATTACTTTCAATTTAACACACCGGGAGCGGCTGAAGGCACTGCTGAAACAAGCAGTGCCATCTAACGGAGGAACCATCTTGTGTAATTTGAGCATCCAAACAGTGAGAAAATGGAAAGTCCACATAGTATCTATGTCAAGCCACAAGCACACCAGAATTTTTTCAACAAACAGAAGACAATTCATGCCAAGAAGAGCCTATCCTCTAAGTTTAGGCATTTTGGAAATAATCAGGCTGCACAGGTTACTGCAGCATAACCAGGTGGCAGAGGCTTTGTTCTCCTCTTCCAGGGTGCGCGGTGGCTGGGTACCAGCCGAAAGCACACCACCACCAGTTGGTGACTCAGTCCCAAAAGGACACGCTCTCTGACCTACAGAAAGGTAGCGGTAGAAAATTAAGCTTCAGGGTTGCTCCCGCCGACCCCAAAATCAGCCCTCCTGTGAGGCGGTGGTAGCACACGGCACCCCACCACGGGCTGCCTCCACCTGAGGATCTCGCAGGCTCTACCACACACCATAACACTACGTCAAGAAAAAAATAGGTTTTTCTCATAGAATCACAGAATCATAAAATCGCCTAGGTTGGAAGGGACCTTTAAGATCATCGAGTCCTTACACGATTACTTTTTGAGTCCGAACCAGACAATGTCATATTTTTGGGGGAGGGCTTGGGGGAGAACACCACAGTTAATCAGTTACTTTTAACTGCAGTTGGTTAAAAAATAAAAAGAGAAAGGGGGTGGGGAAGGGTGCCTACATTTTTAATAGATTACACAAATTGAAATGGTATTTGTATTCCAAAATCCTCAAGGCTTAGAAACATATTTTGAGAAGGCAATACAAATTTAAGTTAATCATGCAAATTAAAAGAATGCTGAACTGGTGTATGACAGACACAAAAAGGCATAAGCAATAAACTTTTCTCAATGGAAGATTCATTAAAATTTCCTCTATAATTTAATTAAAATCATTCCAGGAAACTAATTTTAAGACAATTCTACTCTTAGTTTTAACTCCCTAATTGTTTTAGTGTTTGAGGACTTAAAGCACATCTGCATGGGGAAAAATAATTTGGCACGTTGGAAAGCAAAATAATTAATGCTTGAATTTTAAAAGTGAATAATAGCCTCATGGCAGTTAGCAGAGTATTTTGTAAATTCATATAGCAAGATATATATAGTTATATTAGCATATCTGGCTAATTTGTAATCCACATCTAGGCTGGCACATCCTGCTAGAAATTTTAAGAAGAAATCCCTTTTTATTTCAAAGGGAACCTTGGTGTGCAGTGATAGTATATTTATGCCCTACATTTTATTCAAGGGCTAATTAAATTCATATTTACATTCAAAAGCAAACTCAAAGCAACTACCAGTATACATAAAACATTGTCTTGCTTGTGTGGTTTCACATCTCATGTTTACAACATACTGAAAGTACAAACCTAAATGTTTCATTCCTGTTTCTCTCTTCCTTTCATATATATGGGAAAACTGTTTTGTTGTTACAGCGTTCTTCATTAGCAGGATTTAGCAGAAAGAGTTTGGAGCAATTTTTATCTAAAAAAAATTACGCATTTTATAAAAATATACTAGATAAGCATCACTGAATCATTTGGTTGGTTAAAAAAAAAAAAAGAAAAAGAAACAAGGGGGAGTTCTGTAGATTTTATAAATATTTAAGGCCTAAAAATGGCAAGGCAGTTTGAGATCAACTAAAAACAAATGGGAAGGCAGTTTGAGATAAACTAAAACCAAATGTACAAATATATGTTCACTGTAACTGTGAATTTAACAGCAAACTATATTATGCTTGACTGAAATAGAACTCTCTCTTTTTTACATTAATAAAGGCATATGTTCAACCATGGTAAAGAACTGTATGTTCCCATGTGTCTTTATGCATGCCTGTTTGTGTTACAGATAAGGTGATGTTTAAGTAATTTAACCAATCCATGAGGCTTCAGCTTCTGTTTACACTAAGACTCATCCTCCCGTCATCCTTCCCATTTGGTTACTACAGGGGCTCTCAGGTAACTTTGCTGCCTCTATGAAGGATTTATCTTCTTCCCACTGAGACATGGGATGAAATCACTGGGAATGTTTTCTTTATTGCTGGTATCAGCAGATGATTTCTTTTAAATCCTTCCCGGTATTGAAAATCCTTCCTCTCAATAATTCAGACTAGACAGTATCTTGTTGGGAGATCACCAATGGAGGGATGAGGAACAAAAAATGCAGTGACCTCAAGCTTTTCGGCATCAGTCTCCTCTTCTCACTTCCACCTCCTCTCTCCCATAGGGAATGATGCTGTTTTCTAGTTCCTCTGGGCAGATTGGCTGGACTTATCAGAGGGAGCTTTCACGAAATAAGAGATGTATGAAATAGGATGTACCATACAACATATCCACCAGACCTCTCCCTGGCACAGCCCAGCCATCATGCAGAGTTGTACGGGTTGGTGAGTAGGTGCTGGAAGGCGCCCATGCATCAGCGTGACCTCGCAGGGCGGTGCCTTGGCACCCCCATGCCACACGCTGCCTCGAAGGCACAACCACCCCTCTGCCCTGTGCGGCCCCAGGTGTGCGGAGCACTCACTTATATCGTTGTCTTCCTCCTGTAACGCAGGTGTGCCCTCGGCATGCCATGGCACCTCACAAACTTCTTGCTCATAGGGTCGCTTCACCTCTGTTAGCAGCAGCTAGTTTTAGCATGGTAATTTATTAACCAAGGGGATGATGGGCTTGGATGGAGGATCTAGCGGTCAGCGAAGACATGTTTCTATTTACTGGTTTAATGACTAAAGTGGCCAAAAGGATCAAGCAGTTTCCCTAGGCTATTCAGTAAACCAGGGCTGCGCTTCTGGTTAACACCCAAAATGTTTCTTTCTACCACCTTTAGCCCTGAATAGTAAAGTTGCCTTTCCAGAACAGAAAACCAAAGAAGCTAAGAAACCAACTATAAGCTGCTTCAAAATTCAGTGAGAGAACAAAGCGTGGAGAGTGTGAAGGTGCAGAATACTAACAGTTAAATCTCGGAAGAACAAAGGGTGAGAGTTGTTAAAAACAAGCAAGAAGATAAATTCATACTGTTACCTATTTTAGGAAGACTTTGCCAAGATTAGAGATGAAAAAGCTACATTGATCCATGTTTATCCTCAATTACTACTGGGAGATGAGGGTTCAGCTTCCTGTTTCATCTGCAGAATTCTTTTATGAAAGGCCAATTAAATTTTCTTTCAGTAGAAGCAGAGTGCCTCTTTGTAAAAGTGCCTCCGTCCCTTGCTCCTCTATTTCTCAGATTCTCCTCTGTAAAGTGAAGATAATGAATGTTTCCTTTTCTCTTACCCTTTGTCTGAAATGGCTTTTCAAGTTCCCAGGAACCAAATCCACATAAAGTGACTAACGCAAGAAAGCCCCATTCTCGGCCATGCCTCTAGACACCACTAGGGAGTTAAGTATATGAAAGGTTGCATAACTATACTTTAATAAATCAGAGGTTAACAAGAAAGTCCATAAACTTCTATCCATAGGTTCAAATGTTCTTTCAATATTACTGCAGTCATAAATAAAACATCCTCCAGCATTAACGTTCTCATAATTTAGGCTTTCCCTCTTGATGTTTGCAGTGTGTTTATTAAACTAAAAACTGTTCGTAAATGAATCACAGGCTCCAACTATCAATTCAATACTTTTCCCAGTAAACACGAGATCAAAAAGCCAAACTGTTTTAAACATACAAGACTATAAAGTTCTCTTTTCATTCATTATCTCTCCTGCACCTGCTCTAAATACTTCTTAGCTTAATTGATGGTCTCTAAACAATCAGTGTTTATATTCACTTTGGAGCTGCTTCAGCA
>NW_009648543.1:1087660-1116992 GCF_000708025.1 Charadrius vociferus | reverse complement strand
GAAGATAGTAGTTACTATTTGTTTTCTTTCTGTGTCCTGGCTGTCACTCAGAGCCACACTGAATGGAAACTTATTTCCATCGCAGGGGCTGGCAGGAGACTCCAGCACCCACCACAGCCATTTGTTGCCAGACTCTGGTTAACACTTCACACATTAACCGTGCTGCTTCACCTACATTTTATGCTCAAGCACTAGCATTTTTATTGCATTCTAGTAAACCAAACCACTTTCAGGCAACAGGAACATACAGAGTAGTAAACCCTGGCCTGAGGCCAACCAATCCTACAGCCAGGTCTCTGGGACTGTCACCCAGGGAAGCAAACCACTTGTCCCTGGGGTCCCACTTCTCTGAACTCCCCTACAAGACGAACCATGGGGTTGGTCCCACACCTTACAGATCCTGGGGGCAAATCACCCAGCAGCACTGCATTTAGTGAGACCTAGACTCGAACTCTGCTTCCCCACTTCTGGCATCATGCAGCCTCTGGGGAGCTGCATCATCTTGTCCTCCATGGCCCAGACACCCTGGGTGGGCCACAAGGAAGAGAAAACATAACCGCAAGCTTTGAATGTACCCTATACTTCAACCCTGAATCCACAGAGCACTCACCAGGATAAGAAAAATTAATGCTGTGTAGGTGGATGACTCACACACTTCCACAAAGAGAAAAAGAAAATGAAAGAGGCCCTGTCTGGTGTTTTGATAGGGAGAAATTCTGTAGCAATCTAGTTGTTCAGTTTTCAGTGGGAGCCAAGTTAAAACAAAGAGAAAGAATCAAAGAAAAAAAGGTGCTCTTTTTAGCCCCTACGTGACAAAAATCTGGCAATGTCTAAAGAGTGTTAATGCTGCAAAACATAAAATATTGCTGTTATTAATCAGTGTGCATCATATGTACTTATGGACTCTCTTGTCACCCCAGTGGTCATGTTCAGCTGACAACCCACTGAATAGAAAGCTGGAGAGGAGTTGCACATTGAAAGGTTTCAATCAGCCCAGAAAAGATGCTAAGCAGATAGGTTCCAACAGGCTCAGTGCTTGCACTGTTCAGACTTTGACCCTATACCCACCCAAAGAGAGGGCAGGTACACTTCACCCCCAGAGCTGAGGGGTGATGTCATTGCCAGCACCATCAACGTGGGTGCAGGAATGGTCTCTCAGAGCCAGGTGACTTCTCCAGAGAAGTTGGACCAGGCCAGGAATGGTCTCTCAGAGCCAGGTGACAGGCAAAGGCCAGACCTCACTTCTCCAGAGAAGTTGGACCAGGTCTTTCATTTCTGTACATGCATCATTTGGTAATTTTATTTCAGTATTTGAAAACAAACACACACCTCTCCCTTCAGCAAACAACCCAAGAAGCTCAATATTTATATTCACAAAGAAGGTGCGATTCCCAGGAATGTTGTGATTTCCAATGTAACTTTTTTATCACCGCAGATTTACAGTTTCTCAGTTACATGTTTTTCAACAACACATTTCCTAGCGTTACCAAAGGAAATTCAGAGACACCTAGCTAGTAAGCTGCAGGTAACTCCAGCGTCCTCTCTTAGAGGAAGAAACACCTGACACCAAGAGGGATGGGTATGCAGAGTACTTCCCAAGAGCTCCCTTAATTATGCATCAACTATGCCCCTCCTGAATCAGGGGGTAAATGACAGGCGGCACCAATATAGAGCCATCCCCCATGACAAACTGATAGTTTTTAGAAAGCATGCAGATAAAGGTATGGACATTGCCAAAAACATGCCTACATAAAAAAATGCTTTCTAACGAATGCAAAAAGAAACCAAAAAGCTTCCTTCTAGGAACTGTGTTTTAATATTTCTCTTGTGAACTGAGTGAAAACATGAGGAAATAGTGATTTCAGCTGTAAGGTTTTTGTATTTTTAGATAAACATTCTTGCCATTAGGGAATTGATACCTGACAAATTCCACCCCTTGATTTATCACATTTCACACAAAAATGCATCTAATTGCAAATTGTTATTTTTGCATTTACAGTACTATCATTGTAGCCCACCATGATTACAGCACCTGCGAAACAGTGCCTGGGGGAAAACTACTGTACCACCGTCTCCTTTCTATTAATGGAGTAATTCAATACATTTACCTTCCTGAGCACTGTCATTTTATACAACCAAACCTTTCTATTAATTTTTTTCTGCTGAAACACTGCAAGAAACGTTCCCACATTTTGCTTGCATAATATGGTTGGTAATTCTCCTTAAAGAAAAAATTATAAAAAAAAAAAAGAAAAGAGATACTGATTTTATTTTTTCCAGAAAATCCTTTTTCTCCACTTTTTATGTTTCTCCTTTTAATATTGAAATGAAGACAGGCACTTTCTACAGTTTAGGGTGGTTACTTTAATAACAAAGTTAGCAATCAAATTTCTCAAGTTGATTAATACAAGATTTTCACGTTGCTTCAGTCCCATTTTATTTTTTGATAGTCCTCTTCACCGTCTATGGAAACTTAAAGCTCCTCCTAAAATGATTATTATACAGATCTTGGAAAAGACACACCTCCCCCCGCAAAAAAACAAAAAAACCAAAAAAAACCCAGAAATTTCATTTGTTTCTTTCATTAAGTAAAATCTGTAAAGTCAAATTCTGCATTTCATTGCACACACACGGCTTCTCTTTATACTCAGTGGAACTGAGGGCCAAGTCACACCCGTATTTAATTTTTCTAAGATCTTAGTCAAATATAATTCAAAGCATATTTTTCCTCTACAACTCCACAAACCATGAAAAGAATTGTCAAGTTTAGTTTTCAGGCTTTAAAAAATACCATTGGCTTGACAGTGCTCAGAAAGACTGCACACAAGACAACTAACATTGCAACTCCAAAAAAAAAAAGATGTCAGAATAGCTCTCCTTGTTGTCTTATGGTTTCACTGCAAAGAGGCTAAAACCACATATGCCTACTCAGCAGCAAATATTCCTCCCTGATTCTGCTTATCTGGTTCTCATCCATAAAAACTGTTAAGCCCTCTTGAATTGATTGATCTCACTTAAAGAATATAGCTATAACCAATACCTATCTACTTTTCAAAAATAATAGATAACAATTAGAAAGGAAAGAAAGCAAAATACAGAAATAAATATATTGAAAATGGCCCATTTGTGAGCCAGTAGTGTGTAAGCCAGCTTTGGACTTTGAGGAGTCCAAAGTTCAATAAATAGAAGAGACTATTTCAGCTGGAAGCCACCTCCAATGATCATCTAGTCCAACTGCCTAAATGAGATGAGTCTCATTTTCACTTTAAAATAAGCCTCTACAGGTGTTTGTCCCTTTTTTGGAAGTAGTCATCAGAACACTTATGAATGGAAAACAACTGCTAATACTGAAAGATTGTTCAGTTGGGCTCTACTTTAGCAGTTGGTTCCCTTCTTTTTCACTGATGCGTACACAAACCTGCACATTCACGTTTGCACATGTTATTTTAAAGAGTGCAAAACGGGGAAGATTTGGATGCACCAAAACAATGATGCTGTCAGAATTTTCTGAGGATGTGTAGCTCAATCCTGCAAAGCATCATTGATGTGCGTCAACCCCAGTGGGCAGATAAGCACCACGCAGTCACTCACTCACTTCTCTCTCACTGCCCTCTGTGGGATGAGGGAAGAAGAAAGGAAGAACAAAACCAAGAAAACTCTAGGGTCAAGATAAAACAAACAAAATAAATAATTAATAAGTGAATGATAAGTGGAAGAAGAGGAAAGAAAACAAAACAAGTAATGCAAAAGCAGTCACTCACCACCTCCCATGGTTAGACCCGATGCCCAGCTAGTTACCGAGCAAAAGATGGCTAATTCCCTAAAGCCCCCTCTTTTTCCTTTTATTGCTGAGCATGACATTATATGGTATGGAGTCTCTCTTTGGTTAGTTCAGGTCATCTGCCCGGTTGTGTCCCTTCACCCCCAGTCCACCCACTGGGGCATCAAAGTGAGAAACAGAAGACCTTGATGCTGTACACACACTGTTCAACAAAAGCTAGAGTATTAGTGCGTTATCAGTTCTATTTCCGTCAAAATTCTAAACCACAACACCACATGAGCTACTATGAAAAAAATTTACTCTATTCTAGCCAGGCCCAGTACAAAGGTATAATTACTGTGATCAAGCCCAGGTTATTATCAGAAGGAAGGGAAAAAAGAATGTCTCCTAAGGCATAACAAACGCTGGCAGGTGGCTGTGCTGTTATGTTTCTTAGGTTTTTTTGGCACTGGACTGTAACTTTCTCTATGAATTCTGAGGGACCGAAGCACCTAACCAGCTCTACAAAAGTTCAGCTTGGCTACGTGATTCCCCCAAGGTTTTAAAGGCAACCTGAGCTCATGTATCTTTCTAGAGCCATGGTGCACATCACAAGGAACTCAAAGAGGGCTTAGTCTGAGACAACTTCTCTTAGTTGTGAGAAAGCTTGATAAAGCATATGGCTGCACATTGAGGATCTAATTTTGTGACTTTGTGACTGCCACAGTCCTCTGAGAGCACTAGTAGGCAGCGCACTTGTGGCACTTACAATACCAAAGACTCCAACCTTTTCCCTGCCAACCTCAGGACAAAAATCTGCATGTGTTCACACAGTTCACTTGTGAGGTAAGTTTGGAGTTAAAGATTGGCTTGAGTTTAAATGCGATAGACTTTCTAGCCATAGTTGCTCATATTGAGCATTGCTGGCACGTAGAGGACATTCACTAGGTGTCTGCTAGTATTGCAAGGTTTGCTGTCTAGGAAGGAGGATTAAGGATAGTAAGCCAAACTGTTACTTCATGGAGAAGCAGCTATAATTGTAGGACTGGTGCCAAATTTCCCATCTAAAGTCTAAAAAGACATGTTAATAGGAGATAATCTGGAGCCATATTTCTTTGCTAACTGGTCAAGGGAAAAGGTTGTCACTCATCATTCTCTTCTTCTGTAGAAGACCCTTCCCTATGAACCTTCTCCATTCTCACCAACAGCTAAGGGAGACCTGACTTTGGAGAAAAAACAAACACATACAGGCCTCTCTTCCCCATCCTACCACCAGGACTGATACTTTTCTCTTTTGATGAAGTATCTCCTAGCTTAATCCAACAGTGGAGACAGATAAAACATTTCATTTGCTATCACCAAAACTACGGTGAGGAGCAGATACTTAATAGGAGGAATCAGACGTGATCCCATCAGGCAAAAGGAACAGAGAATAATGAAGATCCAGAAGTTCTGGGCTTAAAAATACAGGGCAGAAATGTGAAGGAGCAAGGATATAATGCAAATAATAAATTGTTGCAAGGAGATGGAGTAGACTTTTCCCCAGATGTGCTCACAGGAGTTGCTACCCACAGTAGCATTTCTGGGGGAGGCTTGAATTGAAGTACTTTTCAGCATATCAAAGAACAAATTTCTGCTGAGAATGACATCATGGATTTGGGAAGTTCGTCTATCACTAAAGAGGAAAAAAAAATCCCTCTTGTGACACATTTGCCTTTTATAAATTATAAAATATTTGTTCCCTGAGGTTACACATATGTTGATCAGAAGTGTTAAGTGACCTTACCCATCTTGCTTAGCTGACTAATAAGTTACAAAGAAATTCTCAGGGTGCCAGAGGAAAGAAAAGTTACCTTTAAATTTGTTACTTTGTTGGCACTCACAATTCCTGTCTCCACAAATATTCCTAGGCAGCAGTGGGGGAGTCTTAACAGACTCCCTATAAGAGGCAGCAAGCCAAATTGTAGTTATTTTAAAGAATGCATCAGTTGTCTAAAATTTTGCACCCTACTACAGATCCTGTTTGTCTGAAAAGAATCCAGGCCATGTAAAAATGGTCTGCTGGACAGAGTCCAGAGTTTTACAGACTAAAAGCATATAACTTTACAACATTCCACTTCAAATCTTGCATGAAAATGCTCGCTAGCAAACTGGGATAGGTAAGGGGAGGGGAACAGCTTTTAACACTGTCAAAGCATTTTGGGGCCAATCTCAGAAGAAGTGTGGGAAGAGCAAAAGGGAAAGGTAGCATCTGTAAAATATTTCATACTCTGCTCTTTCTGCATCCTTACAGTGACACTTCACTCACTGCTACCCTTACAGGGAGGTATTACTGATATTTTCAGTTCACAAGGTATAGACTCCTTGCCACGTGTTCAAAATTCAGATGAAAAAATCATCTAGCTACCAGTATGGTCTGCTAAGTCATTCTAAAAAAAACCCCTTCACTGTTTTTCTGATGTATTGAGAATTAAATATGAGGCTTCAGTCCTAAGAATACTGTCTTACATGTTTAGTTTTATTGCCATAAGCAGACCTACTAACTTACATAGGACTATACCATGTAGTAAAGTTAAGCAAGTGTGTGTTTGCAGGTTCAGGGCCTTAGATCCCTGTTCTGGTCCACATGACTTAACATAGCAAGTAATATCTACAATAAATTCGATTCTTTCTACTTCCATTTCCCCTGTTTCCCATGGGAATGATGCTTCAGTTCTTTTCCAAACTCTATGCAAGTCTGCTATGATTTCATTAACCCTTTTTAATTGTTTAAATGTTGAAACTTTGTGTGCGAGATGTGTAATTTCTTTGCACCGCTTGAACTCTGAGGTAGAGTAAGCCCTTTACTGCTGTAGAATGGCCAGTGAGACGTATTCACCACAGATAACTTACGTAGCTGGTACAGCCATGATTACTCTAGGGAGGGACGTACTAGTTTTCTCAGTGTGACCATACATGCAAACAGTTGAAAAACAACAGGTAAAGCTGTTATATTCAAGGATCCTTGTTTCTAACAGGCTGCAAGCCTTGCTTAGCCAAGGGTCAAGTTTACCAAATGAACAGGCTTTCAGCAAAGAGTAATTACGTTTCTGGGAAAGGGGGATCAAAGCCTGAGCAAGTTCATCTGCAACAGCAGGGACAAACACTCAGTGCCCCAGACAAGGAGACAGGCTGATGAAGCTGTGGCTGAATCAGGATATCCATCCTCTTCAAAAGAGAAGCCTCGCGAGAAGCATTGTTGCCCTGTTATTAACCCAGTCGCATTTGAAAGGTCCATCATAAGACTGAAGTTGGTAGCTCACACAGTTACATGCCCCCACACTAAAAGCCATTTGGACTTGTTCCAGGAACAGACAGCATTGTATAAGAAGCTGCCTGCTGCACCAGTCTGACATAAAACAATGTCCCTTCAACTTCCCTTGTAGAGCAGTCGTTGCAGAAGCAGAACCATTTTCCATATAGGACCATACTTGCCTGCTTCATCATGCGGTAATTCCAGCAGACTGGTTTTTTTTAAAAGTAACTGCAAAGAAAGGAGAGACAGAAAGAAATCCTATGGAAATAAATTACTCTATATTGGCAAAGTTAGAGCTAGGCAAAAAGCAGTTTCTTTCAGAAATGCTTCATTCTACACCTAAACAAATTTATGGCAGTCTGAAACAGTAAAGACAACAGCAAGGAAGACACTCATTTCAGACTGTCATAAAAATGCTTAGGACGCTCACCTGAGGTGTGTGCTCTGAGTCCTTCTGAAAAAAGTAAGCCTGTTACTATACAAAATGGAACATTGGGAGCTATTGGGAGCAGTCAAGAGCAGCCAGAGTCTGGGTAACCCATCGAAGACACAACAGATTCAGTGTTAAGATCTTATTCTGTCAACAGCTTGACATGACTCTGTGAGAGCCTGTATCAGAGAACTGAAAACAAACCCGTCTGCACTTTTGAAGCTAGCTTTTATATGTCTCCTCCACATCTTCCATTTTACTGGCTACTCTTAAAACTGAAGAGCCTTTTTAAAATGGAAGTGCAATGAAAATTAACCAGTCCTGCAAAAAAGTGTGCTTTGACCAACTCACGTTTGCCATCAAAACACAATTAATGAAAACACAAACAAACCCAACATGAACCAGAAATATCTAAATTACTCCTTTTCCTTTGCTATTTAAGTATAATTAAGCTGCTTTCAGAATACAACATTGAGTGTCATGCTCACAGGTGCTAGCCAGGGTTTGTCTGTACCACACACAGAGCTGTGCCCCACATTTTACAGCAGCTTCAGCAAATGTGAAATGCGGCTATTTGCATTTCTGAGTAAGTGTCATGGTTTGTCCTCAGCCGGCAACAAAGTTCCAGGTAGCCGCTCGCTCAACTCTCACAGCCGTGGGAAAAATCAGCAGAAAAAGGCAAAACTCCTGGGTTGACACAGGGCAGTTTAACAGAATAGCAAAAGGGAAGAGAAAAAAAAACAATAACACCACTAAAGAGATATAAAGACGCAATTACAGTACCACCACGCACCGACCTGACTCAGACTGCCACAGCCCACCCCAAGTGGCAACTGCTGTCCCCTCCCTGGCTAGCGCCTCTTATAGCCTGGGCATGGGTCACATGGGATGGAATACCCGCCCCCTGCCGGCTCCTGGGGGAAATTAACCCCATCCCTGCCGCAACCAGGACAGTAAGTGACTGAGATGTTCTTTATACATAAGCTGGGAAGCCCACAGTATCTTCTAATGCCTCCCTGTGAAACAGAGAAAAAAAGGTCATAGTCTTGGGTCTGTCTCTCTCTCTCTCTCTCTCTCGCATAACCTAAACTGGTGATCTAACTCATGGGATATTTGCTATTTCAGAATTTGTTAGTGCTTGTGCTTTGTACAGAAACTCTACCCTTATTTAAACTGGCACACAGTTCTCTTGAATCTCCAATGCATATAGTCTCTACAATGCATACCTCTCAAGACAGGCTTCAGAGGTGGGCCTGTGGAAACCTCATGCAGTTCAACAAAGCCAAGCGCAAGGTCCTGCATGTGGGTTGGGACAATCCCAAGCACAAATACAGGCTGGGCAGAGAATGGATTGAGAGCAGCCCTGAGGAGAGGGACCTGGGTGTGTTGGTGGATGAGAAGCTCAACATGAGCCAGCAATGTGCCCTTGCAACCCGGAATACCAGCCAGATCCTGGGCTGCATCAAAAGACGCGTGGCCAGCAGGTCAAGGGAGGTGATTCTGCCCCTCTACTCTGCTCTGGTGAGACCCCACCTGGATTACTGTGTCCAGTTCTGGAGCCCCCAACATAAGAAGGACAGGGACCTGTTGGAGCAGGTCCAGAGCAGGGCCACAAAGATGATCAGGAGGTTAGAGCCCTTCTCCTGTGAAGACAGGCTGAGAGAGTGGGGGTTGTTCAGCCTGGAGAAGAAAAGGCTCTGGAAAGACCTTGTAGCAGGCTTCTAGTATCTGAAGGACAACCACAAGAAAGACAGAGAGGGACTTTTTACAAGGGCAGGTAGTGATAGGATAAGGGGGAATGGCTTAAGACTAGAAGAGGGTAGATTTAGATTAGATATTAGGAAGAAATTTTTTACTATGGAGGTCATGAGGCACTGGAACATGTTGCCCAGGGAAGTTGTGGATGCCCCATCAGGAGGTGTTTAAGGCCAGGTTGGATGGGGCTTTGAGCAACCTGGTCTTGCAGAGGGTGTCCTGCCCATGGCAGGGGGGTTGGAACTAGATGATCTTTAAGGTCCCTTCCAACCTAAACCATTCTATAATAATAAGAAGGAGGACATATTTCCAAATAAAAACCTGCTCAATAAGAAAATTATCTCACAATAGCAACTGAGGAGGAGTTCTTATGCTCTGAATGCTGTAAATTTGGCACATCCTGATGCTTCCATGACAGTACTTTCTGGTTTGCACAGCTGTCAAAATGCAAGTCAGAACTGAGACACAGGAACTCTACTATGTCATCACATCCACACCGCCACTCTTCTCAGATCTGCTTTCTGAAGAGCCTTCAAACACTTTGTACAGCTCATTTGCCAATGGTATAGTACACAGTGCTTCACCACTTCCCTTGGAAGACTCTTCCACATAAATGTCACTCATAAAGCAAAGAGAAATTTATAATTGGATACAGATCTCTTCCAACAATTGTCACACACCATATATTAACTTCTGTATGTCGATCAGTGCAGTTTGAGTGCTTCTGTAATACTCATTCAATATCCTTTGTTATACACGCTGGGATGAAACATTGTAAACCATTCCTCTTCTTCCTGCCTTTGAAATCTTCTCAGACAGTTGTATCCTTTTTAGCCACCATTTTGAATACAAAGCAGATAAACACCACACTGTAAAAGACACACCATGCTGAAAAAGGAAGTCTTGACCCTATTGTTTCAGTTTATTAGCTTGCAACTGAATTTTAGAGCAACATGACAGTCTTAATGTTAAATCTCCTGCTATTTAAGTCTCCTGCACCTGGGATCTCTCCCTTTAAACGTAGAGCCATAAGTCACTTTGAAGAGAGGCCAACTGTCTGGAATCCTTTGTCCAAAACCAAGTGTGAGCTTCTAACAGGGCATGACATAAAAAGTCAAGACCCTTTCTCTTTTTACAGTGTCTTAAAAGCCCCTTTCTCCCTACAGTTGCAGAAAAACTTAAAAGACAAACTAAATCAGTGCAACTGAGAACAGAGAAGTCATGCTTCGGGCATAAATGCTTAACACAGCCTACAGTGGAAATTGCACATAAGCAAGCAACTTCTGCCCATCTGAGAGCATGAGAAAGCAGTCATAGGTATTAAAAAGTGAACATAGGAAACAATAGAAAAACTGCCCCCAGGTCTTAAATGTATTTGTTACTGTTGATGAGTTTTGATAATGAGTAGATGTTTCATTATGCACTTGCAGCTTTTTAAAAATTAGGACAATTTCATGTTCCATGGACTAAATGTGTTCAAAGCGTTGAAATCTTGTGGTCCTATGAACACAGGATGCTCTTCTCCCAACAGTTCATAAATTATCAATGTCTTCCATAGAAGCTGCAGGCAGACCAATATTACTGCTTTGAAAGTGCTGATCATTCAAAGAGAGGAAGCCATAGCCATGCCTGATGTATCACTAGAAAGAATACTCCAAGGGAATTAGACCATATGATTTCACGGGCACAGAAGGAAAAGCCTTGAGAACAGTCTGTCCTGGGTGGGAAAGCGTAAGATTGTCACCTTCCTAGTATGGCGTTCAACAGAAATGACCCAGTTCACACTATACTAAAAAACAGCCAGTGGCTTGAACAGAAGACTTAGGAATCAGCTGTAAATGATAAAACTGACTTCTTCATAGTCTGTCCATACCAAACAATTACAGTAAAAGATTGTGATTAATTTGGATGAACTTTGTTTTTTGAAAGTCCAAGGTAAACACAAATCTGATTCAGCACTTGTACAAACATCTCAGCACCTAGCTGCTGTCTCCACCAATTCGTAATTCAGGAGGACCAAATGAATGCAAGTGCCAGAAGCCTACAGCGGTGCCTAACTTCACATGGAGCTTAAGGCTATCAAAAGCCTATTTTGATTTAATCTTAGTCTTACCCTCAGTCTCATCTCCAAAGCATTTCCAACCTCCACGTGGGAGGAAAAAGTCCTTGATCTAGTGCTTTAGGATTTTTTTTTGGTCAACATCTGCATAACGTAAAACATACCAAGAATTATGTTAGTAAGCCCACAAGCCAGGGTTCCTCCTTCCTTTGGTCACAGCTCTCACCAGAAGACCACAAAGTCTGGATTCTTGCACCATCTTTCTCCCAGTGGTGCAGATACTACAGGAGGGAATAAACAGCATATATTCACATAGATATGCCACCTTGTGGCCATAGCACTGCCTTTCTGGGAGGTATTGAACACAGATTAGAACACCCTTAGTCAGGGAAGGTTCTCCAGCACACATCTTGCATTTCCTGGGCAAGTCAGTCATATAGAAGGTAGACCAAACCGAAAGCATCTATAATTGCGCTTAAAAAACAATGAGCTTCGCTCAGCTCTTGGGAGAATAGTTAGCAGCAATTGCCCCTAGAATAAAGTCCCAAGCAGATGAAACTATCCACCAGCACTGAAGAAAATGTCCACCAAAATCCAGAGGAGGGCAGCCGATCATCCCCTGTATTGTCGGTCTTGTTCTGAGGTACTGATTATGAAAAGCACAGCAGTCAAGGCTTAAGATCACACTTCACACACCTAGAAGTTGAGCAAAACTTAATTCAAAACAAACATATCTTTCTCAACCTAGTGTTTAATGACTTCGGTGACGAAAAATACTGGGCCACAGCTCTTTAGAAAGAAAAGGTTGCTTTTTGTTGAATATTGGTACCATATTTGCACATTACTGGACAAGAGATTTTTGTCACATGTTTCATTAGATTTTTACTTTGACCTCTATCTTCAGAATATAAAACCATGAAAAACCACTGATGTAGTCCTGATATAGGAGAATTACTGAACGTTGCTAATCTTTCAAACAACTTTTAGCTTTAGATTTAGCTTGTCCAAGCACTTTAGACAGGATTTTCCTCTAGGCATAATGTTAAAAGCTGTTTTTGAAAAGACATATGGCCATACAGTTGCCTACAATTACTGAATATTTTAGTAGCCTGGTTCAATTTAAGTTTTGCAAAATATTTTTAGATGCAGAACTTCTAAACCTCAGAAATGAGAGTCAGATAGTGATGTTGCTTATGAATATAAAATGTAATAGGCTTCTGTCCCAAAAGACAGTAATTGAAAGTCACAGCAACGATTGCAATCACAAAACAAGTATTTTCCAACAGTCACACATTAGTCACCTAAGACAGCGTTCCCCTTCTTGTGTGCTCAGAATAAGGATTGGATTAAGTCGGAGACCACTGTGTAAGACAATAACTTTCCAACAGGAATGAGCAGAACGCATTATTGGATCCCTTTTGCAAGAGGGAGTCCCCAGTCATCAACCACATGGTCTTACTCAGAAAGCTGTGAAATTCACAGTGACTGTCTCACCACTTAGGTTAAATACTGGTCTGAAAATCAGTTCTGAAGAACAGCCCCCTGACTGTAGTAAGAATGAGAGGAGCACATTCAGCCTCTGCCACTGAGAGATGACTTTGAACAGCGTGGTAGAAAGCAGTTTGTTCTGGTAACAAATATCCCCACTGCAACCCCTTTGCACCCACCTCATTAAAGCAAAATAATCTATTCACAGACAAGTGAATAGATGGACCAGTTCAAGTGGGTGCTTATGATAAGAAAAGGTTTTCTGCTAATAAAAATATCCACTGACCCTTTAAAATTGATAATATCAACTAATTTTCTAATTTTAGGAAGGTCAGCAGTTCAATGTTTGCCATTTTATGATCTAGACAGTAACAATTAAGTCAACCATCATTTAGGAATTCAGTTTACCCAATTTCATGAAACAACTGACCTCAGAAATGCTGACTCATGAGAATGAGGTTATGGGAAGCATCAAGCAGAAGAAATTAATCTCACTTCCATTTCCCAGTTGTTCTCTTTCTATTTTTACATTCTCCTTCTCTTGGATCATTGACTTTAATTTGGGACCTAACTGATCGAATGTTGTGCCTTGTATTCCCAGAGTGAGCTTAATGGATATAGCACTATGGTGTACAGCATTGATCGACGGTAATCAATGACTCAGCACTGCTCATAACCATGGGAGTTGTACTAATTTGTCACCTATAGCACATCAATAACACATTTTACACAACAAACCAAATACTACTCTTGCTTTCCAAAGAGAACCTTGTCACGTAACTCTCCAATCTACCTTCTACTTAGATACAGCGCTTGGGAGAACAATCTCCTCTCCTGCACTAACACAAGAGGGGTTTAAGTTCCTCATATTTATTTGCAGTAGTTACATTCTTGGTTGCTTTACATCTACAGAGATGATGTCATCCTGGTTTTTATTAATGCATCAGATAACCTGTACAGGAAGAGGAAAAGGTACATATTTTGTAAAGTAAATGGCACCAGTTTCACACGAAAAACTATTCCCACTTACTTTTGTCAAGATTTTATTAGGTTTTGCATTCATTCATGTCAAGTCTGGTTTTGCTGTTACTAAAAAACAATGTTAAAATGGGAGTCTTGGCAATAACTCTTGAGACTATTATCCAGGTAGAAGCTAAAGGTAACATAGCCAGAGTTCCCAAATTCCAAAGTAATGAGTCTATAGCATTAGAAAGAGTGAAGGGGGCAGCAGTACACTCCACTGTCTTGTACACTATAGACATATTACCAGTCCAAGGCTAAGCCTCTTCTTCTCTACAGATAAAGGCCACTTGTGATGCACCAGAGAGTCTCACTCTGCTGATCTACTGGTACCTTGTGTAGGAACTAGGGGCATAAGGTGGAGATAAAGCACAGATGCAGGCCCAGCTTAGGTATGGGCACAGCACTGGGACATGGCCATGAGACACGCTGGGGTCTGAAATTGGGAAGCATTTCCAGATTCCATGCTAGGGACACAGCCAAAGTCTTAGGAAGCAACCACAGAAATGTAGGTCTGAGAGGGCCTATGTGGGGTCATTTCCCTGCTCCCAGGGAGGATCAACTATACCTGGTTCATCCACAACAGGTATTTACTCAGTAGTCTGTGAAAAACATCCAATGACAACTCTGACAGTTTCTTTGGGTAACCCATTCTGGTGCCTAAATACCATTGTAGCTGCAGAGTTCTTACTAAAATCTAATGAATACCACCACTGCTACTAATTGCCTTTTGTGCCACCCTCCGCAGAGACGAAGAACAATTAATTGCTGTCATATTTATAACCATGTCTGTGTATTACTGCAGTTTATTCTCTTTTCTAGACAGCAATTCACCAAGCTGAGTTTGTGCAAATAGCACTTTGATAGTAAAACCAATGAGTTGCCCAGTTGTAGCAGCCATCCCCAGCTCCAGCTGGTTCCCAGGCACACGCTTCTAGCTTCACCTTTTGCTCTCATATGAAGGCAGCAGTGGGCAGCAGGGAGAGCTCAGATCCTCCTTGGTCCTCTGGGTGAAGGCAGCGGCTGGGCAGAATATTAGTTCATAAAAGTCCTTGTACAGGACACTCTGGGAATCCAGGTTTTCAATAAAACATACTCTGTTCCTGCAATATATTTCATGTTTTCTTGTTACAATGTTTTGTTTGCTTTCCATTAGTCTTTCTCCAGTTTGTTTGTATATTTCTTAAGGTATATTGTATAGAACTGAATGAAGAATTAAAGCTGGGGGCTTATCACAGTGGAACAGGGCAAAGTAATTACCTCTCATCCTCTTGTATACAATACCTTCAGTAATGTGTCCCAGAATGACTTTCGCATTTCAACATTTTGTCACATCGGTGACTTGTGTTCATTTTCTAGTCTGCGATAGCCCACAGATTCTCCTGCTGACTGAATTATTCCCCATGTTCTGTAGATAAATTATATTTTCTTCCCTGACTGTAGGGGCTCATGCTTCTTTTGGTTCCCTTACATCTTTCTGATTTCAGGCCAGCCTGCCAGCTAGTCAAGCTACTTTCAAATTTAGTTCTAGCTCACTCAGCCTGGGTGATGTGCTGGAAACTTGGCAGATGATACAAAACTGAAAAGTTTAATTAATGGAGTCAGTAAGCCCTTTTTAGAGAGAGCTTTTTATTTTAATTTTTGTTATATTACAGCAATTCTGCATACCCCAAAGCTTTAAAGTGTCTGTGGGTGAGTAAAGGCCTATTCAGCTGATGGTTCTGCTCAACTGTAATCTTCCATTTTCTCCTCATGTTTTGTTTCTTTAGTTATCATGTGACATCGGCAAAATGTTCAAATTGAAACCTTCATGGAACAGAAACATAAGAACTGAAACCTTCAAGGCATGTTAGGTTAACCTCCAAAATTAAAATGCAAGCTAACAACTGTAAGTCATTTCACTGAGTTCATTTTTCATTAATCCAAACCAAAACAATCCTGTTGTGCATTCCAGCAATGTGAAATGGTCCACACTTGAACCAAGATGTTGGGTCTCAGAAACATCAATGTAACTACAGGGTATTGCTGAAAAGTTGCTCAGACCAACAGCTAAACTTATTTCAAAATCCAGGTAACTTTTCCAGTCAAGAAAGCACTGTAGACTACATACAGCGACATCAACACGTATCTGTTTTTTCTTCCAAGTGTTTGTTCCATTTCATGCCATGAATATGGTGAGATTCTAGAATGAAGGCTATAGAGATTTCATCATTTTGTTTTCTAACGTCAAGTGCACTTCTCTGTTCCCATCATCGTCGGACACACGGATGCGCGCCAGTTTCACTGCAATCTGTTCTTCTGTATTGACATTTACATGACTCTCTTCAAACCCCACTAACATATGAAATATTGGTGACTGCAGACACAAATTTGTCCGTTTTCTCTTCTGTATGTGTCTTACATGTCATCCCATAGGCCATACATTTTAATGACACAATTTAAGTTTTATTTGGTAAATGAATCATAAATGCCAGTGGAGTCCAGTGATTTACATCATGTAAAAGCAGAACATCTTAAGCAACACATGTGCAATAAAAGCAAACAGATGTTTGCAGTCTAAGCACTGCACTAATGGTGCTGGTATGGCAAGGTATCAAAGGCAAAACGCAACGTAGCCAGAATTGCCCACTGGAGTGTTAAGCGCAGCTGCATAACTTTGAACCCACAACCAATGGGGTATCCCAAACCACCCCGGGGCATGTTGCCATACTTAAGGTAAGAATTCATAATTAACTGCTAATGCCTAAACTTCTCAGCTAAAGCAGGGTGGAATTTCTTGTGAAGGAGACAACAAAGATATGGAAGGTGTAGTAAAACTGCTGCTGATTTTGCAGAATTAACATAGCAGGAACACTACTGTTGTTTCATACGCAGTGAAATTAAAGGTGCCCCAAAAAATCCAGCTCAGGAGGCCCGATCTGAGGTTTTATATGGAATTTTCCAGGCTAGGCAGCTCCAAAACAGAAGTGTTAGAAATTCAGCAGCACATGCATCACTAGAGGAGCACGGCAGACAAGTCGTGACACTTCCAAGCTGATACCCTGAGTGCTCTGTAATCCAGTGCATTACCAAAAAGAGCACTCTCAGCCCGTTGGAATGACTGGAACTACGCACAAGGTGTCAAAAATATCATTTTGTTCATGCCACTGAATGTGAACATCACCATATCCTAAACGAAGCTGAACTTAGTATAACAAAATCTAAGAAAAGCAATTGCTTTTTTTGGTGTCATCTCCCCAAATCTGACATCCAGAGGACCAATATCAAAACTACCATTGAGTGAAACTATCAAAGGAAAAATAAAAAGCGCAACTTAACACCCACCCCTGAAAGGAGTTTTACAAAAACCTAAGAGGAAGATGACGATTTGTTCAAGGAAAATCCTATGAGTGTAAACTGATTTACTTAAAAGCAAATAATAGTTGTTTCAGCCTCTGCGTACACAATCACATGAGAAAGGCAACTTTTTAATTTAAAAAAAAAAAAAACAGCAGAGGATTTAGGCACATGGGTTACAATCCCAGCCACAGATGTATTGAGAAACATGTATCTGTTTATGTACAGACTTTCAGCCTCAAGTATGTTCTTAAATATCTTGCTGAACATATAATACATTTAACATGAAAAAAATGAAAATACAAAACCACACAAAATTTGCAAAGAAGTGTTTATGCATTCCCTTAATTGCTTGCTACACCATCAAAAACTAGATTTCATATTAATATTTTTAATGAAAGAAAGAACCCACCAAAACAGCGGGGAAATATATTCTAAGCAGCTGGTAAACTCAGATCCTAACACATGTTGCATATTTTCGGTATCTTCCTGTTTGAGTCCCAAAGTAGTGTGTATTCCAAAACTCTAACTGATAAATAGTTTTGAAATATAACTTGGAATTAACATAGAAACACATAAATTCAAAGGATAAGCTTTCATAAATAAGACTACTTGCGAGATAACACGGGACTAGAGAATTTTGGAGGCTTAATTTTCAGCCCAGTAGTTTTCTGAACTTTTCAGACTGAAAAAACATACGAGACAACATGATACAACTGCAGTTTCACATCTTCATCACGGACTTTTCATGCATTATGTTTCTCAACCCTTTTTCATTAAAATACTTGAATTTTTTCCTGTCCTAAACAATTGCATTATACATTCATGAATAAATATACAGATGTTGTAGACTTTATTTTCTAATCCAGGACACAGTTTAACGTCCTCTGATCTGAGAAAGGGCCTTCCTAAATTATTCCTCAGCTTTACACTGTCCAGCTTTTTGCCTCCTTCATTTGCATGACTCTTAAGCACATAAGCTCACAGGCGCTGTAACGCAGTGCTAGGCTAGAGCCTTCTAGCGGGGAACACGAGGTCTCATTTTTAGGTTGCGGTTGCAGACTGCGATCATCATAACTATCCTCAAACCCCACGGCACAGCAGAGCCAAGAGATGCACTGTGGAATGACGACAGCAGCTGGACCAGAGAGCACAGCTCCAATTTGGAATGATATTTTTAACTTTAAACTCCAGATATATTTACCCAAGGGTGGAGCAAAAGGGTCGCAACAAGTTAAAAAATAAATAAATAATTTAAAATTAAAAAATAATCAAGCAATACACACTTCTGGTGGATCACATGGTCTCTGGATAGCAGCATTAGGCAGATGAACTGGGCAGACAGATTAAGATGCCCTTCCTATAATTCCTTATGTTTTGCCTTCAAAGCAAAGTTTTAACCTCATGCAATGCAGTGAATGCTACAGAAGAAGTGTTCTTGCTGCGCTCTCTGGACACCCATCCCTCTCGCATTATTCTTAGAATTCTTGCTTGGAGCTCTGCAACTGCAGATGGTAATTTTCAATTAGGCATGTGCTTCAGGGGAAATAAGGAATTTACCAAGGTCACTTAAGGGCAATGAAATCACACATGCCATATAAAATGCTTACACTACAAAATGATAGCATAATGGAATGGTAAAGCCTTTAACAAAACCCTAAAGGGAGCATGCAACTAGTACAGCATGTTCTTTTATTATTTCAAGCTCTCCAGTTACACCTTTGAAAGCCTAGTCTCTTTTTTTATTTTTCAGAACAAGTGAAGAGATAAAAAAAAAACCAAACACCAAACATGATGTGCCCAAATGCCTCTTGCCAATATGTAAGAGCACTCAGCTTCAAATTATATGCAAATCAGAAAATGACAGTGAGCACGAGGTGACGGTTGTAAGTCAAGCGAACATACAAAAAAAACCTTTTGTTTGTAGAATGAACAGGTTACTAAATGTGAAAAACATGGAAGACATTTAGTATGTTCTTTCACTTCTAAACAAAAATTTTACAATACTATGTGTTAAATGCATTGAACCCTCTCTGTTTTAAAAGTGAAAAATGAGCAACAGTTGTCATGAATTTAACCCATCAGTAACACAACAAGGCAAAAGATAATTTTGGTTCAAGTAATCAAAGCTTTTGTCATACCTATAAATAAGTTAGTGCTTCTCATCTCTGATATACAAACAAAAACCCCAATTCAGTCAAGCATTAAACTTCAGACTGTCAAATTCAAGTATTTCTGTTTCACTTTAGTCTTATCTCAGTCACACAACTAAAGATGGTGCCACAGGTGTATGCATAGATGTGCTTTCGCGTGGTTCAGCACGCTCATTTCCAAACCATACAACCCAATACCATTACTGCACCCTGAACGCTGCTCTGTTATTGAAACTGATATGAAAGAATCCCTGAATGAATGAAAAATTAATCTTTAAACAGGGTCACAATGACTGCTAGCTCTTTTTTAATCAGTGAATGAAACACGTCACCTATTAACACAGCCTGGAGAGTGGTGCATAGGGTAGGAGGCTGGTTGGCAGGAGTTCAGGAAGGAGAAGGATCATTGTACAACCCCAGCAATTGCTACTGGAATTTCTTGTGATCTGAGATAATACACAAGGTCTACCCCACACTTTAAATTGTTTTGTCTACTTTGCAATTGTTTTCTCACTGTAAATAAGGATAAAATTTCCTTAGGATGTATCTTCCAGCCATATATCCTGGTCAGAAAAGAATTTTTGCTTTTTGTTCATCCAGGCCAATGGAAACTCATGCAACACTACAGACACAGCATCAAGCAGAGGTAGAAAAAATCCAGGGCAGATACTGGCTTTAGGTAGGTCCCACTGTGATGCTGCGGGCTCTGCAGCCACACCATTGCATACGCTGTGAGTGGCAGAGGAGGGCGCAAGGCTGGAAGGGATGAGATCCCACACAGCCCCTTGTCTCCCTGGAAGACTCATAGCCACAAAGCTCACCTAGGGGCAGGCTGCAGCCAGGACCAGCCCTGCACTATCATGGCCATGCAGATGGCTGCTCAGATCCTCATGTCAACCCAGAATATACTGTGTAGGCTTTGAACCAAGTTTCTACCTCGCTTTGCCCTGGAAAAATCAAAAGACCATTAGTGATTGCGGCATAGCTAGACACTAAACTGATGTGGGCAATTATATGTATTGGAGAGACTCAAGAAAAGGTGATTCAAAAGCATGTTTCCCTGCAGTCTTCTGGCCTTTAAATTCACACTTTGATTACTAACACCCCTGCTAGAAGTCTTGCTTCTGTGCTCCCACTCAATTCACAATAATAAAGGTTATCTGCAAAACCACCAGGATGAGAAGCAAGACAAATGAAAGTTATGGTTCTGGTCCACCAGTCCCGCTTTCTTTGCTGTGGTGACTTCCACCAAGACCAAAGATGTTTCATGACAATGAACCCGTTAGCTTCAGCACTGAAGCAGCATTTAGGAACTTGCTATATACTTTCTTTCCAATCTTTACGTTCCTATAAAAATCTCTGTTGAAACTACTACAGCTATTCTGTGTAATTCCCATTAATACCTCACTAAACTTCAAAGTCATGAGTTTAGA
The DNA here is from genome assembly GCF_000708025.1 of Charadrius vociferus. NCBI lineage: Eukaryota > Metazoa > Chordata > Aves > Charadriiformes > Charadriidae > Charadrius > Charadrius vociferus. The sequence goes on along the minus strand of NW_009648543.1, from coordinate 1,096,263 downwards.
AGGGTCTTGCATATAAATGAATGAGAATCTGTATCAACACAAGTGAATTTTAATTCTGACAGTTCCTTATTCTGAATTAATTTTAACCAGGTAATATCATATTACTAATTTAAAGTAGACATTCATTCATAAAAATTGGAAATATTTAGAAGGAAGAGGGTTTTTAAATAATAATCATCTTCGTTGTAAACTTCTAAACACTTCGGCATAGGAATGTATTTTACTTTCCTCTTTGACTCCTAGGAAAGATGTAGCTACAACTCTTACAACTAGTGCATTCACACACACATGCACACATAAATGTGATTAACTATGAAAATTAGTGAAAAGCAATCATATGTCTATCAGGTGCTAAGAGTAGAAAAGCAAAATCATTCTGAAAATGAACACCTGTTTCTGGCTAGTTCTCTGCACTTCACTTTTTCTTAGAAATGAACTGAAAGCATTTTTCCATTCCTATCTTTCACACAATAACTGCATAAAACTTGAATGAACTTCCACAATTAGCACACTGATACTTAACAGTAACTGTCCTGAAGGTTCTTCCAACCTGAAAGCTGTTTGAATTAAGTTTTCAACTTTTTTTACTTTTTCTTTTTACCAAAGTCTTCAAGGAACAATCTCTCTCCCTCTGTGAGGATTTTACCCGGAGCCTGTTGTAAAGGTTATCAGAATATGCAGATACTTCCTGAGAAACACATATCCTTGTTCTGAACTGGGGTAATACCGATTGTAGAAGAACGAGTTTTGCTTACATTTCCTAGAACAGTACCTGCAGCTTATTTTTTTTTAAGCTCACCCAAAAATCTTTATTACCACAGGAACTCCCTTTATTCCAGCAAACACATTCCAGCTATGCTGACTGAGCTGCATTCACATACATCAAAACAAAGTACCCCAAAACCCTGGGAATGCTAAAGGAGTGTACCTCTTACAAAACATGAATTTTAAGGTTAAAAAAAGAAAAAAAAAAAAAAAAGAAAAGAAAAGAAAACCAAATCAAAACAACAACAAGGACTTCTTTTTCCCAGACAGGACAGGATGATAACATTGTGCATTTGCAGAGCTTCAACGCACCTCAGCCTTATTTTCAGCCTCAGCTCCCAGAGATAAGAAAATTTGAAAATCTCTCCGGTAGAAAGAAGGCGCATCCGAATTAGAAGCACGTGGAACACCAGATAAGTTAAAGTAACCGTTCACACAGCTGCTGGTGTACACAAGCAGCCCGCTTTTGCTTTGCAGCCCTTATAAAACACGCAAAGCCATTTTAGGAGGGAACCGCAGTTGTAAGAAGAAGTCTCACTCCGAGCCTCTCCGCGCTCTAGCGCTGCCGCCCGCCAGCTGCGAGGACCCGCCTGACATACCTGCTTCTCCATTTTCCCGTCCTGACAGTTTTTCCTTCTTTCCTCCTGAAGTTGAAGAAGAAGGCGGTGGGGAGGGGGACGGGATGGGACGGGACGGTCCTTCCCGGGCGCTGCACTGCCGGGGGGCTGCGCTCTGTCCAACCTCTGCGCACTGCAGACAGACAGACCGACCGACCACCAGCCTGACCGCCCCGGTATGGGCTCGCTCCTCTCACAGGCAGCCCACAGCCTCTGCCGAGCTCGTTTAAGTCTAACAGGTTTCCTTATATAGGTAAACACAAATTGCATTCCTGGTGAGAGAGGCTAACTGGCAGTGAGCTTAACTTAGTTAACTCCACACGTACCAAAAGGGGCTGAGTGCCTGAAGTTTGCTAGCACAGCGCTGGGGAGCGTCTTCAGAGGGAAGAACACTTTCCTTACAGCAGTTTAGCACCTATGACACTATTCCATTACTTAAAGCTATAATAATACCGAGTACTACATTAGCATTACGTTAAACACTTGAATTTTTTACAGAACACCCTCCTTATCCTGTATTTTACTCCAAGAAAAGTACATATGTGCATGCACATCTGATAGCATTAAAATAATTCTGACCCTATCAGAGTTTTCATATAAAGAATACCATATATCAAATGCTATGTGAAAAGGTTAAAAAAACAGGGTTGCAATACTGCTATCAATGGAAAGAAGCAGTATCAGAAAAGTTTGTTTTACTCTTTTCCAGTTCTTTTTCTATACAATGTAATAGTTAAGCTTCTGGTGATCTTTCTTTGTCAGAGAGGTGTGATTGCAGTATATTAACAGTCACGCCCCTATCTAAACAGAAATACAGAGATAGAGGGAGTACCTAGAACAAGCATTTACTCTACTCTGCAGAGCAGTGACACAGGTATTTCACATACTTTTTAATCCTCTTGCCTGCTCACTACTCGCTAACCCCCTTCTGCAACCACAACTTACATGTCTTCAAGAACTGCAGCAGGCAATTAATTAATTACAGGGAAAATCATGTAATACATTTTCCTTTATTCTATTCAGACAAGAATCACCTGTTAATGATGGCCCTTCTACAAGCTAAAACACTGTCAATATGCAAGGAGGGAAAGACAGCAAAAAGCACAAGGAAAGAAAAAAAAAGAAGGAATAAAACAAATGATGGAGGAAACCAAAATAAAAAATGAGTGAAAATGAGAAAAGTTAAAAGATTCAATCAAATAACAAGAGGCTGATGTTTAAAGAAAAGGTACACTGAACTCTAAAACATATAATTATTTTTTTTTTTATTCTTTCCCCGAGATGTATTGCCTGTAACTCAAAACAGACAAGACACACAAATTTGGCTTCCTGGTGACCTGTGGAGTTAGAAAAAACAGAGTACCACCCAAAAGCTGGGAATTATCATTATCCAGTGGACTACAGCTTTTCTTATCCCCATATAATATATGACTTAAAGATTATCAAATAATATACTGCACAGAAAAGCTATTCCTAATGACCATTCCTAATGGTTTCAATACTTCTTTAGTCATAATTTTCTTCTTCCCCTGAGGCATAAACATTCAACCTCATGATACTGCAGGAGCTTGGCTTAGAAGTTGAGAAAAATGAAAAACAATACCAATAAAAGTTGTAAGACACTCAATAAATATATTTTAAAATAGCCTTTCTGTACAATATATAGGGAATCAGGAATATGTGGCCAGGGGCTTGGTGTAATGGTCTTCATGGGACTCTTTCAGGACACAGAACTCACTTGTGGCTTCACTGCCTAAGAAGAGTATGTTGGCCTCGCCAAGTTCGTGCTCCTGTGACAAAGCATTTGCACTGGACTACACAGTCATCTATTCCCTTACCGCCAATGAGCCTGTGACCAGTTCCTGAATGAGTATTAATTTTTTTCACATGAAGCAAGCCAATTAAAATCCTTCAGATTCCCAAAACTGCAACAGCAAAGGAAGTTTAAAAGGGCTATTGGGCTAAAATAGATGTTATTTCAATTATGGCAGACTTTCTGTCCTTAGGCTAGCACTTTTCCTGTTAGCCAACCCAGAGCCCACAAGAAACATATTCGTTTACACAAAACCACTCCTTCAATTAAGGATTTTCCTACCACTTCTTCAGTGCCTGTACATGTGCTTTGTTTCCCCTAGTTTCATGCCAAAAACTCAACTAGTTGTCATATTCTACACCTGACATACCCACTTTACCTTCATCCCTTGACCCAAACACCGTATAGTGAGTCAGTCGTGGGATTTAGGTTCATGTAGCCAGGCATGAGATCTTACTCTTTAGTTGCTCAGTCCCAAACTGTGATTTCATTAGACTGCTGGCACACACGTGAAAAGTTTCCCCAAGTCCTACGTGTGCTACCTCTGTAAGACAATGCCTTTACTTAAAAAAGACTTGCAGTGAAATAATAATTCTTTCCTCAAACATAAATCAGAAAGAAATTTAGCTATACTTTCCCTGCATGCCTCTGCTAAAGTGTTAACAGTAGTTAATTATGGTAATAGACATCATAGTCAGATCTTTTTTATTTCTGCGAAATTCTCTATTTTTTTAAAGTATGTACTCCTGAAGCAAACCAGTTAATTCTTGAACCTGTGAGTAACCTAGACTTATTTCCATTTACTTTGCTGTCACACGTGCATTATCCGCAAGTAATGCCAAGATAACATTAATTACCCTGTAACCATTCTCTCCTGTTCTCCAGGAAGAGGTCTAGTAGGCTTAAGCCTGCATTCACAGTCGTGGTATACAGGAAAGTCTCTGAGCAAACCTTTAAAATATGTTATTTTTAATGCCAGGAATTAAAAGATTCATTAGAAATTAATGCAATTTATGACAATGTGTTATTTTCTTTGTTACGGTGCTCCAAGTTGTTTCCAGCAAAAGCTCAGCATTAAATAGACGCTCTCATTCAGTGTGTCATAAGCGTGTTTCCTGTGCACGATTCATACAAATGGTTTATTGAGGTTAGTTTAGTTCCTGCCGTTTAGATAGTAACTATTTGTGAGCCCAATGACCTTTGTCAGGCAGAGCCAAGAACCCCAGTCCCAGGCAGAACTTCGGTGACTGATCAGCATGCTACTGTGTTTCTCTTTACTTCCAGCTGCATGCCTTAATAGCTGCATTTTCGTCATCTCAAAAGACGGTTTATAAGAAATATTTTCTCTTATTAAAAGACTGATGGATTTTCCTTCTTCCTTTTCAGCCCATTTTTTTAAATACACTGTCCTGTCACTGTTTACGTTGGTGTACCAGAAATGGAAATGTAGTGTAAATTTCCATGGTGAATTTTGATTGAATGGATTAGATAAGTGTAGTACACCAAGAAAGATATTTCCTATACATATATTTCCTGTACATACATATCCACAATATAAATTTCCTATATATTAAACAAATAACACCAGTCCCTAATCCTGCCACAAGTGTTTAAATATCTCCCTCGAAATTCTTTTCCTTATTAAAAGCTCAGGGTGGAACATAGCAGATTCAGTCTCCTTTCACTGAATTCTTATTCAATAACAAGGTTTGCTTCTGAAGTTCTTTGTAGGCTGAAATTGCCCACACTTGAGCAACTCAATAAACTGTCTAAATTTAGCCAGGTAAGTTTAAAGCAACAGAGATCTCTCAAGTTTCATTGCACAGAACCGTTGCCCCACCGTTTGCAGAATTAAGCTGTTAATGCATTCTCAAAGTTCTAATTCCTTCCATGCAATGGCAACACTTCCCTTCACTTTGATTTGGACAAGATTTCATACCTCATCTTGGTATCTGCATCTTTACATCTTCAGTTTCCCTTAGAGATGTGCATCACCAAGCATCCCACAATGCATGCTCTGTTCTTGTGGGGTGCAACAGGATCATTCATTCAATAGTTCATTGTTTGTTCTCAGCTACGTTACCCAGTCCTCAAATCAAGTAACATGCTCGGCTAGAATGGCAGCAGCGAGTACCTCACAAATAAGTTAGATTCAGTTCTAACAGCCTTTGTTTAACATACAAGCCTCCTCAAAGATGTGCAATGGCATATTGCATCTCTCTTTGCATGTCAAAAGAGCTGTTAGCTTAAAACCCTAAAACCCTGAATATATTACTATTTCCAAGTCCACAAGTGTTATTTCTGCACTGCACCTAAAATCATTTATACATCTAACTTTGCATAGTAAGATATTGCTGCAGTCTGCACAGATTGGCATTAATGCTCAGACTTTTGGTTTAGCACCTGAAAGAGCTACGAACAAAACGCCCTGGTGTAGAGTACAGCTTTCTCTGCGCGAGCTGACCGCATTTGGCTGGGATGGAGTTAACTTTCCTCATAGCAGCTGGTATGGTGCTGTGTTTTGGCTTCGTGGCTAATACTGTGTTGATAACGTACTTATCTTTAGTACCTCAATGTTTTGCACCTCAATGTGCAAGGTTGCCTTTTATTCTGCACTCTGCCCCTCTCCAGTGAGTACGCTGGGAGTGGCCAAGAAACTGGGAGGGGACAGTGACAGGACAGCTGATCCAAACTGGCCAAAGAGCTATTCCATAGCTCTGCAATAAAAAGCAAGATAGAGCAAGAAGAAGCTGGTTGGCTTCCAAGGTAACCATTGTTTGGAGACTGGCTGGGCATTGGTCTGCCTTGGAGGGTGGTGACTGCGTTAATTTGCTGGGCTTCCCCTCACCTTCACCAATTAAATCGTCATTATCTCGCTTCGTGGGTTTTCTCACTTTTGTTTTTCCTATTTGCTTCCCCTGTCTTACTGGGGTGGGAGAGAGAAAGTGAGTAAGCAGCTGTGTGGGTTCTTAGCTGCTGGCTGGGGTCAACCCACCACAAGAAAATGCAGCAGGTCTGAAATGCTACAAGTAATCGTTTCATGATTGTATGTATAGACACATGCCGAGCAACTTAAATGTCCAGTCCAGAGACTCACAGCAGAGAAGCAGTTTTGGAAATGGCTCTTTGCTACTCATCAGCTATTCGTTTTTGCCTTCCAGATGATACCTCAGACTGGCCTGTGTAAATGCTTCCATGCTAGATTACCTTCTGCAGTGACCCACTGAAGACGTTTGACTTCACCTTGAAATGCACTGGAAGCACCGAAATGACAATTACACATGTGAGAAGCAGCTGAAGTTATTGTCTCAGCCACTCCATCGCTGACTACAACTATATAGACACAGGCACATCAGGCAAAGCCACAAGGTTTCCATGCTAGCAGCTATGCTAGCAACAAACTTGGGACCAAGAGCTATGGAGATACTGCAGGTAGTTTATATACTCAGCTAAAAGAAGGCACAGGGGTTTGATATGCTATTCTTTTCTTCCAACAAATGCAAAGTGAAATTAATGTAAGAACCTACGTACATTCAGCAGTCAGGCCCTAAGTGAAAACATTCAAGAAAGCAGAAACTAAAAGGTTAAGGTATTCAGAAGCAGTAACTCACAATTGCACATACTGTAGGCAGCTGAGCATGTACCTTATCTGGGGAACACTAGCTGTACGGATCAGTTAACTTTATGATACAACCTTTACTTTTTATTATTTCCTGATCTGGTGTTCAATTTTACAACCTTAATGCAAGTTACTTCGTTAATAAAGCATTACTTATAAAATTTGACCATATTACTTAACCTTTACACAGGAACAAAGATGTCAAAACAAGTTAAAGGCTAATGTCTAAGGGTATTATTTTTACCTTTGGGAAATGAATTGAGCTTTCTTCCTCATCAGTGTTTCAAAATGCATCATTAAAAGCTATGTAATACAAGTTACTATCCTTACTCTTGCACCACGTGTTCTTCAGGTTTCGGCAACATGCTTACACTAAACAAGAGCTTTATGTTTTTATCAAACACATTTAAAACTCAACGTTGTGGTATTAGATGAAGCAATTAGCACAAGATCCAGCAAAAACCTATTTTCTCCTGAAGAGTTTAAATGCTTTATCTGGAAAAGTTAATGAAGTAATTATAATGTTATTAATGAAGATTAGAGATGGATTAAAATTGCATTCGGAAAATAAACCAGACAATTAAATAGGCTTTCAGAAATGTGGAAACTCCTTAGGATCCAGGGGGTAAACACTCAGAATACCTATACTAAGAACATTTGGAAAATACTTAGTTCTTAATGCCACAGGACTCCAGGCCGTAGAAACTGTCTTCTTGTCAATGTCAACATCCCCCAACATTGGGGATTGTAAGCACTGTGATGCTTAATGCTGGCCAGCTGTGCTTGAAGCTTTGTTTTAAAGCCCTTTCAAGATGTCTTTAACTGCAGCACCTTTCATATTAAGCATACTATGCTAATTATGGGGCTGTTAGAAATATTCATTAGTATTTGAACTGATGTGACTATCAGATTAGCTAAATCGGTGACATGATCTTGAGCTACATGGAAGAGGATGATGATGCTGTAAGTGAAACAGTTATTATTACTTGAATCTTTATATTGCATCCCATGTAATACTGCAGAAGATGGAAGAAAGTGTTTGAACTGGAAAATCCTAAATAAGTCTGGAGCAGGTCCAGAGCAGGTGTGGGTGGTAAAGGCAGTGCAGCACTACATGTTCCCTTGTTTTCCGTGAGGGCAGCATAAAACTCACGGCTTGTTGACACACTTTCTCTAGCACTTCTGGAGGACTCACAGCTTGGCAACTGCATTTCTTCCCAATGAATTCACTTCACCTAACTATAAAGGCAGTGAAGTACTGAAAATTGGAGGCCAGTCATAGGAAGCTCTTCTGCAGTTTCTGGAAGAGAAACACTACCATTTCTCAGGCCCTAGATGAGTGGATCACCTGAGAGAGGTGTACCTCTCTCAACTGATCACAGTGCCCAGAGAGGTTGTTGGGGCCCCATCCCTGGAGGTGTTCAAGGCCAGGCTGGACGTGGCCTTGGGCAACCTGGTCTAGCGGGAGATGTCCCTGCCCATGGCAGGGAGGTTGGAACTCGATGATCTTAAGGTCCTTTCCAACCTAAACCGTTCTATGATTCTATGATCACAGAGGGGTGACTACTCATCTGGCTTGGACACTTCAGTTAGGTTACTTCAACTAGGCGATTTGACTGCTGGCCAAAGAGCATGTGAAAATAAGTTACACGACTAAGAAAACATTGATTAATAAGGATAGTAAGCAGATTATTTTGACTGAAACAACATATTTGTTTGTAGAACATATGGACTAGTTTGATCCTTAGTTTTACATAGTCCATATTCAGACAGAAACATTCTTTGAGCC
>NW_009648543.1:988263-1087612 GCF_000708025.1 Charadrius vociferus | reverse complement strand
CCAGGCAAAATTTTGCATTCTAGGAGTTCTGAATACTGAAAGGAAAATGTGGGAGTTTTCCTTTAGAAAACTTTAGAAAAGCTGAAGGACTGGTCAACAGCAACTTTTGTCATAGGGTTCCCAGGTCAGGGAGCGGAGGGAAACCATTCTACAGCACATAAGGAGGAATGTGTATATATTGCAAAACCGAATGTTTTTAATAAAAAGCAATCTGTCCCAGTCGCTACTTACAGTACACAGTGAATTATGTCTGTTCCAAAACTTCTGGAAAACAACTAGCTATAATGCATTTTTAGACTTTGTGTCTATACAAATGAAAATCAGAAATACTACTGGTATATAAAGAATACATATTTAGAGAACTGTACTTAAGAGTAGGGAGGTAATAAATCACATATTCACATGACAGCTGAGGCCTTACTTAGGATATCCTCTGACCTTCACACTGTGAAGATGAGAAAGCAGCAAAGATGAAGAACATTAAGAAAGCTGCAAGATATAAGGAACAAGATGGAAAGGACATGTAATTTAAACAAAATATGGAGCTTTTAAGGAGTTTTTGAGAGAAGCAAGATGAAAGAGACAGACTTGATCATGGTTGACCATGGAAAATGTTCACCTAAAACGTAACAAATTTAGATTAGATGTGAGGACAAGCCTCCAAATAAGAGTTATTCATCAATGGAGCAGTCTGCCAAGAGAAACCCCTGAGATACCAGAAGAGGAAATACTTAAAGAGAGATTAGATAATATACTCAAAATAGTGCAGCAGATAAACCTGTAAAATATGTAAGAGGTTGGAGTGGATAACTTCTTTCAGCCTACACTTCTGAGTCTTTGTTTAGGACTTTACTTATAAAAATCCCTTTACAGTATTTAGTTTGCAATAGTAGGAGGGATCCAGTCCTGCAAAGTCTCAGACATTTTAAGATTCCCTAACTATGCAAATAGCCTCACTGAATTCGGTTTATTTTTGACTGACTTCGTATCATACAGACTGACCAGAAATATTCAAATGGTTCCCCTCCCTAACTGTCTGAAAATTATTTTAACAGTGTCTGAAGGATTCTAGCTTCAGACCATCAGATGGGAGCTAACACAGACAAATTTTCATCTACTCCTAAGGAAATATGTCTCCTCTATTCTTCCATTGTCTCCTGTTACCCAAGGTTTGCTGCTGAGTGATATTTGAACCTCCTGAAACTGGAGCCTTCTTCCCAAGGATTTAGCTAAATTTAGCCCTAAACAGCCTTCTGGTGTAGCTTTTAAATTAGCATTAAATGGCATCTTCAGGAGATCGACAGGAAAGAAAGAGGGTAGGCTTCATCATGCCAGGCCACTCCACCATTATTCTGCTCTCCCTTGCTCCAACCGCTGCTCTTGTGGCCCTCCCAAATGGGATCTCCACAGCCAGTCACAAACCCAAAGCAGAGCAAAATCATTGCCCTGCCAAGCTCTCAGATCTCTCAAGCAGCATTTCACACCGGGTGTAACATTCTGGGGTGGGGAGCAATTAAGTTTAAACTCACTCGTCAAGTCAACTCAGATACTCGCGTTGCAAATAGCAGAGGAATAATCAGCTCTGTATACATGGACCCTATAATAGTGTCTTCTGTAAATCAGACACCTGAGATAGGAAACATCTTAGCAGATTCTAGACATCCATGATACAGCTGCCTCCGGTTCTAAGCTAAGCGCTGTAGACTGCTGCTGCATTCGATGGAGAGAAATCAGCACGTCCAGGGCTCAGTTCAGCTATTTTAGGTATCTACTTTAGGAATTATGCCCCATAAGTGCCTGTTTTTCTCCAGGGACTGTAAAGTGAACTTTGATTGCCAGCTCAGACGATTTCCCAGCTGATTCCCACCTACAGATATTTATTGTTCTGTAGAATTGAGCATCGTCTTAGCAACTACTGCAAGAAATTAATTTGTTTTAGTCATTGAGATGCACTGATGTGATTCAGCAAAGAACAAACTCCTCCATACCCTTGGCTGGATCATGAAATAAGAGTGCAGTGGTTGGACAGTAGGAAACCAGGTTTTTTTCAACTGAAGATATAGAACCAAATAATCAAATAACCTGTGTTCTGTAACCAGTAGCTACTGATCTGCACCGTCAGGATCCCTGGAGCCAGCAATGAAGAAAGCATGGCTGTTTGGTTATTTTGGCTAAGTATATATATACATATTTGTAAATACTTGGTAAAGAGGAGATGGCTAGTTATCTTTTTACCTTTTTTTCTATTTCTTTTTTAACTTTACAGGAGAGCTATGACACTTCCAAATCATTTGAGCAGAGACAAACAGAAAGTTAGAAATTCTCTTTTTCTATTTATCATTTTCTTTCCCTTTCGCTTTTCCCTTTCCTTTCCTTTTCTTTCTTATTTTTCTTTTGCTTTTTCTTCTTATTTTTCTGTTTCTTCTTCCTCTTCTTTTCCTTTTTTCTTTTTCTCTTCCTCTTTTGAAGTCCCTCACGAACCACACTGCACTCTTCTCTAAGAAGTGGAAAACCAACAGGTCTGTGATTGTAGTTCCACTCCAGACTTTGATTAATTCTAAAAGGAATTAGAGCTGCTAGAATGATCAAGAAAAGGTTCTCGAGTAAAAAGTCTACCTCATATTACACAAACATTGGCATAATCTATGTTAATCACAGAAGTGGAAATAAATGCTTAATTAATGGCAAATAGAGAAAAATTAGTTTAGCCAAATCTAACCGTTAAGAAAACTCTTCTGCCCGTAAGCTGATGTACAGGTAGGAAAATGTGGTCACTGTCCTTGGGGTTCAATTATTCTGGCAACAACATCTACTTTTACTTCTGCCCTTTTTCCTCTATTGCTTAAACACCTCTCATTACTTTCTCTCCCAGTAATATTGAGAGTGTAATTGAAGGAAGAAGTAGACAAAATTGTTCAACCCCTTATGGAAAATGCTGTAGCGCATATTTTCATGAATTTGGAAATACTACCAGCTGTCTCTAAAAACTGAACGTAGTTCCATTTTCTTTTCAACAAGGGAGTTTTGAGTTTAAAATGCATTTACAGAAGAAAAAAAGCAATTTTATTTACTTTGGGAGCTCATAGGTTGGGGAAAACAGGAGAGTTTCAAAGGAGGGGGGTGGGTGTTTTTTATAGCCTGAAGGTGCCAGGATAACTTAAAATGCTTAGAAATCTGTGCGAGCAAGGCCAAGAATTGAAGGGAACTTTCACTCCCTGAAATAAAGCCTTATTTCTTTCAGATTTCTATGGCAGAATATAAGCTTTCCGCATGCTTTGGCAACAAAACTGATTAAACAAAAACCTATCAGGAAATTTTATTACTTGGAACATGTACTCCAAAATGAAGCATCAGAATTTACATAAAAACTTTTAAATACTGATTGCATAAAATAATTACTCCTGCTGTTGAAGTAGTTAAATATGCTTCGATAACACATCATAAAATGAAAATGAGTAAAACTTGCCCTTCTTTAATACTAAGAGACATTCAAATAAAACAAGGCATGTTTCAAAAGCCGGCCTCCTCCCACTCAGAAGGCAGGTGCTTGAAGGTGACTTCCACTTCAAAAAAAAAAGTCTTCATTCTTCATTTACACTCTGCTGAAAGCCTGAAATAAGAAGGATAGCGACAGAGGATGCTATGACCTCATTATCTGTCACAGGCTAGGCAGAAGCATGGTAGATCAGTACCTATAATGGTAGATTTATATATAAAATACTACCATTTGAGGTCACTCAGTAATGAAAAAATGATATGCGTTCCTAGTGAATCAACAGATCAAGCACATGACAATACGATATCAGAAACATGGTATTTTAGAGCAGACAGGGAGGCAAAGCTTTAGCTGTTTTCTTTTATCAAGTGCTACTACTTATAATTATTTCATAAGGTTTGCAACATTAACAGTTATCTGAAGTGAAGTTACAGTTTAGATAAATCCACTCTGTGCATCATGTTTTCCTTACATCTTCAATCACCACAATCACCTTCCACTTCTTTACTTGAGCAACGGTATGTAATGGCTATGCAGATTTCTCAACAGTAAAAATCAGTGGGAGAGTCACTCAGCAACATTTGAAAATGTGATCTTGTATCAGGATTATTCAAAAAATAATGCTTTTGTCAGCATCCAGACCACAAGAAGATTTTGCACAGGAACTCCCTGTGCTCCCAGGTCTGTAAAATCTCCTACATTTCTAAGTAGAAATTCCCAATGCCTTTCTCCTCTTCAAGGCTTTTCCCAGTATACTCTCCTGGTTAGCAGCTTTGAAAGAGATGTACAGTATCTAGCTGACCCAACACAACTGCTTTCTCCTGAGCAACCTCAGTACAACAGCCTAAATGGTTTCAGTAACCAAGTGGTCCTGTCCTACACCATCAGCTGGAGCTGCTGCTCATCTGCGCAGGTGGGTGGGGAGGGGGGTATGTGTATAGGATTAAGCAGCTTATTGATACAAGACCAAAAGACAGCTGCTTACCCTTATCTTTTTAGACATCTGCAACGTATTTCTGTTTTGCCAGCAACAGGAACAATCAAGGACCCATTAACTCTGGGCTGGAGTGCTGGTAGCTGGGGTGACCCCAGCTGTTTGTTTGTTGACAGGTTACTGAACTGTGGGGAAAAGAGGTGATACTGCTAACATTTGCTTCACCTTTGGGGAGTTCAGGTAACACATATAGCATACATTGTGTCTTCCTGTACAGCCTGAAAAAGCCACCTCTATGAATGAAAAATTGAGAGGGAGCTCTTTTTTGCTGTCGGCAGCATATGAATAACAGCAGTGATGGGGAAAGCGTGCACTAGAGCAACAGATTGTATGATGGCTTCTTTTCAAAGTTATTTGAGATACCCTGAATACTCTTTCCAGTATTCATCTTATTTATGGAGGGTTATATACATGTTCAATGGTTGCTTGACTCGACCCATCTTGTCATATTTGCTCCCAAAGTATGGAAGTAACAGACAGTTTTTAGGACTGTTTAGGCTCAAGGTTTATCCCTGGGCAATGCCTTCAGGAAGACTGGGAGAAGACAGAACTTCCTCTGCTTTCAGAGAATGGTGGTGCTAACATGCAGGAATAAGAGTGCTATATACTGTTCTGTAGTTACTCATGTAACGATGACAGCTAGTTAGATGTACTTCCCCTGTTAAAACCCAGTGGAGACTGTTCAGGAGGTAAACTGTGACCTCTCTATAATCATCCACAGTTCACAATTCCCTGAAGTCCGTGTGTTCCTGCAGTAGGTTGTACATATATTTGCAAACTCTGTTTCTGATTTTTTTCCTTCTTGGGCCCCTGAAGATATGACAGGCCAGCTCATTAGCATGCCAGTAAGATGCCCCAACATGTACAATACTAAGATTTTAAGACATGGGTGACAGTAAGACACTAGTAAATAGATAACAAAGCTACCCATGTTCTGTTTCCCTTTGGCTTGCCCAGTGAAGGCTTCAGAGCTGATTTGGAATTCTTTTCTTTTTTTTCTGCTGTTTTTTTTTATTTCTTTCTGGTTTCTGTGGTATGAAGTATGTATCCCTTGGGATTCTTCTTCAGAAACATGTCAGCTTGAGGTTTCTTTTTATTTCCAGCAAACAAGAAGATAATTGAAACCCTTCCTGAGTTACAGCTATGTTTCCTGCTGGAGGGACTGACAGATCCAGCAAAGCACAGACACTGAAAATGCGAAAGAGCATTTTGCTGAGTTTGCCGTGTTATTATTCCTTTCGTACTTTCAACATATAAAGCAGTTCCCTGGACAAGACTACAGATCCTAAAAGGCAAATAGCAAGAGAGACTTGAAAAACAGAAGCAGAAACTTTCTTTTTTTCTTGTATTCAGTGAAAGCGCCAAACCCATCAGACTACAGCCCAGCATGCCAACCTGGCTGCTGAGGGGCAAGGGGGGATGCAGACCCCATCGCCATTCACCACCTGGTTTCTCTGCCGAGAGTCATTACAGCCACCTGCCAGTTGTAGCGACCGGTTGGTTTGTGCCAGGAACACCTGCCCAGGATGAGCGGTGCGGATATCCCCACTGTTGGGACTGACTGGCTTTCCAGCTGCTTCTCTGAGAAACTGAGGTCTTCTCTGCTTAGTCCCTTTATGGTGAGACATTCATTGCCTAGCGTATCTGCAATAAGCCTTACCCCATGGACCAGATGGACATAATGTAAAGCCCATCTGTGAGACCTGGCAGCTACAGAAATCTGATATGGCTGCAGGGTGTAATGGATTTTTGTACGTCATGATGGTATTGTAAGGGATGCTCAGGCTCAGGGCTTGTAGCAACTAGAGCTAACTGGGGAATATTTTTTTTTTCCTTCATTGGAAATGGAAACGTGTATATTTCTCAGAATCAAACAAAATTCCACTGAAATAAAAATTTTATTGAAAAGTGTTTACCAGACTCCGGACAGACTCTTCTCTCAAAAGAAAAAGCCAGCTGCTGGGTAGGGAATACAGACCTGTCAAGTCTGTATCCATGTTATGCCCATCTCACGCTTCTCTGAAGAGGAATCTGTTGGCAAGGAACAGCACAAATTTTCTGCACCTTGGGGTGTCCAGCACAGAGCAGGGCAGCTGGAGCAGCAGCACTGTGCCGGATGGGCCATGGGACTCTGCAGGAGCTGGCATTATAGGGCTAAGCTCAGCAAGGAGCTTCCACAGAATGGTCTCGCACGTGAGTATGCATCTCTTACGTGATCAGACACCCACATTTCTCTAAGGGTTTGATGTGGGAACCTCAGCCCCAACCTTGGGTTTTGTCAGATTTGAGAAGCCTACAGAATAACTGGTACTCTGGTACTGTGCTGGATAAGGTGTAAGTTATGGAAATTCTAGATTTGAGTTCTCTAACAAATTCATAACCAGGCTGTCTTCAATACAGGTAAAAGATTTTCCAAAGATTACAACAGACAAAATACCATTCACTGTATTTTTACAGGATGGTAAAAGTGCACTGAAGTGCTGTTTCCCATTTTCATATTGAAAAGGAAAAGTCATCTGAGCATCAGCATATCTCTTTACACCGGAGTTATATTCAAATATATATGTACTAATAAAGCATCGTTACTCAACTCTTTAAGCTGCATTGAGTTCTTTGCAAAAAAAGACTTAAGATTTTGTAATGCCTGTCTTAAGTTTATCACGGAAATTTTCATAAAAGAAAAAAAAAAGAAAAAGAATATTGTGAAATAACTTGCTTTTTTTTTTTTTTTTACAATAATAAAGATTGCACTCTACTGTGAACTAGGAGGAGAAGAGATGTAGCTTTCATAGTCTCAGAATAAACATTGGGTCCATGGGTGTTTTTTTGGCTTCTGTTTAAAAATGATAATTGATTGGAAGAGAAAGATGGAAAGAAAAGATTTTATAATTAAAAAACCTCAGACCAATGAAAAGACAGGTACTGCCTTTTAATTACAAATATAGGACTTGCATTTCGTAAAGATATGTTCTTTTTAGCGCAAGTTGTGGTATTAAGTGCATGGCCTAATGTGTAAGGATGTGAGTGGATAAGGCACTAAGAGCAAAATTGAAAACATAACATTAAAAGTAAAAGAGGGAGACCAGCCTGCATGCAATTTGTATCCTTGAAAATCTATTCCAAAATCTATTTTGCATAAAATAGAAGGGGTTAGGGAGGGGCAGATATTCTTTGTATTTTCTTCTAAAAATAAGAAAACAGTTGAAGCAGTTATGTGACAGTAATGAAGCAAGTTATCAGGTGGTGGAAGAAGAGAAGGCAAGCGTCAGCTGTTTCTAACAAACCTTTTGCTCTCTGAAAGTGTGTGAACACTTATGAAGCTGTTTCCTGACAGGACACATTCAGTCAGGAAAAAATCTGTAGGAATCACTCAATCACTAACATACAAGTGAAACCTGCGCACAGCAGAAACAAGACAAGGTGTTTTGAGTGATGTGCAAGTGCAGAAGTATCATTTCTGTATTTTAAAATTAGAGACCAATAGTCACAGATCTCATTAGAGTGGGCCAAGAGCTGAACTAGTCCTTGGCACCAGCTACCACAATCCCAGGACTAGGATTTCATTCTCATGGTTGGTGTTTGAGGTGGTCCAGTTTTAGTTCTGTGGGATCACACACTATGTCTACCTTGAACCAAGTCAGCTCGGGCATGCAAGGTGTGCATCAAGCAGTAGCAAGATGAGCTGCCCGGTTGTCAGGCTTTTTTGGTGGGTTTTGCAATGCATGTTGAGCTTGATAATGTCATAATGACCTCATATCTGCACCCAGGCTAGCTAGTTATTCTTGCTGACACAGCACAAAGTGACAAGCTGTCATCATTTTGACTTCAGTACATACTGTTGCCAGCCTACCCTTTGACATATCACCTTTTTTGATTGCCCTGGTACTCCACAGGTCACAGCTTTGAACATACATCACGTATATAACGCATCGTACTACATGTCCCCTCCAAAAGGCATCAATGTTCCCACAGAGTACAACTGCAGAATCCTGGTCTCTCATCAGTACAATAGCCTGGGATGTAATATTAGTGCTTAATTTGTTTTACGTATGGAAGACTTTATAGAGTTTAAATTGCACTACACATATCTCCATGCTGCGGTTGGATTTTATAAAAAGACTGCAGGGTTAGGTGATAAAAAATATAATGGAATTCCTGAGCAGTTCAGCATAGACTAAATGTTGGAAAAATCTCTTTGCACAAACAAGAGCACCAATAACACTTGTAGAGTGACAAAAGGAGCATGGAAGTCATATACAAGCAACAGAAAAACCTGCCTGTCTCAAGACACAGGAGCAGAAATGCTGCATTTTATCATGAAATAAGAGTCATTTCAGCACGCTGTGCATTAGGCAGCACAGTAATAGACTACAGTCATTCAGATGCCACCGAAATAAGTTGGTTCCATCATCAGAGTGCTGGTCCACATTCACTGTAGCTCCTTGTGCCCTGCCACCTTTGAGTCCAGTAATGAAATCTCATAAAATAGAGTAGACACTGTTTCAGACCACAGTGCATAAAATAGTTTCATGATACCTGTGAACACAATCACTGGTGTCTATGGGATACACATACAGAAACAGTTAGGTCGCTGTAGAAATACAGCAACTTCGTCAAAGCCACTGAAGCACTAACAAGATAGCTGAGACAACCTTGTGTCACCAGCTAAGTGCCAGCCACCGCAGCTCCCTTCAACCTGTGCCCAGCATCTGTGGAGCGGATGAGCAGCTCTTGTGGTGGGAGTCGTGGGTGTGAAAGATCCTCAGTGTGCCGGGAGCTACAATCCTGCCACCAGCTCAGCCAGCGCCCCACCATGCTCCCTCAGTCGCCCATCAGGTAGTGCTAGTTACAGGTCTTTAAACTTGTTAATAGTAGTACTTCCTAACTGTCCAGTTGTGAGTACTTTAATTTCTCCCCCAAAATTACTTCATAGACTACCCGTCTGTTATTGTAATTTACACCTCGGTAGGAAGCACGTCTGGGGAGGCCGGGAGAAGCCACATGTTTACCTGTTGCAATCGACCTGCTCTTTTGTCATTTTTCTCAGCCCTCTCCTCTTTTCCTAGCTTCATTTCCCGCTTAGCTCACCTGTTTACCCCAGAAGGAGAAAGGCTACAACCAAATTATTAGATTTAAATTTGTCCCACTCCATTTGAAGTTGCAAGTGGCTGAAGAAAAGACCTTTCTCTGGGGCTCAGCTGTGTTTATTTTCCACTGCCTGCAGCAGCAGTAATGACGTCCCTCAGATCTGTTTATTTTCCACCCCCCTGCCCACCCTGGAAAGCCGTGCCCCTGTCAGTCATGGCCGGCACAATGCTTGGCTTCTCGGGGAGGATGTTAGCACCGTTACAGGTGGTGGGCCAGCAGAAGATAACCACGTCTCCAAAGGCCACTGGTGAGGCCCCAGGTAGCAGCTCAGGGAGGGACTGGGTGATGTGAAATCCCGCTCTTCTTCCACAGCTACTGCCCTTCCCCTTATCACTTCTCACAGTGGGGAGAGCCAAGTCCTCCAAGCCACCCCCACGCATTAAAGATGAGCTCTGTGCGTGACATTTGCCTCCCTCATGTCTCCATGGGGCAACTATTCAAGGTTTTCTGAAGTGTTTCAGGTGGATCAGTATTTTATTCCAAAAAGGAAAAGGGAATATGAAATGCAACAGTTTGGCAATCAAAACAGCCGTATTGCTATTAAAGGTTTTGTTTCATTTTCCAGAAGAGCTCACTCTCTTTAAGTACTTTTAATGAATTGTAGAGATGCTAACTGGAATATCCCTGGCCTTGCAACAACATCCACATCCCAGCAGACCAGGTGCCTCTTTTCACTTGGAGTATGTGGCTCACTGGCATTTTCAGAGTGTCAGCTTTTGGGCTATAAACCCTATAAACCCTTTTGGGCTAGCTTTTGGGCCTATAAACATCACTCTGGTTTTACCTGTCTCAATATTTTCGTTGTTACTTGTGCAAGGCATTATTGCAAGTTTTTCTTCTGATACACAGCACCACGAATGGGTGTTAGTAATGTTGCATTAAATCTTTCAGCAAATGTGAATTGTAAACCTTCCTGTACATAAGGAGAAGTCAGCTGTAGTGTTACTCAGGCTAAAGAAGCCATCTCTTAAAATGTATATTTAAAGTAAGTTGGTATTTGTTTTGCATGGTTTTTGGAGTTTTCATCCGATACCTTCATGCTGCGTACCATATAGTAATTCACTTGGACTAGATTTGCTTTGGGGAGTCAAACCATCCATTTTTCACTCTTGTCCTTTTGACTGAGGGATTTGCCAGATGTGACAGGGAGTACACAAAAGTGTATAACTAGCCTGAAAGAAAAACAGATGATCCATTTCTGGTTTAATCTCTCTTTATATTATGCTGGAATATTTCCACCTTGGCATAAAACAGATGAAGAAACCACTCCATTTTTATCTGCGAAGCTTTTATGCCATCCTTAACAATGCCCAGGTCAGCTTTGGTCCCTTGGAAGCTACCTTCCACTGGGGAAATAAAAATATTAACCTCAAGAGGAACAGTTGTGCAAAAAAGGATCAGATGAGTAAGTAACCTGCAGGTTTGGAAATCCTACATGTAGGGAAGGAGAGCAGCAGCAAATCATGACAATGGCAAGGAGAATTGCAAAACTCAATTTGAGTATCTAGTGAGGTTACTCAGGGCCCTGATCCAATGTAAGTCTGAAGCCCTGCCATGAAGAGGCAGTGTCTCCCTTGTACTTGCCTGGCACCAGAACTGGAGCCCAAATGGCCTCACAACAGGACGGGTCAGGGAAGCGATTGAGCTGAAAAATACCTTTCCTGGTTGGATTTGCTTTAGAAAGAACCATTCCTTGTCCTGCCCTCCCCATGGAGCAGGACACGTGCTGGTGCCAACACAAAAGATGTAGTGGAAACAAGATCTGTGGCCTCTCCTTCCTGTAGCTATATGGATTTATCCTAATGTAAATGACTGCACAAGACAGTAATTGGCCTGAAGTTTCCGAAATTCCTTCTGTTCTTTGTAAAATTTGATACCAGTTGTGTGACAGAGAGAGAGAGCAGGCAGATAGTTGTACACATATAATTATGTATATACACACACAAAATCATATTAAGGTTATAGACCCTGGCAATTCCAAATATTTTAATTTTATAATACTTCATCCTTAGCTCATATCAATCCTGGAAAATAGAGGATCAACCTTCAACTCAAAATTCCTTTTTCTCCCTCTCAGTTTGTGCAATTACTGTTACCTCTGCAGACTTAGTTTCCCATAATGAATTTTATGCGATACGAACCCTTTGTGTTCTCTTGCTTTTCTTGAGGGTTAGTGCTCATAAATAAATCGCAACTGACATTGAAGACCTAAATTAAGACCTTGAAATATTACTTTCATACTCTGCTAATAGAAATCATTCTGAAACCAACAGCTAGCCCCAGCCTTGCTTGTGGTACCCACTTCTGCTGGTCTGTAACCACACTCATAGGAGAACTGTAAATAGAGCCACCCGACATAGTATGTAGCACCAGACAAGGAGGGATATTAATTCAGGTCCCAGAAGCAGTGTCAGCGTGCCAGACTAGCACGCCAAGGAAGAGGACCATGCGGCCCAGGAGCAGTGCGGCGTCCCCAGCCTATGCAGCCTCTCATACAAGATTCTCTACAGGCAGGAACCCTGACATCTAAAGTCAGCTTTTGCTTGCATCCTACCGGTTTAAGAAATCCAGATTGCTTAGCTTGGCTGCTCTATTCTCAACATTTTGACACACTTTATATCATCCATAAATTTTATTCCCACTGCTTTTATATTTACTTTTCCAGTAATTTATAAAACAGCATTTAATAGCGCTGCCCTGTAACTGATCTCTGCACAATCCCGTTTGAAATACTTCTATTCAATGATAAATCTTGCATGACACCACTTTGAGATATACCAGCTACCAAGTGCCTAAATCCATTTAATTTGCACTTAATCAATATCAGATAGTGTTGTCTTCTGATCACAGTAACATGCAGTTCAGTGCTTTACAAAAGGCAGTTTCTGTGGTATGTAAACAACTGCTTTAATGAACTAAACTTATCTCATCAGAGGAATGAAACTAGACCCACATGCCATAAAAGGTGGTTGACTCATATTCCCATCTTTTAAATTTTGAATAATTAAATCCCATATCAGCATTCTGATTTTCACCTTTCTGTCTAGGACTGACTTCAGCCTAGTTGGTCTAATAGTTTCGGTCATTCCACCTGCCATTTCTAGCTACATGTATGGTCTAAGCACACACCCTCCTGCCTGGGGCCTCCTTGTTGTCCGATAGAAAACTCAGATTTTCTGCCTGAATCACATGATATTAATAGGTTCATCCAAAAATACTAAAATGCACAGGCTTTTCCAAATTCTTCACAACATCCTTTCCTGAATATTTATAGCCATGTCATTAATTCAAGTAGCATCACGGAAGGCAGAAAATTCTGTAACTTTAGCACATGCAGAGATCTCAATGTAGCACGACTATTCAAAATCGTAGACACAGAAAGCTTTTCATGAAGATCCAGAAAAATCCAGTATTTGCAGCTTTATAAGGCACAGTGCTTGGATAATTCTCCTTCTATAACACCAGCGCTGACATGGGAGACTTCTGATTTTGTAGACCTGCAAGCTCTTGTTTGAATGCTCTTCAGATTTCTTACCCAACAAGGGTCTTGTTGCCTTCTTGTTATAACCTCTGTCTCCCCCTTTTAAACATTGGCTAACTAGTAGGAATGCACTGGCTAAGAGTTATGCTACTGGACTGATGGTCAGATAGACAAGGGAACTGTTATCCATAGTTAATACCCAGATGCAGAAAAAGATCAATTTCCATAACAAACGTGTTATGTTTTCTGGTATTTTGGAAGGGGAAAGTGCCATTTCTGAGTTACATAGTCACGGCATCCAGCAGCTGTAGCTTAAGATGAATGGCAAATCCTTTTTTTTTCTCCTTAATGCTGACCTGGGGTTTTGTCTCTTTTTATAACCAGTTGTTCTGACAATAATAACCCTGAGCAATGTGGTTACTCAGGGGACTAGGACACCTGGGACAATGTGTAACAAGTATTCATACCTGTTTTTCACAAATAGCCTCACTCAACTTCAGAATGCACAGAATAGGAATACTGCAAAGTACATGATCTACAAGCAATGACAACAAAACTAAATCTTTTTCCTAAATTGTTTTTGTCATAACCACAAAAGTTCCATTGAGCAAAAAGTCTAAATTCCAGATTAACACAGAAGGTACAAGCAAAAGAAAAGAAGCTTTTATAGTGACAGACAGAAAATTAATTCCTCCCCTCTGTAGGTATGCAACTCCACAGCAGTGACAGAAACCAATTCAGGATGTTAGCACCTCATTTTCAGCTGTCATTTAAAAATAACTAGTCCATTTACTCTACCTGACCTCCAGTTGTGTCAGATGCATTCAGCTTGCTTCAGAAAGATCCCCTGAATATTTTTCTTTAAGGGCACTGGAAGCCCGAGAAGAAAAAGTTCAAAACATCTGAGAAACGTTTCTGTCATTTGGTTTTCGCAGAAGGGTGATGCAACGGTTAAAATTTAGCAACATAATGTTTAGCCACATATACAATCTGGCCATAGCATTTTGAATTAACTGCAACCTATTCAAAATCTGGTATTTTCAATTAACTGGAGCTTATTCACATCTGGCAAGCTAGCAAACAGAGTGGGAGAGTGTTACAGCAGCTTAGCGGAAGCCTGCCATGAATACACATTTGGACAGCCTGGGAGAGCATCAGTGTCACTCTGGGAATGTTCCTGGCATGCTAAAAGAAAAACATCAAAGACATTACTGATTTAAAACTGCCTCCAAGAGTGCAATCTGTAGTGACAGGAAATGGAAAAATTATCCTCAAAGGGACTGCGAAGAAAGAGCTAGTCCAGCATGATAGTGGGTTCCACACATAAAGCTTATGTTTTGTCAAAAACCTCACTGAAGCAAAATATTGTGCAGTTTTTGGCCCAAATTCAGAAACAAGTCTTCAGGGCAGCTCAGAAACTGCAGGAACCAAATCAAATTTGGAAGGGACAGCTCAGAAAGGAAGTCTTGTCATCTGCATGGTACATCTAATATTTTAAAAGGCTACTGTAACCTAGATACCAGCATTTAAAAAACAACAAAAGACTTATAAGGCCTGAAGATGGAACCCTGAAGAGCTACAAGAAGAAAAAAAGATTGACCAGCATAACTATCAGAGACCTCTGTCTGAGACTACTCCAAACATGCCGAAATAATACTCATGGTAACCCAACAGTGCCTCTTCAAAGCTGACGTTACCTCGGTGTGATTGATGGAATCAAAAGCTGCCAATAAACACAGGACAGAAGAAAAGGGACAGAACTTTGATCCCCGGGTACGCTGAGGACTATTATAGTCCATGAAATTACTAGGCGCAATTCCCATGCATAATGCACAAGTGCAAATTCTCACGGAATATATGTTATTGAGGCTTAATTGGAAGAATTAATTGAGACAGGCTTTTGCAGTAGGAAAATCTATTTATAGGATGTGTTTTTCTATACCATGGAAACAGCCCCCTAAACTCTTTACTAGTTTTTAAGATGAACAACCTCGCTGTTAAAACGCATTTTGAGGAAACTGTTTAAGTATTCAGGGACAATATACATAGCAAATTTGCTGTCACAGTCTGAATCCTATTGCTACACAGGGCCCTGTAAGAGCACTTCAGTAGAATATATCATCCTGATTACTCTTTAGCATTTGAATATTGATCCACAAAAATGAATTTCATATAGAGAAGGTAAGGCATTGGTTACTCTCCGTCTTAACTTGGCTTTACATCTTTGGGAAATTCCCCTTTGCCCTAGGCCAACCAGAGATTAAGTCCTTGACAAAGTTGGAGGAGACCCACTACACTAAATTTCATTTGCTTCAATGAACTCTACCAGCCCCTAGAGATCATGAGAGTGGCACAAAAGAGCTATAGCAAGGCTGAATTTTTGATCTACTGCTCCTTGCTGAGTCACGCAATCTATTCCTATAGAAACTAAATAATATTTACACGCAATCCATTCCTGTAGTCCTGTTATGGTTTGGAGACATCAAAATATACAGCAACAACCAAGAATCTAGGTAAGAAAATTGATTTTAATGTATATTTCCTTGTGACTTAGGTACTTGTTTTTATAGCTCTTGGGATAAAGTGCAGGTCTGGGGCATGTGCAGATATGCCTGCGATTTGTTTGACAAATTTAAAACCAGTCCTTAACACTCTTGAGTTTCCCATGTGTCCAAAAGATCATTCCAAACAGCTGCAGTATTTGGCACAGGGGGCCCTTATGGGAGTGACCACATCAAGAAACACTGAGGCAGAAATAGGGCATATGCTACAAGATGGTGGTGGTGGAGGAGGAAGTGTGCATTTGGGATACAGACAGCCTGGAAAAGCCGAAGGGATCATTCTTACTTCCTGCTGACAGTCAATCTGCACCAATGACCGGGACAAGTGCAGTCGCAGTCTGAATGGCAGAGGGAAGGAGAAGGGGAGTGCACTGTTGTGCCAAAGGACAAGGGGGCCTGGACCACATCTTGCATGTATTTCCACCTGGAAAATCCCAGGCAGCCAAGGAGGGTATGCAAATTAGAAAAATGACAGGCATGGGTGACTACTGAATGGCATAGGTAGCCAGCTCACATGTTTAACAAAATAAGTCTGGACACAGCTGATTCTTTACACATGTGCTGAGCAGCCAACATGCAAATGTATGCATTACTTAGATCTCTTGAGCAAATGGTCACATTTCTCTTGGGTACCTAACCATGTCTCCAGTCATAAAAAAAGGCAGAGGACACAACAGGAAACAGTACAAGAAAGACAGAAGCCCCCGGTTCCCGCCAGCAAATCTGCATCTATGATCACATCTTTTCTTGATATCCTGAAGCAAAAGAAGGAAACCAGAAGCAACTGAGACCAAATGGTACAATAGGTATGCTTTTAAACAACATTTCTCCGGCACTTTCCAGGGGGGAGATGTTGTACTTTGGGCGAAAAAAAAAACCCTTTTTTTCTTTATAATACAAATAATACAGAACTCTGGGCCACTGTGCAAAGAAAGCCAAGTACATTCTGCTCTGACTCACATTAAGTCATTTTTTTCTAGTTAAAATGACTGGCAGCAAAGTCCTAGGTTACTCATTGGTTCAGGTGGTCTTTTCAAGTACCATCAGCTGCTATATTTTACCTGGCATCCACCTAAACCAAATGTAGATCTGAACTCCCTGACCATTTTAAGGAAGTTTGTATATAAATATAATTTTGCTATGCAATGCCATTTCTTCCTCCCCACTGGGGAGTTTTGGAGGTGCATTTTTTTAGAGTTTGGGCATTTTAATATGGAATTACATAGAAAGTGTTGCCTGAACATGGTATTGTACTAGATTTTAAGACAATGAAAGCATTGTGAAAACTTTATAGGCATTATTCCTGCCAGAAAATATTTTCCATAGTAAGTGTTGCTGTTTTCCTACTCCAAAGTCAAAACACTGATTTTGAACAACAACAGAAAAAACAATCCCAAATAGATGATGAAAAAGAATGAAGTATAGCTGTGGTATACATATCAGACTCTAAAGTAAAAAGCTACCAAAACTCTTAAATTTTTCTTAGTGTTTCCAACGCTGTACTTAGAAAAATATTCCACCACCACAAAATTCAGAGAAAATCATTTCAACTGGGGAGAACTTTTGAGATCACAAGGGTCAGATATACTACAATAGACATAAACTAGTATACATAGTACATGAATATTAGGGTATTACCAATTTTACACCAGCATAATCAATTTAAGAAAATCTTAATCACTGTTGCTGAAGTAAGCATCGATAAGATGCAACAAAATATAAACCAAAATATTGCCCAGGCTATCCAAACACATCTCCTCTGTCTCATCCCTCCCATACCCTGAACTCACTTGCATTCCTGTATGCATCAGCAGACTGGATGTAGGATTAAGAGATTCAAACCAAATTGAAACACAGCAGGTCCTTTGACTTTAGGTTATGCTCTGACACGTATATTCATAATCGCAGAACTGCATTTTGATGGTATGTGTACTCATTCACCTTTAAGCCTTTAAGCCTGCCTTCAGCCATACTGGTTGAGTAAAGTCCTTTTGGCCCCTTCATAGGTGAGCTCCGCAGATACAGCCAAGAAACCAAGAAACCTACTGTACTCTAGTTTAGCACATAATTTCGGTTGCTGACTCCGAAGTAAGCATTTGAAGAGAATCGAAATATGCAGGTGTTAAAAAGCACAAATGGTGGTAACAGCAGGACTTCTAAAACACTGCTGCTTCTACATTTACTGGGGACCCTCAGTTCCTGAAAATTGCTGCTGTTCCTCAGAACATGCAAAGATGGATGTAGAATTTACATTATTAATTGATTTCTTTGGTAGACATCTGAGTCAAGATAGAGTTTTGTTCAGTTTACATGCTTTTCTCCCATTAATTCAGCATGAGCACTGTGCCTTTCATTAAAACATAACTTTGAAGATTTTCAGCAGCTCTTGAAATAAGCTTGTTTGGGGTGGTGTGCATATATTTGAAGTAACTTATTGCTCCACATTTTTAAGCAGACTCTATAGGTATGGTTTTTGCCAAGTAAGTAAATCTGAAATATCTGTAATATGAGACAGCAATAACAGTAGTATATTATTTTGAGAGAAATAGGAAAGTATGTCTTTCCCAAATAATGCTAGCAAATTTCATTCACTCAGAAAAACAATTCCTTCATATATAACAGTGCTCTTCTACTGTTAAACAAACTTGATAAAAAGGGAAACCTCATTACACATTTTTAAATAATATGAAGGAATGTCTCACTTCATTTGTCTGAAAAGGGTTACAGCACTCTGTCTTCCCTACTGAATTCAGTTTTGACCTACTGGAGATGCACAAATGTTATCAAATCACAAAAATGTTATCCAATCACAATGTTTTAGTACAGTGAAATTGGTTGTCTCTGTACTTTCTGTCCATGTCACAGGAACTCCCAAATAAAGAAACCAAGATGCATCAGCAATCTAAAGTATGATGTAAAATACTAAAAAAATTACAAAGACTAAACTGTACTTTCAGACACAATACTGATTCTTTCAGGAAGGAGATTAATTCAATTGGTTTGTAGAGAGGGATCTCATCATACCATTCCCTACGCTGTGCCCACTAGGCATGAGATAGACAAGTCTGTTGTGCCACTCATGTACTAATATATGATGCATTAATTTTTTTAAACGGATAAATATATATATATATGTATAGCTGGTATCCATGGTTTCATAATATTTTCCCTTCTTTATCTACACATGGAAGAAAAATCATGAGACAAAACTTACTAAACATGGCAGGGAATCTGATTCAGGCGTAGGACATAAAAGAAAAGTTGCCAACAGTTACCAGTGATTGAGTTTTTTAGCCTATTTCCACTGAAGGGAATGCAGCAGAAGATGAGGACAAAGTGGCTGAATTCATTTGCTTAATGTCAGCAGACATACTGACTCCAAGCCGAGGGACACTGAGCGACAGACATCGCGTGACAGGAAGATAGCGAATTTGTCATACATCTCAAGCACACAGACAAACTGCAGACTGGCAAGAACTTGAGGATATTTGTACTGCTTTGAAAATGAAGAACATAAAGGGAGTGACTGTTACCAGTGTTGTTAACTAAAGGTACCAGAAGATATGGGCAAAACATAGTTAACCCCTTTCACAACTCCACCGTTTTGTCCGGGATTTCTTTAAGCCTTTCTCTGCCACAGTTCACGAAGACGAAAGTAGACAACATGGAACCAGAAAAACCCTCTAGTTACCTCCCTGGTGGCTACAGAATGGTAGAGGTGTGCACATTTAGAAAGTTGGAAGAAAGACGTTGATGCCATTACCATCATCTGGATGCCAACGTAGCCAACAATGTATAGCTGGATTGTGGAGCCTCCTGTAACAGCTGCATACTAAAAGTGAGCCATTTTATAAAGAGTAGAGCCTGCACAGACAATGATCTATTAGTCATATTATAAAAATTTTAAGTGCCCTCTTAAGCAGTTAGAGACAGAAGTCACGAATAAACAAACACCTGAGAATTTGATGAGTACTCAAGTGCTAATACAAAAGAGCTTTCCCCACCCCAAAGACTGTTAAATATCATGGCTCATGTTATAATAGTACCATAGTGCAGCCTTTCAGAATGATGTTATGATGCTTTTATAATTATTATTTCTATGGTGAGAGGACTGCTAGTTCTCGTTGTCCATATTTGCCCTTATTGCTTTTGCAGATTGAACTGGGTAAGACTTTACTTTAAAAATTAATGTTTAATTGCAACTCTCTTTTCTTGTTAGTTTGGGGTTAGCAAACAGATGTCATTTCATTGACTCACACAGGTTGCTTTTGGTTTTGTTATGCTTCAATAAAATGTCTAAGTACAGCTCAGTTGTAATGAATCAAGTGATTAAACACAGAATTTAAGTAAATCTAAGAAAAGGGAACAGCAGAAAACTTCATGGTGATGCAGTGAGACTCCTGACTGCTAATAAAAACACAACTTTAACAATTTTTTGTCGAATTTGATACCTGGAAAATCAGAGTGCAAACTACGACGCAACTTTAAAGAACTAAAAACCAACCCCCAAACCAAGCCTTTAAACAGGATACCTCAACAACAATAGCATTTGCCACCTGGGGTTCCCCTCATTTTTCCCCATTTTTCTACTTCTTCTTGTGCATGTGACCAGCCAAAACAAGAGGACAACCTCCCCCAGGATGACATGCTTCCCTGAGCCACCCCAACAAATCCATTACCTGACTGGTCAGCAAGCTACAGCAATAGAATGGAGAAGTGGTACAGTAGGGTTCGTCATCGCATGCTTGGAAGGGGACTTCTGTTGCAAGAGGCAATGAAAGTGTGCCTGAGACTTCCCAAAGCTATACTTCATCCTGCACAAGCTACCATCCTTATTGCCTGATCCTGCACACATCATTGACAAGGGCCTAGTTAGAAGTCAGATCAGACCAGTGAGTTGGCACCAAAAACTGATTAGCGCTGCAACCTGTCAACACTGTCCTTGAAAGACAGCAGTTCTCAGACGTCTTCTTTTCCAAAAAAGTCTTGAGCTTTTATTATCCGCAGGTTCTCTGTGTTGTGGTTTTTCCATGCCAGCAGCAGTTCCTCAATCTCGGAGTTTCCCTGCAGTACTGCTGGTGTGCTGCTGTTCTTCCATTCTGCTTCTGCTGGAGATTCTGTTCTTTTGTTCCTGCTCTCCTGTGCACAGTAGCTATGTCTTCAGGATCCTCTGTCAATAACCAGTGGGAAGTTCAGTACCTATATTTATTTATTTTTTTTGTGCAAGGAATTGAATCCTCTCTAGGTCTTTTCTTCATGACAGGGCCAGAGTGTGTAACTTTTATCATTTTGATATGCCAGCCTTTCACATGCAACAATAACTGATCAGTCCAAATCTGCATCAAAAATGAGTAGGAAACTTAATCACATGATAAAGAGATGTTGTCATCCTCATATCTCTCACTTTTTTTTTAAAGCAGAAGTCTTTTTTATGTGGCTAATTCAAAACACATATCAGACCCTCTTTTGCCAGCTGGTGTTCCATAATACCTGTCAAGCTGGATAACCCATCAATGATACAGATTTTGAAAGTCCCAGAGTGGCAAAGAGAGTGGCGGTCACCATTATTGATGTGACTGGGGGACTACAAGAGCTTGTCAACCACGACATATCCGTGAATGGAAGGATCAGCAAGGAGATTAGCAAAAATGTAGGTGGACCAGCAAACTTTTCTCTATCAACTAGCATGACAGATCTAACAGTAAGAAGGATTTCTCCAAAGCAGCCAGACAACCTCTGATAAGCTGCTAAAGTAAGTGTCAGTTGACTAACCAACAGGCAGTCCCTTGTCTCCTGCCTCTTTCCTCCCTCCGTGACAGCAGTGATAGGAAAGAAAGGGCCAAGCCAACATGGTTTCAGTATTTCCTTTAGGAGATTCTCTGCAGAAAGCCTTTGAAAGGGTCTCGGTGAAGAGAACCCAAACAAACAGAAGAAAAAATGAAACAAAAAATCAAACAAGCAAGAGACTTCTCTATTAACAGTCTTTTCCATGTCCAAAGTCACAGAATTAGTGATTCTGAAGAGTCTTGTCTTTGATGTTAATGCTGGCAGATATTGGTCTATTCATGATGGCCACATAGTTCACAGGTAGACAAAGTCACTGTTCAATTTTTATAAGTATGTCCTTGAATTATAATTCACAGAATAGATGTTTCAATGCTTTTTATGCAGGAAGCATAAATGTTACAACCTCAGTTGCCTCTGAGGCCTTCCTCTACTTCATTTCTGGGAAAGAAGAGTCACTGATAGCAGTACATTTGTCTAGCGTGTCAGGTTCAGTGGCTGGAGTAATGGCAATAAATTCATCAAAATGTGCATGTTAGGCTATGGAGTGGTGCTGTTTCTACATGCCTGTTTTGTGTACCTTATTTTTCTACACAATTGCTTGAGGTGCTTGGTTGTATTTCAAGCCCATGAACAGTCAGATGAGTAGGCTGGAAATCGTGTTGCAGAAGTCAACAGTCCTTCTTCTCCCCACCCTTCACCCCTCACTCACTCTGTTTGCAACATTTCTTCCAGATATTCACCCCAGCCCTCCCCTCTTGCCTACCTGTATACAAGGAGCTGAAAACTGCCTTGTTAGACGAGGGGGCAATGGTTGGCCAGACACAGCAGGATCCACCAGTAGGCTACAGTGCAACAAAGGGTTAAACAGCTAACAGACCCTGTCATTACTGGAGGTGAGAGAAAGTATGCAAAAGGAGCAGAAAACACAAAATCAGGGATTTACAGGTTGGGCCATTGGAAGGATGACTGTATTTTAGCAACTAATTCCCATGCAACATTAGTATACAGTGAACTGACTAGTGAACGAGTAGCTGAAACAGGTACATTTGCTAAGGCAGAGAGGTTTTTTTGAGTCAAGCTGCAGCCAGCACCCTGTGGAAGCGAATCTGGAGAAGCACAGTGTGAATGCTAGGGCAGCACAGGCAGGGATGCAAACTCATGTGTACCTTCCAGAGTATCTCCTAAAGAGAAATACCAGCAGTGAACCTACACTGTACACAGGCTTTAAGTTTTGAAGAGTGATTTAGAAATTAACAGACAGCTTGACCTGTTCCACTCATCCTCCATCTGCATTTGGCAAGTCACTGGCAAACTTAATTGCTGAAAAAGCTTCATCAAGCAGAAAAGTTCCCAGCAGCTTCGGTGAAGTTAGGACTTTATTATAGATATGCTACTGTCATTTGTCTCCAACACAGCTGAGCACCACCTTTCAAGGGTGCTGAAGTGACTGTGAACTGAAAATGCTGTCCTGTATTCTCTTGGTGCTTCAGTTGCCCAAAGTTTAAATGGAGGTGGGATTTAAGCCTTACATGGTTTGCAAATGTCCCTAGTTACCCAAGCATCATTTTAGTCACCAAGATAAAAAGGTAGTTTTGTGGCTGGAGCAGATGTTCAATTCAGTCTGTTGCTCAGTGCTCCAACAGGTGTACCAGAGCAGTGGAGGTAGGAGGAAGGATCTAGAGCTACTGGCGAATTAAATAGCATTGATCAGTGCAGCAACCGAAGTGTGTAGGCACAGTTCCAATGCCTGTCACCATCATGGTCTGGCTCAGCCGAAGCCCATTATTATTTGTTGAGGTCTATTGTTCTTGCATCTGCAGTATGGAGGAGGTTTGTTGAACGCAGCATTTTCCGTAGCAAATATCAAACATATTTGGAAATACATGTCACAACTAACAACATATATTTTAGAGCACTAGTTTAAGGAACTGTAATACATGCAGGAAATTGTGCACATGCAGTGACTTCAAGGTACACAGAGTCATTATAAGGACTACATGTTTTGCTGTGCACTTTTCAGTTTACGCAATACATCACATTGCCTTCAAAATCTGTTGAGCCACAAATAAACCCCCTTGTTGGAGAATGATATAAAAGATGATCCATAGCAGGAATATTAGAACTTGGGAGTTATAATACTGCACTGAATATTTCTAAATCCCCAATAATTGCAGACTTCCTATAATTTATATAACATATTCAGTATATTTTTAAATAAATCCTCTTGAGCTTAACTGTAGTTTTATGACTGCAAAATACAATGTCCAAATATTCAACATAAACAATCTGGTTAAGTTAGATTAGCATCTCTCTGCCTGTTGAAAATCCAGCAGAGTGGTTGTGTGTGCAGTTACCCCAGCTGTGTGACTGCTGGGTTGATGGCCGTTCCAAGGTGCAGGGTGTGATTCATCTCAGATGTCAGAAGGAAAGGAGGCACCACAAAATGGGAAGATTCAGTCATACTCTGCAGAAGCTTCATCCAATCAATCTTGTCTCAGCTTTAGGAATATCCCTTCCTGAGTTCAGTATACCAATGGTTTGAGAGTACCCTTTCATATCTTAGAGTTATAAAGCACAAGACTCGGACATGTACTTCATCAATCACAAGAAGTTGCCAAATACTAAAAGCACTCAGCTGAAATTAATGGAAAAAAGTCAATTAAAGGACTACATACCTGTTAAGACATCATATTTGACCTATTTCTAGATGTCCTTACAAATGTCAATAAACCAAAGCTTGGTTACTCTACATTTCTTTCCAGAGGCCAATTGACATTATTTAGAATCTGAAAAAAGATTGTAAAGGATTGAACTGACCAAGCAAACTCATTCAACTCTTTACATGCTTGTGACAATTATACAAAAGCAAGTCACAATATCACTACCAGTGAGAAGAAGAAATGCTCTGAATGAATGAGACCTGTAGAGAAAATGGAAATTTGGAGAAACCAAGTGAAATATTTCTGCTAGAAATAACTATTTCTATGACTTCTTATAGAAGTATTGCTAGATATAAATCTATTAAATCACTTCTGTGGATTTTTTTACCATGAATACTTTGATATATATATCTATAATATTATCACAGCATACTAATTCTAAATTAAACGTGTGCTGAGGACTCCACTGTTGACACTCTCAGTAGAGCCGCTCTGTTATTAGCAATTGCTTCACACACGCTGCAAAAGTGCAGTAGGAATCAAGCCTTACTAAGACAGAAAAGTAAGATATGTCCTTGAACATGTCAACATTAATTATTCCAAGTTTGTGGTTGACCAGCTTCTGCAAACTCTGTGGAGTAAATACGCCATTAACCATTTTGGTGGAGAGTGTGTTTGCTCTGTACCCAAGCTCAGCAGGAGAGCAGAGTAGGATTCGTAAATCAGTCATTTTCTTTCTTAAAAAAGGGAGCATCTAAATATAGTGTTTGACCGCATTGTTTTGCAATCCAGATAACACAAGATTTCTGAAGTGATAAAGTTATAACTTCTTACTCACACATATAGTTTACTTTATAACACATTTAAAAGATTTTTTTTTTCGACACTTTGTGCAGCTATAAGTATTCTTCATCACAACATACTTTTAAAAGCCTTCTATTTATTGCACAGGCTCTACCCAGGTAACTCTTCTGTCTCACCTTTACAATTACGGTACCAAAGCTACCTTATTTCCCTATGTCAGCCATAGAATGTTACAAAACAACCAAAGTGCTGCAAGCATCCCTTTGCAAACAGCTTGACAACTCTATACACTGGTTGAAAGTTACTAAAGCACAGTTTATTTTTAGGACAACTTCAGTCTTCCTTATTGGAATTCCATTTATTACAGTCAAAAGAATACAATTTGATCGCTGCAACTAATTAGCAGCTTAAAGTAAACAGAAAAAGAAAGGCTGAAAGACAGCACTTATTAACTTTATTTGCATGACTAGGGGAGGAAAAAATTATCTAATGCTTCATCCCTTTTTCCATTAAGACCTAATTTAAGACATTGACTCAAGAACACATTGTAGGAGAACAATTTACAAGTAGAAATGTGCCTTCAAATGATTCAAAAATAAGTCAGTTGCAACAACAAATGACTAACTACCCAAAGGATGTGCAATTGGCTTGTTTGTCACCACCTACCATTGCAATTCATACACTTGCAGAGAGATGATACAGATACATTATATATGATACTGCATATAGCATTAGTTTTTTCTTTGTTTACAAAGTTGTTTTCCTTCATATAAGAATAATAGAAACAAAAGACGACCTTGCAGATGGATGGAGACAAGAGGGGATTTTCAGGAGAATATCGGTGCTGTGTTCACCTAAAACAAAACACCAAACCCCAGTCCTAATTCTGGAGGTGTATTAAGGACAGCCCTCACCCACTCAGCTTCCTTTGATGCCTCAGCTTTTCTTGTTTAACATATTAAAGGGTGCCCAAAACTTTGCACTGTGTTGTTTGTTTTTAAGCTTGAACAGAAATAGGAAAAAAATGCAAAGAGGCTTTGCGCACCAAAATATCTTGAAGATGCTCCTTTATACAATCTGCCAGAACACACAAATGTAGGCAAATTGTGGATTAAAAACTCTCACCTCAGTTTAACCTCTGTCTTGAGGATCCAATCAGAACCCAGCAGGCATCTGAGCAAGCATACCAAGGAAAATTAACTTCTAATTTTCCATAGGGGGCCAAGCATGAGTACAAACTGTTTAAGTGTTTGCCAAGCAGAAGTGTCCATTTTCATTGTTTCACTTGGGGAAAAAAAAAATAAAAATCCATAAACTGGCATACACCCAGATACTTGGCAACTTGAAATTAGGATAGGTGATTCTGACTCTAGAGAAGTCTGAATTCCATTGTGCTACCACTTAACATGAGGAGAATAACAAAATGTCATCTCCAGACCAGATGGCAGGACAATAATCTTCAATCAGAAGACAAAGCAAGACATGTAAACTTATGAAATATTAATGTCTAAACAATCTTGCACATTGTTTTTTGCAGCTACAAGAAAATCTGTATATCTTCCATGACTCAACCAGCAAAATTTAAGCCTTGCTCAGACATCTATAATTTTTTTGTGAGATAGTAGATGCGTTGAGCAACTTCTTCTCATAGATTTCCAATTAATTTAAACAGCAGCTAATTAAAACATCTTAATTTGAACAGATTTTATGATCTTTAGCCTCCTTCTTAGGTTATGAGATCAAAAAGAAGTATGTAGAAAACTTATAAATAACCAGGGACTTACCTCTACCTCTCTTAAGCCATAACTTTGAACTACTTAAATTTAAAACTTTATAGATAGGTTATTTTAAGTGCCTGAAAAGTTAGAAAGTACACACACCTTATACCTGCCTAGCCAAAAGGAATGATGTTAATAATCTTATATTTAATGTTGCACCTCTTTACTGGAACACTTCCATCATACTTTACAAACT
Source organism: Charadrius vociferus (assembly GCF_000708025.1). NCBI lineage: Eukaryota > Metazoa > Chordata > Aves > Charadriiformes > Charadriidae > Charadrius > Charadrius vociferus. Next base: position 1,060,707 of record NW_009648543.1, on the reverse strand, counting down.
ATATTGAAAATGTATCAAGTAACACTCCAGAGACTCAGCAAAAACAGCTTGCATAATGGAGGCTCCTTTCTCATAAAGCTGGAGAGGACCTGAACTCTGCCGTTCACCTGGGGGCACTTTGGAATATTCTCCCTAATAACAGGAGAAAGCCTAATAAGACTGTATATATTTCAATTATAGGTGGATACACGCACATCCATATCTATAGTTATGTCTAGATATTAGATAGATATACTTTTAGTCTGCACATGTAGCACAGTATAGATTAATAAACATACACCTCATGGATTTGTATACATATCATACACATTCTCACAAATGCTTGGCATTTTAATAGCATTCTTCATGCTTCAGCGTGGTGCATAGGCTTTCTTAACCAATTGATCTGTTCTTTTTAAGTAAGTCAAAAAAGCATGAAGTATCTTAACATCAAAATGATCTGGTGAAAAAGTAATCTACTTGAAAACAGAGTGCAGAAGACAGTCCTTTCTTCATATGCTTCCTTCTCCAAAGGACTGATAATACTCCAGATGTGTAGCTTCTCTCTGCCTCAAATTTATTCCTCATTTTGCTGAGGCCCTCAAAAGTAGATATCTTTCAAAGCGAGATTATGCTACAGCAGCATTTTCATGGCTTACGGTACTGCCAACCAGCCCACTTACCAAACTTCTTTCCCCAATTTTACCCCCTTTTACCAGCTTCATTCAGTGTGATCAATACAATCAATACTACCTCACTTCATCGCTACTGCTACTCTCACCTCACCAGTTTGATATTTTTTTTTTTCACTTTCCCTTCTGCCAGCACCTCTTGCCTCCCTATCTCCAGCTACTGCTACTCTTGCTCTTAGATTAAACTTGTGGCCCTCAAAGCACACATACAGTTTTCCAAGCCACTTTTATTTTCCCTGGCATTCACTCTCAGATCCACCTGTCAGTAGAAAGCTCCTCAGTGACCAGCCCTCTTGCTTTGAGGGTGGTGAGGCACTGGAACAGGTTGCCCAGAGTTGTGGAGGCCCCATCCCTACAGGTGTTTAAGGCCAGGCTGGATGTGGCCTTGGGCAACCTGGTCTAGTGGGAGGTGTCCCTACCCATGGCAGGGAGGTTGGAACTCAATGATCTTCAAGGTCCCTTCCAACCTAAACCATTCTATGATTCTATGATTCCCATATGCCACTTCAAGCCACTTCATCCACCAGCACCCCTGTTCTGCCATCACTGTCCCATAAGGAGATGCAGCATTGTGTGCCGCTGTGATTGCAACTTCAGTGCCTGGCTGCCTGGCGTTTAATAAGTTTGGCACCTTGTGATAGGCTGAGATAGACATCTGTCATGTAAGTACAGTACTTAACTCTGAGCTCTTCCCACATAGAACCCATGGCCCTGAATTCTCAAGTCTGTAACTGCAAGTAAGCTTCACTTCTCCCCTAACAGTAAAGGAGACCACATTGCTAATGTATGTGGAAGAGTGCTGCCTCTCCAATGATGAAACTGAATAGGGACAAAGAACATATGTAATCTCCAGACACGAGAAACAGCAGACTTGCCTTTGTCCTCCCTATATGCTACTTACAATCTCCAGATGCCCACCTTAAGGTCTTACTGCATTCCACTAAAATTGTTAGGTTTACCTTTTCACTGAAGTGCTATTCTTACTACTTTGTAACTAATTAAAATGGTTTAATGAAATATTTCTGGCAAATACACCCATGTCTCCCATGATACCACTGCACGCCTAAGCTGGCAAAGCAAAGGAGTGTGTGGGGAGAGGCACGGGGAGTGGGGCCAGGTCTGATGCAAAAGCCATTGATGGCTACTCTCATTTGTTCTAATGGACTTATGTTCAAGATTATTTGGCTCATTAGAGCAAGTGAGAATCTGCCACAGTATCCCTAATCTTTGTTAGCAGATGTCTGCCTTTGGACCATATGTTCAGGATAATCACTTTCAGTTGCCATTTCTGCTGCATGGTGAGCAATTTGGCAACTACCTCCTCTCAACTGAGAGGCATCTGGCACAGAAAAAAAGCAGGCCCCGTGGATTTTTCTAGCAAAGAGAAAGATATTGAAAACAAATTATGAATATCAAAGACTGTATCTGGAATGTGCTGATAGTGCTTTCACAGCTATATGCATATTTGTCTTCAATGATTTAGACTCTTATATGCACAATTACTACTGGAAGTTCATAATATACAAAAACATTGAGATGTGTGACTGCACAGAAAGTGAACAGCAATTTTATCATATCAATCATATCATATCATATCATATCATATCATATCATATCATATCATGATTTTTGTCAAAGTAATGGTACCTATATTGTTCTGGGGTTCAAGATTCCCCTCACCTGTTGCACTGTAGTCACATGCTTTATACCACAAATTTGCATTTTGCTATCATCAGGATTTGTTGGTCTTCCTGTATCTTTTGGTCACGAGGAAAAAGAAGTAATAGAAAAAGCACAGAAGGAAATTCGGTGGGAAATTAGTAATTAATCTTATGTAATTTTGAAGTCAGCTGTGTGAAATGGTAAATGTTTGTGATGAAATACATCAGGACTTCAAAATTGCTCACAAAAAAAAAAAGAGGCTTCACGGCCTCTTTTGCCACTTTTCAAACAATTCTCAGAATTTAGAGTTAAGTTTCTTTCAGTTTTGACTAACTGTCTTGATAGATGAAGGTAAACTAAAACCAGTGTTATTCACACTGCTCCCTTCTGCTTGGTATTTATGTTCTCTGTCGGGTGTTATCACTGCTATCTCACTATAAAAGCCTTGACATGCCATCTATTTCATCCAGCAATGATTAGTAGTAATCTGCTCTTTAAGGCACCTTTTTGTTTTAAAGTGCTTTATCGCTATAGGACTACTCCTTTTAGACACAATATACAAATGCATTTTGACATGTTATAAGGCAAAGCTCCAATTTGTAGCAATATAAGTAAATCTTCCCCTTCTCTCACACAACAAAGAAAACTACTGTGTTGCTGGCATAGCTGTGAGTACATTAGGGACTTCTGCGAACCCAGCTATGCCAGCGACACAACTTACTTCTGCACATCTTTGACCAACATGATTATTATTCTGAAAGAACCGCCATCTGTGGAAACAACTTCTGGTTAAGAGATTCATTTCCTGATTGAGGCTCAAATTCTGATTTCCAAGCACAGTGATACAAATCCAGCATAATATCAAACACCAGGATAATTCCAAATTGCATGGCTACAGAGGAAAGTCGCTCAGTAGATTGCGCACAACCAAAAAGGAGAGGAGAATCAACTGCTGATGGGAGAGTGCCACAAAGATCCACTTGTTCAAAAACTCACAAATTGCAGGCAGACTCTACTCAGCATGAGTAAAGGTGGCAGACATACGACAACGTTTAAACCAAACTCAATCACAGATGTTTTAATCAAATGGTGGTTCAAGTTTAATTGAAATAAGCTTAAGAATTCTCAACTTCATTAATTGTTCAGTTCTGTACATACAGCATGGATGGGAGGAAAGAGAGACAGGCTGACGAGGGGCATATTAGAGAAAGCGTCCTAGGAGCTTGTTTCCTTAGCCATTTACAAAGCAAATGAAGGTAATCTGAAACTTCAAATCTTACAATATCTGCTTTATTAGACGTTAGTTTCTTGTTACTCTCTTCTCATTAGAAAACTCTTTAAAACACTAAAACCTCTATGTAGCTCCTCCACCTCTTTCAAATCCCTTTCTCTAAACTCTTAGGCATATATTAGACCTTAAACTTGGTACATGAATTAGTTCCTTGTGATACTGTCCCACAGCGGGTATTTTACTGATCTAATAAAACCACAATGAAATTACTGTACACAACTTAATATCGAAGCCCAATTATTGATTTTTAGGGCTTTATTTCCAACCCAAAAGTGGCAGCTTGCTTGAAAGCCATGCAACTAGATCCGTCTTTGGCAAAGAACCAGCCAGCCACAGCGACATACTGTTCGAACATTACGTTTTCCTCCGCTGCTCCTAGAGCCAGGAAATGATGTGTGTATGTGGGTACATATAGTATAGATGTCACTCAATCATCCTTCACCTCTCTAATTATTTTTATTGAACCATTGCTTTTCAAACACAGAGATGGCAGGACTATGAGAAAGATGATGGCATCTGACGGGGGACATGACAATAAAGTAATTTAGTACTATAATTTGATGTCAGTACCAAAGTGTCATTTCTCCAGATTGAAGGGCTTGGGAGGAAGCTTAAGTATCTGATTCAACTAACAACACAACCCAAGTGGCCTTGTCTGTGCTACAGTATTAATTTCTACATTAACCTTGCTTCAATAAAAGGAAATGTTTAAGAGTTAGCCTGTGAATATTTGTTCATGAAGGACTTCACACTGTAGTCACTGCATCCAGGACTGATCCAAAAAAGTTCCCTTAATTTCAGTAAACTTGGAACGAATGTGAAACAGTTCATTCATACAACTAACCAGTGGAAAAAATCGTAATATACTATTAGAGGAAGATTTCATGCTCATATAAAAGGTAAAGCATACAGCAAATACGAAGTAGTAAAATAAAAACAATGCATAGGAAAAAATAATCCAAGAACTAGGATCCCATCCTGGCATGTATTCCCAAAGGAATAGCTTAAATGCTATATGAAACTGAAGTACTTATTTCCCTTTTCTTTTAACCTTCTGAAAACAATGGAATATGAGAAGAGAAAGAACAGCAAAGCTGTAGTAGGAAATTAAACAGAAGGAAGAAAGTAAAGTTAAAAAAATGGACAAACGTTGAACCTTTGTGGAACTCTGAGCTCTAACTTAATTTTCTTAATTTAGTTTTCTTCTTTACTTAAATCCTTTTATTTCCAGGAACGCTTTGCAAATGATTTGACAATTTTCCAACCAGTCTTCCACTCATTATGACATATTAATTTCTCTCAAGAGGCTTAGTTTTTATGTGAAAACAATTTTTGAACCTGGGTGGATTAGTAGAGAACTTTTCAATTCGTCCAACAATTACGTCCAACAATGCACGTATCAAACAATGACTGTACCACCTACTTGGTACCTAGAGGCAGATTATTCACCATTCTTTGTCAGCCTCATGAAACAAGCAGTTGAACTACTTATGCAATACTCAAGATACTGAAAAATAAAGTATAAAAAGTGAGCGTATAAGAAGAGGGTTTCACAGATCTTTGTAGGAGAAGAAACAAAAAACTAGCAGAAGAGGACATTTTGCAAAAGGCTTTAGATGCCTTCAGCAAAACAAATTGCCCTGTAGTTAGGGTGTGCAGCCTAAAAGACAGACATTCAGGGTATTCATCTAATTATTACAATGGTTCAGAAGAGATATGAAGCTGGGAATGTCACATGGTCTCTTCTGTTTATAAAGAACTTACCCCCCCAAAAAAGATAAAACACAAGAATACATTTTGTACAGAAAATGGGAGCTGTAATGACTCACAGTGGGAAGAAGTAAGTAGTAAGCAGTAACGTATGCTAACTATTATCTTTTATCAAATGAATCTTAACATATGTTCAGTGCATCCATTTGGTCTTTAGGCACTACTTTTTTGTCTTCTAAACACAAAAGCTGTCTGCAAACCTTTGAAGACAATTTCCATAATGGTTCCATCACACTGTGTTGAATGATCTTATGTATTTTCCCCTTCTCCCATTCTAGAGACTGTGTTGCTTTTTTAGTCAGATGATTACATTTCCATACGTGAGGAAAAGATTAAAGAAAACTAAAGTCATATCTCAAATGCCTGTTCTCTCACTCTCATTCATAATACTATGTACAAATCATAGAAAAGTGGATTCTGAGTCTGGAAATTCCCATATATAATTCTTTGATTAAGACTAAGAGTCAGACATTCTGAAATTGTCGCCAGTTCAAAGCTGCCTTTATTTTATAATGCTTACAACATTTCTTCATTACTTATAAGGAAATCAACTGAAAAACAGATATCTAAAATTGGAAACGGTAATCTGCTTTTGATGGAAAATCAGAGACCAGTACACTGTCTTCCATATGCAACAGTAATCCCAGTCCATCCATTCGAAGATTTACAACAGCAAGAGTGAATTAACAGTATTCTAACTGCAGAAATTGCCTCTCAAATTCACGTAATCAGAGTCTGAATTCAATATACAGTTCCGTGTTGAGTAAGCAAAAATAAGCTAACAAATGTGCAGCCTGTCAGTTCCAATGAACCCAGAGTGCAGAGAGTTGACAGCGTAGAGTCTCTCATACAGCTAAGAAAATTACAGATTGTAGCATGAAAGATTACACATTGTTAAGCAGTGTCAAACCACATTGGCAGTTTTCACATGTCAAATGTGTAATTACATAAGGATTATTGCTAGAAAAGCACAAGATCTGGGTGCTGTGAGCTGAGTGCCAACTCAGCCATTCATCTGAAAACATTTAGTGTATATATGAACTTTGGATTAAAAATAAACTGTGTTTCAGTTAATTTGATTTTTCTTTTGCTGTTTTTTGTGATTGTGGCTCTGGTGCTATTACTACTGATGCAGTATTGCAGTCTCTAACAGGTAACTCCTCCAACCTGAAAGCATCATCTTGTGAATGACCATGGTTGAAGGCATGTACACACAGGATTCTGCCATGCCTCACCAGCACCTGTACACGAGCAAAAAACAAGACAGCCCCTCCTTCAAATTTCCCCACCTTTGTCAGTATAAGGCAGAGTTGCAATCCTATTTTGGATAGGATGCTTATTTCCTTTTTTTTTTTTTTCCCCCAGTAGTGCTATGAAAGTATACTGTCCGCATTCAGCTACCACATGTAAGGGAAAAACAGACAGGGCAGAGAAATGGAAAAGAAGATTGTAGAAAGGTGCAGCTGAACCACTTGGGGATGGAGAAACGAAGCCTGTCATAAGGCTAAATTTCATAAAGGTCACTGAGCTGGTTTACAGACCTCACCACCATCTGCACAGCTTCGGAACAACAGGCGTATTTCTGGTGCTGTGACTGGATGTGACTCTCCAGGGGCCTGTGAACTAATAGGTGACCTCAGGCTGAATTTTAATAGTCACCTGCTATAAGCAGTTGCTATTAGCTTTTTATTCAATTTAAAAATTTGTGAAAATTAACCCAAACAAATTGTTGTAAGTATTATAGATTTTGCCTTAGGGCAAATAGATGTCTATTTCTTCACAGAAAGAACAACATTACATCAGTCAGAAGTTACCACAAACCAGGCAGAACCCAAATCTTCACAGGTGTTATCAAAAGAGAAAAAAACACAAGATAAGAGTCTAAACAGCTAGAGACCCTTCCAGGAGCAGAAAGAAACATCAGGTCTAAAATCCTCTAATTTCAACACCAACAACATCTGGCAGAATTTTTGAATTTTGATGAAGAAAAGGAATACTATACTTCTATACTTCTGCAAAATATTCCTAGCCATTTTTCTGCTAGTATAGTGTTAGCCTTCGTTAATCCTAAGACCTGGCCAACAAAAACCAGTAAATTCTCCTGTGCATGCCAGCGTGAAGCAAAGCAGACACTATGCCATGCAGAAGCTACAAAGAGAGACAAGAAAAATAACAAAAAATTAAAGCTATGCTGTTGAATTTTTCCCAATGCTTCAAGTTAAATAGTGCAGGCAGGATTTTATTCTCCTGTTCATTCAGTAGCTGACCTACCTGACAGCAGCTACATACAGTGGAAGTATACTGGGATATTTCAAAGAGCATTTGCCAGCTAACTCAAAACAAGAACAGAGAGATGGACTTGCTCCATGATGGTTTTGAAAAAGAAGCATTCCTATTGCCTTAACGTACTTTTAACTTGCCTCAGCTTATACAGCAGGAAACCGTTTTACAGCTTATTGCATTCAGTAGAAGTTCCAAGACCAACAGCTTCTTTAAGAGTAATGCTCATCTAAAAGGTCACGTCAGTTTCATGTGGTTCCTATGTCTCTGGAACATCATGGACTATATTACCAAAATAAGCGGTGTAATACTTATTGATGATGGAAAAAATCAGTTACATATTCTTAAATATAAATTCAGTTTTGCACTGCTCACTAGAATTCAACTTCTGGAGCCGCCTGTTGGGATGTAAGAGGCAGCAATTCTGCAACAGCAGAGAATCCCCCATGTAGCACAAATTTAGAGCATCTTGGGAAAACATATGCTTAATAGATAATGGTCATGTTTCACATACATAGAAACAGTACTGCTAATTAGTTCTCTTTCCCTTTTACTAACTTTCACTTAGTTCACTTTCACACTTATTCTAGGTAGCATCCGAATGATAGGCTGACATTCAGTAAATTCTTCTTTAAGCAGTGAAATGCAGCTTTAAATAATGGACAGGAATCAGACTAGATGTTAAGGCTTTGGCTGATAGTCTGTTGTGGCTTGCCAATAGCTCTTATTAGAAGAAAATAAAATGGTCTGATGGACTGAAATACGAAGAAAGAGCAACAATAATGAAGAGTAAAGTGTCTACAGTTTATCTGAATACTGCTAAAAGGCTAAACTGGCTGTGAAGTTGGGATCTCCTGCTGTAAGTAAGGCTCTCAGACAGATTCCACCTGCAGCCTACAAGATTTTCCTTTATAGAGACTACCTGTAAGGTAAAACACTGTGGCTCTTCAAGCCTGAATTGCAAAAATGATATTTAAAAACATCTAATTATTATAAGGAGTTACAAAGGCAGTGCTGATCTTGCAGGACAAGTCTTCTTCTCTGCTCCAAAGCGCTTACACGCACCCTTACATCTTACACACCAAGGCTGTGAGGCTGGGGCTCAGGCATGGAAAGCAGGCCTTAAACAATGTAAAAACATGTACTCAATGGACATATACTCCATAGTTCCTTATTATTTTTAATTTAATATTTGACTTATATTTGGCAATTATTTTCATTCTCTTCTGTGTCTTCAAACTGTTCCAAAGAGTAACCATCAGTCTGCTGCTTTTCCAAAGCTTATCATTCTTCCCACAGGCTTCCACCTTCTCTCGTTATCTCTTTTGAGTATTACTGGTGCCGCACCAAAACATTGGCACTTTTGTAACATCTAGGTGCCTCTAAAATTATATGTCATGCATCTTTTCTAGCAGGCCAGGATCTGATGAAAACTTGACTTCCCTAGCCAAAGTCATGCTTAGGGACAAGGACTTGTTTCCATTCTGTTGAGAGGGGAGACCAGAAACCAGATCCATTTACCAAACTTCTGAAGAGTCTGAGCTGAGATCAACAGTCAGAACTAGATGTTTTGATATTTGAAGAAAGCACTCATTTAGTAAAACAGGAACAAAACCCCATAGGCAATTCAGGACAGTGATTCTTCCGAAAGGAGAGACTCTAGAAGACTTAAGCAATTTATTATACTTCCTTCAGACAGACAATTTTAGTGTTGGTTTGTTGTTTTTTTTTTCCCCAAGAAAATTAGATCTTTGCAATCTGGCAAAGTAATTTGTATGTCTCAAGAATAGCCCAAAGGAACTGGGACAGAGCATGATTTTAGAAAATTAAATTGAAGATTACCTAGAGACAGAGCTGATCAGAAAACAGTTTCCTGCTTGAAAATAATATTAATAATAATATTGTTTCCATCTGAATCAACCCCAAAAGAAAACAAAACAACAAAAATTCTGGTTTCTTGTTAGTCAGAGTTTTATACAAATTTTCATGTCAGGAACAGTGAAACAAGACATTTCGGAAGCAACCTAGACTTTAATATTCTGCACAGCTGCCCTGTGAAACTGGCTTTCTTGTTAAATCTGAAAATGCCTAAATTGTGTAGCTTCCCTCAGCAGTCTCTGAAGATGCCAGAATTTGCAGCTTCCTGGCAGTAAGACAGCACCAGTGGGACTATTCAAGCTTCCCAAAATTAGTTTCAGCATGCCCGGGTTCCCAGTCTCAAGTCCATAATGGAGGTGGCGGTCAAATACTCTCATCTGCCTCCAGCCAGGATTTTCAAGGCTTTTAGGCAGGGCTGGAAGCAGAATCCAAGTTAACACCACAACTTTCAGGCTTATCCCATGGAGACTGGTATCTTGGAAGTGCTGTCCAGGGACCTGCCACTGTCTGCCTTCTTCAGCCACTGGCTTCACACCAGGGCATCTCACCAAGAGCAGTGACCAGATGCCACACAAGCCAGAGGGATCAGCTTACACGTCCAAGACAGGCCCACTATGTGGCCATGCCAAGGATGCTCACATCTTTTCTTTTTTTATTTTTTGGAGATCTACCAGGCACCAATTCTCACCCCCAGGCAATGCAAAAACAGCGATTCTCCAAAGCCAGTGTGCTACAAAGGCAGGTTACAATTGCCCCTGAAATCCCATGATGTTTTGAATTCATTATTTTGCATTGATTATTATTAGTGAGCCATTTCCAACAAAGCAAACTTTCTGACCAGCACTGCCTGTCAATGCTCTGAATTATGGTCTGAATTAAGATTGCCAAGAACTCGGTTACACCCAAAGTACCGGTGCCATCTGTATGGGGACATACATTAGGGTGTCCCAGCTTTCAACTGCTATCCCGAAGTGCAAGGATGTCCCAGACTTCCATATATCCTGCATAATATGTCAACTGCACAGGGATGTGGATAAATTAGGGTGCCCAACAGGATATTCTGATGTGTAGGAAAATTAATTATGACCAAATTGATAACTTGTATCCAGCATTGTCCTGCTATCTCAGCAAATCCTCTTGTTTTCCAAAAATCATGGAACCCGATTTACTCCTTTAATGATTTGTCTTCATTAGGAAAGCTTACATAATGATAAATACGACTCATCTCCATAGTTGAATTTTGTTATCATTAACAAGATCTTACCCATATTGTCAGGGCAGCCATGAGCAGCCTGTTCTCAGACAGTTCCTCTCACGAGTATTTCCTAGCAGACATCATTTGGGGTTTTCAGTCCCCTATATTCAGACAGCATCCAACCTGCCCAGCTTGCTCAAGGCTTTGTACAGCCAATGAATATCCCTAAGAACTGAGTTTTCACAGAGTCTATGGGTAGCCTGTTCAAGGGTTGAACCACTCTCAGGATAAAAGCTTGTATCCTCATAATCAGGATTCCCCAAGTTCCAGCATGTGTTGGCTGCCTCTCTTATCACTGAAACCACTGGCAGAAATTCTGTCATGTAACAGTAAAATTAAACTATTATCCTAAAGCAAGCAACATTTAGATGTCAGTGCTCTTAGGAAAGCAGTCATTTTAGCAATGTTGTTAACTAATGTGTAAAATATAATAAGTACCACTAGATTTCTATTTTCCCATATTTTTGATAAGGGCTCTGCAAATGTTTGGCATTTCATATCAGTTAGCTCACTGAAACTCATTTTTACATATGTGCTAGAGATGCATAAAAATCTACAGATTTATGCTTATATAGGTATTTGTCAATATGAATTACAATTTTTTCCATATGTCCCACGAAATCTTTGTAGTAAAAAAGCCTTTTTCAACATTTCAGGTTTGGTCTAAATCCACAGTAGGATAGCTTGAGATGCTTCAGGGAGAATTTAGCTGTAAAACAGCTAATAGGGAACCAAACAAGAAGACTTATCAGAAATTCTCTAGTATTCCACATCTCTTTTTCCAAGACAACAAGGTTTAAATCAACTCAGACAGAATGGCAACAGAAGAGGTACTTGTTTCCTTTTTCTTACATTTAAACCTCTCTTTGTCTAATAATATTTCCTATGATACCATGCAGTAGTTCAGTAAGTAGCTGTAAGTAGCACAAAAAAAAAGAATGAAATATTTCACACTAAGGCTCCTTTGGAATTCATGTACCAGATAACACTGCAATTTAGCTAAAAGTGACAATCACTATGAAGCAAAGTGTTAATTTATGTTTGGTTCTTTTCAGACGCCAACAGCTATATCCCACCCCAACAGAAAGGGTGCTGTTTGGTAACACTCTCAGTGAAGCAGAAACAACAGACTGCTCTTTCAGCAAATTCTACAAAGTTCTGGTAAAGATGTCCCACAGCAACAGCTTTTTTTGTGTACTTTTGTGTTCCTGGAGGAGTTGTAACCAGCGTGCACGGCTGCTGTGCAAAAGCTGAGGGAGGAAGCACCGGCAGAAGTGCAACGTGTTAAGGCCAGTGCGTGTTCTTCTCTCATGCTGCACCTTTTCCCACCTGCACCCTTTTGCCTCTCGCTCTAGCTAGTCCCCTGCAACGGACCACTAAACCACAGCAACCACGTGGAGCTGGCACGCTGCATCAGTGCTACCACCTCACAGGGCAAGGGACGTGCGTGGAGCATGACGTCATGCCAATGAGAGCACAGCAGTCCTACTGCCAGTCGGGAACAGCTCTTCTACCGCATCCCCAAATTTGTGAATTCTCACCTGAAGAATTTATAGCAGATTACCTGGCACTTTTACACCTGTGGTTAGAAACTGTAAAGATGCTGTAAGTGTCAATATTTGATGTGATTCAAATATTGAGCAACCTGGTCTAGTGGGAGGTGTCCCTGCCCATGGCAAGGGGGTTGGAACTCAATGATCTTCAAGGTCCCTTCCAACCTAAACCGTTCTATGATTCTATGATTCTGTGTGGGTGCCATTTCCAACAGCCTTGCAAATGGTAAATGGTCTCAGGATCACAGTTTTGGGATCACTACCTGAATATTAAAATCCTTGGGCGAACATAGCTAATAAAATTACTAGCATGGTCAAATTTCCATGATGTTTGTCAAACTGCTGTTCTGCTCAGTCTGCTGGTGAGCCGCATTCCTCCCTTTTTCTCCACTGCTCTGAGTATGAGCCGCTTTTAGCAGGGGTTTCCTTACTCTGGATTTATAGGCTATAAAAGCACTATTGTTCCTTTACACATGATAAAAATATTTTAAGATTGGGAATTACATGCAATTTAGTGGGTATCCTCAACAGTTGTTGTGATTTGATAGAGAAAATAATTGTCCTGTATTTCTAGCCCAAGCTTGTCTGACTTTTGCAAAGATCAGCTCTCATTAGTTCATGATTCCACAAGCTTCTGTAAGACCTTGATGAGAGTTTCTTTAATAAAAACCTTTTCCAAACTTAACGCTTACTTTAAAAGCTTTAGAGCTGACTGACTTCAAGAAGTCAAGAACAAATATAACAAACATAGCAAACTGCCAGCCGCGGGCTGTAATAAAGAATTACAGAATTGCAATAACTCCTGACTCCCATAAGATTATTTCAAGTCTTCACATAATCACATATTCTTCACATATTTTCAATTTTGCTATAAACACAAAGGCCAATTAATAGTTTCTATATCTCTATTTGTTTTCCAGATTTCAAGCACAGAGTTCTGCCAACAAGCTGGATTAACAGTTACATTTAAAAAAAAAAAACAAACAAACCAGCAAACCACAACTTTTAAAAATGAACTGCTTGCTCTGTTGTTTCCAGATTTGCCAGAGTATCTAGGGATAAGTATTCAGCCTGACCTTCCCAGTTTATAAGCCCAGGAATTTTCGTGAGTGTCCAGATGTCTCAGGGCATCAGATTTATAAGACCTTAAAGGGAAACTATTTATATAAAGCTGCTTTGTTCTGTTGGAAAAATAAAAAAAACCTGTAATGGGTGTTTTATGTGCAACAACCAACACCACTTAATATTTGCAAACTCAGAGTGTTGGAAGGTCATTTAATATGAATTTCATCTTGATATCTGCTTATTAATTTAGTCATTGCTTTCACATTCTTTGTTACTTGCCTTTTGTGTGCTTTGCAGAGTAGCTCAGTAAGTTACTCAATGTTAATGAGTAACAAATATATATGTGTGCTGCAGGGACATGGGACCCTCATGGAAGCAGCAACTCTCCTGTCCACCAGAGAGACTGGAGAACTTGTAGAGAGTAATTCATGCCATTTACCGTAAATATCTATGTTCAAGACAGGATGTATAGGCCTTTGGAAATGCTTTTTTTTTCCGCGGTTACCTACAGAGTGTGCTTAAATGAGTAGTTCAGACTATTTTTATTGACCAAAAGTGTAAATGACAGGGTTTTACAGATAATCAGTGTTCCCACCCTTTTTGTCCCCCTGAATGTTTATTGCTTTTTTCCACAAATTTTTTAGCAAACCCCCCACAAAGAATATGCTTCTCAGCTAAAGACTTTTCCAGTCTTATTAGAGTGCAGACTTCACAGTTTTTTCTACATCTGTTCAAGTATGCAAATACCAATTAATTCATTCTTTACTTCCTTTGGTATTCCCAGTACAACACGAGAAACTTGGAATTACGTCTCTATGAAACCAACATTACTTTGATAAATGAAGCATTTTCTCATTAGCAAAAAGTAGTCATGCATATGATAAAATCTTCAACAGGGTTAGCAGCTGCTTATTAATGGCTGTTTGCTTGTTGATACAGTCAGTTATGTTTAAACATGAGCCAATACATTACTGCAACATGTATATCTGCTCCTGTGATTTCCATATAATCCACGCATATCAGATCATACTCCTGTTTCTTTTACCATTTATACCATTGCAAACTAGGAGCTACTCCTAGTAAACTTAAGCAGCCACACCAGCATAATGCTCGATAAAAAGGAAAAAAAAAGACAAAGCCCATATTTTTCATGCATGTACATTTGCAATACATTATGGGTGCTTTATGCTTTTCCTGTTCATTTTTTTGGTATACTTTCTGAGATCTGATATACTAAAGCGTTCAAAATTATATCGATGAATTATTCAACAACTCTCTTAACTGTGATTTAGCTGAAAGCAGAAAGAATTCATCACTAGCAGAGCTAAAATAAACACGTTCTTATGACTTTAAGATTAAATTACTGACATAAACAAAATCTGAAATTCCTTCATATGGTGCTCTACATGAACATCAGCAAAGAAAGAAGTGGAATATTTTCTTGTAGGGGCCGTAAAAGTCTAGAGACAGTTTTTCAGCTAAGATCATACCTGTTCTTCTTTCACAAGTATAGTAGAAGAATTATGTATTAAAAAAATTCCTCCAGTTGTATCTCTGACAATAAATGGTGATATAAATTGGAATTTACAGGTATTTCTAAATGTTTCATATAAAGCAAGTAATAAAAAGGGCAGTTTACCGAGGTTCTCTTGATGCCAGTTTCCAGCAATGAGTAAAATCTGCAGTGTATAGGAGTTATTTATTTTTTATTTAACTTTACCTGGTGCGCTTTTAATTGGCCCCTGAGGAACAAGTTACCAAGCGGTGAATCCAGTCATCCCCTGGGTCCTGTAACCAGGGGTACACAGTTCGGCTTTAGTTCTATGCTTCATAATTAAGCATCCATGATGAAAACACACACAAGATTGAAACACAGGATCCCATTGTGCTTTCAGTTATTTGCAAACATGAAAAGTTTATTTTTAGGCTCAGCATTGTATAGAGGGTTTTTTCTTTCCCTCCTGTCACATGAAATACTAAAGAGGGATGGTTATTCTGGAAGGCCTTTTTTGTTACATGTGGACAGCATGGAAATTAAGTTCTAGACTAAATATTTTAGGATTTGCAACAGGAAAAATGATAAAAATAAAAACCAGACAAAATTCTTCTAGTGCAGTAGGAGTCTTTAATAAATTAATGTAATTCTATAGGCTTACTTCATACTTATGATAGTATAAGGAAGTGTAGGACTTGTGGATTTATTATGCACTTCTAACCAACTGTACCTCTTTACATATTTTTATACATCTTCCTGTATGTTTCAGGGAAAAAAAATCTCACAGTTACACCTATATCTGCCAAATCTAAGTCCGGCTTTCAGGCATTTGAGCTGTTTAGATCCAAAGCCTGAACTACGTCAAATATCTAGTGACTAGTGAAAAGTTATTATCATGAACTACAAAGTTGTTTTATTTTTTCAAAAAAGATTTTTTTTCTAGTTATCTTTCCAAATTTTTCATAATATTTGTCAAAGTTTGATTTATCAAAAGACAGCTACTGGTGGAAAAAACAAATATCATAGAATGGTTTATGTTGGAAGCAACCTTAAACATCATCTAGTTCCAACCCCCCTGCCATGGGCAGGGACACCTTCCATGTATTTTTAACATCATTATTTGAAAATATTAAAACCTTTAAAGCAACTCGCTAAGACATCTTTTTTGGTTACAAGTGCACATTCTCACAAAATAACTTTTCAAGTACATTTCTAGTTTGAAAGTTTATTTGTGAACTATTTTTTCTCTGCTATATTCCTCAGCTACTTGCCAGAATAGCCTTATCCACATGACTTCACTTCTGTTTTCATCTTGTCTCAACTCCTCTCAGACTCCCTCACCCTGTATGTTTGAATGGCCTCTAACAATGGTACTTTCATCTGGGATATTATTATAGATACAACTGAGATATTCATCATAATAGCAGTAAGTACAGTAAGCCTTTTAAAATCTTGTGCAAAATCCTGCTCTTTCCGTTTCAAAGGCATCAAGATATTACGCCATTGCTTCTTTTATAACCTTCATTTTGAGCGCTTAGCCTTGAGACACATAAGAAATACCTAGTCACTTTAAGTGTTAGATTGGCACATGTCCTAGAACAGAAAATAAGCCACCTCAATTTCTGAAATAAGCAGAAAAGAGCAAGGAACCTACATGTTTTAGACATTGCAAAATATGGGATTTTATCTGATCTTTCTCTTCTTCTGAAGTGCATACTGGTGCACACGTTCTCCTTCCTGCCGAAGCACAGGTTATTATACAACAGAGGGCTTCAAAAGCAATGAAAAACAATTTCTTATGATATTAGCTGCTACAATAACATGTGTTCCACAGAAATATTTTCCTTTAAAGTTATTTTTGCAAAATATTAAATGCACATTGAAGTTTATATTCATCGGTAGTCCCATTTTCTTCATGCATGCAGTCTTTGTAGGATTACAGCCTACATCTCTTTTCTACAGTTTTCATAGAGAGATACTTCTCCTTAGTAATATACCCATACAATGACACATTAGGAAAAAAAAAAAAATCTTTCTAAAGGAATATGTTATAATGTAGTGCCTGAATCGACAGAACCTTTTGTGCTTTAGAATTAAAAAAATAAATGGAAGGCGTAGAGAAAGTATACTTACAAGAAGACATTTTCAGTAAAATATGTCTCCAAGCTTATATACTTGCTGAGTACAAATGTGGCAATTTTTTTTTTCTAGAAAGTTAAGAGACTATTTCTGGTTTAAGGCTTTTAAATCATTTTTCATTGACTCTCAAATGTCTGGTTATGCTGAATAACATTCCACCCTTCAAAAAGCTGCATCTGGTATCAGCAGAACAATACATGGGAGAAAAGTGTACTCCTCAATATGTAAGTAAACATAACAAAATCAGACCTTTATTGTGCACATTAATATTTTCAAGTACCTTTTATATATATATATATATATATACATATATATATATATAAAAAATTTTAATCCTTACAATCTATCAGAAAAAATAATTTCAAAGGGGGCAAAGGAAACCTTCTGGCAATGAACAGAAGACAGGTTTTTAAATGTTTTGCTGAATCTCAAAGTTTAGCATTTTTTCCAAAAAATAAAAAGAACAAATCCAAATTGGGTTATTCTATTTTTACAAGACCATAATAAGAAAGAGACAAAATGAAACTAACAATAAGTATAAAAACATTAACCTGACCAGAAAGCATTTTTGCCTTGCCTAATTAAAATTTCTGAAAGCCGTAGAAGTCTTAACCATGCCATTCTTAAGCTTTTGATTTGGACCTATTCCAGAGCTTTACGAAAGGAGTTTATTGTTCTAATGAAGATTTTAAAATTAAACAAGAAGCAAGGAAAGGGAAAAAAGACTTTAAATCAAGAGGTGTCTAAGGACATTTTTAAATTTATTATTTTAATCATTATTTTAAATTTATTATTAATTTAATTTATTAAAAAAAAAAATTTAGGGTGAGGACAACAAACCAGTATCTCCAATAGTACCTCCAATACTACGCAATGCAAATTAAACATAACACATTTTGTCACCCACATTTTCTTGAAACAAATTTATGTCACCTTTTCCTAAGCTCATTGGGTTTATTTATTTTAAATTAAATTAGCAAGCCTTGCAGCGTGCGGCTTGCACTTTATTTTTCTCTCTTAAGCAGCAGTTACACACAGTAACATTATTTTAAGGCGTCCTCTTCCCAAAGCCCATTTGGGTTGACATTTATCACTTGTGGATGTAACCAGAATTTAGAACACCAAAGTACTGTATTTCATGATGAAAAACTTGAAAGTCTTTATTTCAGGAGCCTCAGAACAAGGATTCAATTTGAATATGAAGCTGTCATGGATTTTATATTGTCCTTGCTGAAATCATCTGCTCTGGTGTCACTGTTCAACAGCTGTGATAAGGATTCACAGTGGCAAAACCATTATGGGAAATGTGAATCTCAGTCTGTGTCATACTTTAGAATGGAAAGCATGAAACATCTGTTTATAAAAAGCTGGTTTTACTGTAACAGAAGTAAGTAGAAACTCAAGAGCATATATAGCAGCTGTAATGCATTTAATGCATTATTCTGTCCTGTTTAAACTTGTTTTGAAATAATGTGCAAGAGTAGGTTACTGGCATTACTAAGATAGCATAAAAGTGGTTTTGACTCAAAAATATTTCCTTTACAGAGTGATATCAAGCAAAATACTAGAACTACCATCTTTCTGTGTTAAACAAAGTAAACCATGTCACTCTGAAGGCTTAGTGGTTTTTTTTTCCTTATTCATGGAGGCTATTCCTAATAACATTTAGTGAAAGAGAACTACATTTTCAATATGAGTACAATTTCAGAAGTTTGATGGTCTTAATTAACAAGAGCTAAATGAAAGTACTTCACAAAAGAATGCAGCAGAATGGTATTTTTGCTCCATTCAGTTCGTCATTGCTGACTTAGAAGAGAGTTTGCTTTCTTTCTTGCATTCTTTAGCTAGGATTTGTGAAAGCAAATATGAATTACAGAGGAACGCCATTACTGCAGGTTTGGAAGAGAGCTGAAAGAAGCCAAAAGCACTACAAAAGGAAGCAATGCAGATCAGATTTCTGGAAGAATTATTTTTCTAACCACAGCTGGAGAGTTAACATTGAAAGCAAATATTAAAAGCTTTGAACAGTTGTGTATCTTTACCTGGATTAGATTATACCATTGTAACAGGAAAATTAGTCAAACAAATTAATCGTGTGTACCTAACCATCATTTAAAAGAGATATAAAAGGAACCGAGATGCACTTATTTTTTAAATAAAATATTTACATTTAAGATATTGTTGGCAGTATTTTTAAGGCAGCTCTGCTGGAACTTTGTTAAGACTGGTTTGGAGACATGATATTTGCCCACCCTGTTGCCCACTTCCATCACTGAAAAGAACAGTATTAGTCTACTTGGTCCTGCTCTTATACCCTCAGCTCTTGAAAACAGAGTTTCAAATGGAATGAGCCCAAATCGGCTGGCTCTTCTGTAACCACCACCTATGAGGGTGGTACAGAGTGGCTTCAAGAGAGAACATAACCCAGCAAACTGGTTTTCACACCTACCAGTCAGGTGCTGTGGACTCCTAACCTTTCGGGGACTTCATCTCCAGTGACAAATTGAAAGTCCAAAGTGAGCACCTAGGCTGCCCCTGGCCTTAAAGTCTCCCCGGCACACAACGACACTGGGTGCCTCAAAGGCTGAGCCAACAAGGAGCCATTCTGAGTAAGGAGCCACCCATACATAACCAAGCAAAAGTGTTGATCATAAGAGTATTTCTGTAGTACCGGGCTTATCCAGGGCCCAAAATTTATCCTTACAGCCTATACAATGACACTCACAGTGGCCAACATTTTTTTGAATAATGGAGGCCAGATATCAAAGGCGGGAGAGCAGCACAATTACCCTGTCATGGCAGCCTCTCCTCCTTTTTATGTCCCCAAGGAATTAGTCCTACGCAAGGACTAACAGTCCTACTTCCAAAAATGTCACCCTGGCCTTTCAGCTGCAGAGGCAGTGCCGGCCTTCCCTGCCTGCCTGCATGACTTCCCTGTAGTTCCACAGTCAGGTTATCCTGGAGAGATGATCTGTAGATGGGATACCCACCTGGCAAAGGCAGGACTCCAGAGCACACGTCCCTCCTTTCCCAGGTGTATAGTCTAGCTACTACCCGAAACAGGCATTCCCCACCCTGCCAGCCAAATGTTCAGAAGATGGCTACAACTGCATTTTTTTTTGTATGGTGCTCCACCCACATGGCAATAGTGAGAGATTCTTCCAAAACACCTGCAGGCTGTCAGGTGCCACACGGCTTAGTTTCTGTATTTTAAGCAGGATTAGGTATGAAAGACTTAATTGAGTTGCTTGGCGGGGGGTGGTGGGGGGTGGGTGGGTGGAAGGTGATAGCAGGAGAAAAGGCCCATCATGTTTGGGTATAAACTAGATTAGGCAGATACTGGATGGGGATTCTTCACATAATATCAGTTTCCATTGTCCACCAAGACTCAGCTCAAGCTCTGCTTGTCAAGTGAGAACAAGAGGCACCTGAATTATTGGTTTAATAGAAGCGCTTGAACTGCTTTGCTAAGGTAATCCATTAGGAACAGGCACTTGCCATGCAGATCAGTGTATGTTGGCTGATAGATACCTAGCAAAGAGCAAGAAAAGTAGGGGTCTCAAGTATTATTTCCAGATCATAGTACCATTGGAAGGTGAAGACTTCAGAGTTCAAATTTATAGCCATAAATTAGTCAAGAGGATGTATGGAGGGTATGGTGGGATGACACCCCTATCATAACTTGTCTCCTTGGGTATGCAGAATCAGATGAACTGTCTGCTGTCCTCTTTGGCTATTTGGGACTTAGCAGAATTATGTTCCCTTTGTTGCCTTTTCCTGTTCTATATCATGTAAACTAAATTAACACTACATACAATTCTCATGTTTTAATTCCAATTTACTGATAAATTCGATAAAATTGTTTCATTAGAAATAACTTCCACCGTGCATAGAACTCACTGAGGTTAAATAGAGAACTTCCAATAGCTTCAAACCAGCCACTATTTCACTCACTGAGAAACTCAAAGGTAAAAAACTGTGGTCAACAGTATAAAGTCATGGTCTTTTCCATGGAAGTATCAAAATAATGTTTTTTTGCATAATGTACACTCTTATAGGAAGTATGGAAGAGTTTATGCATCTCACAGCAGAGGAAGAACAATTAAACATTCATTCTACATTCATGCTAGAGTCTGTTCCAAATAATCCAGCTTTAAAGGAAGCTTACAGATTCAAGTCAAAAGGTCAAGAGAGCCACATGTGATCCTTGGCATGACATTTCTCTGTAAACCATACTGTCTTGTAAACCATACTATATAGGGGGCCACAGAAACTAGTACAGCTTTGCCACCCTGGTCTAAGAGGCTCACAAAGCTCATGTGACCTTTTGGTCCCCAGCAAGAGAGGACAGGCAGCAGAGCTATTAGTGCCATCAAAACCTATTCTATAATGCCTGCAACAACAGTAAGGATACTATCTTCTACACAGGCAGGGTATTCTGGTCTCTGGGACAACTTTACAAGAGAATTTAATCTGCTGTCTCCATTCAGCCTATTTACATTATAATTTTTTAATAAAATGACCAATGTTTTAAAAGAAAATATGCATGAGTTAGACAATTCATATGACTTAGCAGCTAGGAAAGCAGCTTTTATTTAATATCAGATAAGTAACTTGGCATCTTAAAAGCTATAATCACCTATCTTAGTTGCTTAAATATGAAAAACATTAGAGAATTTTGGGTGATTTGAAGGAACCCCTATCTCAGGATTTCTAACAATGCAAAAACAAATGGAAATGCCAGACAGTATAATCCACTGCTGCTCATTAATGACCTCATACGTCATTATATATATAACGTGTATATATGTAGGATAAATACTTGCTTTCATAGGTGAGGTCTCAGTCTATATCTGATCAGGGAACTTGAGAAAGTTTCCCTGCTTTGCATTTGGCTCCATGCCCCAGCCAATTCCCCGTCAGGACAAAACCTGAACACACAACATCATTCCCCACTTTTCCACAGGAAGGAAACCCAAACACACAGGTCAGGCAAGATCTGTACCAATGCATGGACCAGAACACCAGGGCATGCACAGTATGCCCCAGCAGAAAAGTTTAGATACAGCTTTGAAAGATTAGTAGGAAACTGATTGAAGAAAACTCATTCAGTTTGTAATGTCTGAAGTGCCTGTCAAAACTGAGGTTCCCCACGATCAGCTTGTCACAAAAATCAGCCTCTCAGAATGGGGCATCACAGTAAGAAGTCTCAGACAAGCAAAGATTAGGCCATCAACATTTGAAAAATTCTTCAATACCAACTTTATGTTCAATGAAAAAGAATGCTAGAAAACCTGGAACCCCGGTGTCATTATAGGTACATCCCTAAATTCAGTGAGTGAAGCTAGTTTAATTTTACCCCTTCTTTAATGTATCAAGTGAAGGAATGTCTTAATCAGTGAAATATAATATTAAAGAAAAATAGAAGCTCTCATAATAACCCAGTATAAGATATAGGACATTTTCACAAACCACAATTCTGAGTCCCCAGGATTTCCGAATTCAAAACCACATGAGTTTCAACTTTCAAACCATAATATTATTTCATTATGCTGAAATATTTAGGATGTTGCTCCACTTCTTTTTCAATGTTAGAAACAGCATAGAAGAAAAAAGAGAAACTACCAGAGGCATGAGCAGAAAGTCTTATAGCTCTGCCCAACAAATAAGAGCATCACCATTTAAAACTGGCTACTTTGTGTGCATGTCAAATGAGATAGTGCCTGAAAATTTAGAAATTACAGCTTCTGTTGGCAGTTTTGCTTCATTTTTACTCCTTGTTTCTAGTTATGTCCTGTGTCATTGTAACCCTGTTGTATCTCAAGTTATAGGGTTACTGTCAACTTCACCCCAAGATATTAAGGAGAAAAAGACTCTTTTCTTTTTGACAGGCGTCTGAAAGAATTTTTAATTCCTCTCTTACCTATGTGCACTGTTTATAAATATGCATTATTCAATACCTAATTTGGACCAAAAGAATTTTCATGGATCATATTTATGGCTGCTCAGAGAAAATTACTTTGTCAGAGACACTGCTAACATCACTGAAAAAGTTGCTTTGCTGAGCAAGTGGTCAAAAACCACAAAGACCAATGTGTGTATTCCTGTATCAGGATAAAACTGATAGAAATCTAGGAATAGTTTCCTTAGAAATCTAAGGCAGGTTTACTGAACTTTAGTTAAACCAATATTATGGCCAGAACAAATATTTTGGATACATTGGTTTAGCAATTTGTTTTGTTGCAAAGTTCTTTTGGAAGATTTCTAGCTACAGGCTACTCTACTTATTTGCAGAAATAAATGCAGGAATATCAGTTTTTCCCCTGCTAAATTAAAACAGGGGGCAAGAAGGGTCTTTCCACGCAGAAGAACATTCAGCATATACTACTGAAAGGTGTCTCCCTTTGAAATTTTATTTCCTTTTTGCTTAGTTTGCTGTGGCCGGTATAAAATTTGAATAAAGCCATGAAAGGCTTACAGGAAAATCTCTAATGCTTCATCAAGCAACACTTTGAAGTCTGTAAGCAACAGTTTTAAACCTCTTATTTCTCTTTTTTTTTTTTTTTCCCTTTTGTTAGCATACTGTTGTCAAAAACACAGGGGAATGTATCAGTCCCCTAAAACCTCTATGGAATCCTAACTATTTGCTGAGCACACAGAGCGGTACACAGTTAGCATTTGTCTTGTGTCGTGCATGGTTACGTCCCTTCACTTACAAACACAGCAATATACTTTAGGTCTGCAGACACCTACACCGCACTTTAAAGGTCTTTGATAACATCAACAAAGTGCACATGATGTGATGAGACAGATACCCAATATACCATATAACTCAGTGACCCTTTGTAACTGGCACACGTGGGCTTACACTCTTTTTTTCCATCAGGCAGCTCTCCTGTAGAAGTCTGCCAGAGCATCAGCTAAATCAGTTCAATCCTGATGCTTTAGTTAATTTCTGACCTTGGACTTTCAGTGAATTTTAGCTTGGACCCATAGAGCTCTGCCTTTAACCTTCGCTCTGGTATTTCGGTCCAAGCGCAGGTTCAGTGAGGTGACTAAGCATGGTGTTTCAGGACTTATCCTGAAAGGGTCAGTACCTAAAGGATGCGTCTGCACAGTGCAATGGGTTATGGTGCATGATCCCCTACTCCAACACCAACCGAGCTTGTTCCAAACTTGGAAACGGTATACTGAGTTCACTATAGTGAATTCGGCAGCTTGGCTCCTGGCGCAGAGACTGACCTCTTTCCATGGCACACTACAGTCCTGAGAAGACCTACTACTCTGCTGCAAGTTGTGGGGACTCACAGGTTTCCTTACAGACGTTGGAACTGTAAGAGCCCATCACTTCTCATACACAATGACCTTTGGCTCTGTGAAACCACTTTGATGGAACAGCTTTCTCTCTCAGACCTCGCTAGGCAAAACAGCCAAACACAGGAGGGTGGAAAAAGTGTCACCTTAGCACCTTGATCTGGGCCCAGCATCACCACCTCTTGCAGTACCCCTGCTTTTTGCATTATTTTCTGTCACAGGTATCTACATCAACAATTTCACACAGCAGCAGCAGCTGGGAGGATACAGCATCATATCACACTCCAGGCATACCTACTCTGTGTGTGCCTCTGGGCACGGGGAGATGCCAATACTTCATTTAGTTCTAACGCTTCTGTCACCAGTTTTTAGGCAGTGCAGCTATTCTTGATTTTGGCTTGTGGTTTAAAAAAGAAAAGCTAGTCAACAACAGCCCATGCTTCCCCAGTATAATGTGGTAGTGTAACTGTGCAATTTTAGGGTTGTTCCCATAAGTGTTTAACTCATTTCAACTTTACTTTCTGCCAACTTGTTAGATAGGACTGCAGGAACTTGCACATTACCATCTTTTCCTATATGAATAGCCATTCATTTTAGCCTTTTTTTTGAGGATTAGGAGAAATTTTATTTTTAGAAGCCAACCAATTATGTGGTAGCTGGCCTCTTTCACTATTTATTGCCCAGTAAAGAAAGAGTTCACCTTTCCATACCAATCTTCTTCAAATACTTCCCTCAGAGGTTTGGGACTCCATGCTACCAAAACACATCCTCCTTAGTTTCTCTTTTCTTTGTGAAAAGGTGAAAGCCCTTGGGTTTATACACTTATTCTTCTTTGTCTTTGCTTTAGGTGGGGACAGAAGAGGGAAGCAAGATGACTGGACTGGAGCTGTTTAGTGTTAATATCACTGTTTCTGCCAGAGTGTTGGCTTCTGCACTTGAACTGAAAGTGTGTACCATCTCACGCAATACTCTCCAGAGCTCAGATTACTCATGAGCAGATAATACTTCTTCCCAAGAGAAGGATCTTTGTCGCAACCTTGCAAAATGATAGAATTTGTTGGAGTCATATCTTCTTTTCCTAAATACTGGGCATTGTCTTGGCTTGTGGTACCTCAGCACATGCAGCTACCTGTGCCGTTTTTGTGTGAAGTCTGGGACTAGCACCCCACATGCTTTGCCTCCTTCACCCCACCGAGATGCTCTGTGGACCCAACTCAGAGTCCTGGCCACGAAGTGTGTACAGGAACGTATTTTTCTTGACAGGTACTGATCTTTACCTCTCACTACAGCCCTAGCATGGTTTCTGCTCTGAACCAACACCCTAACACAGCGTATTTCTGCAGCAAGTCTCTCAGTATCACCACTTCCCACATTTTGTCTGGGTGATGGGAACGTACACGCTAAACTCCTCACACATGAAATGAAACTGGCAGTGCCCTCAAGGTGCTAATGGATGTTTAGTCCAAAGGCCCAGGCTGGAGCTAGATCAAAGCAAAGCTTCCGAACAGTATGCTGTGCAGGCATTGCATCTCAGCATCAGCAGCTGAGCTCCTGTTACACCACCTTTTTGGCTAACCCGGTTACAGCCTTCTGGTACTAATCCTGATTCCAGCCCTGCTTAGTTTGTTACCCAGGATTGAATTTAGCTCTTGCAGATGCAGTAGCCTGACTCCTCATTTTAAATAATTTACAAACTGTTCTCAGGGCCTTTGATCCTTACTATACGGCGTATCACTTGTTCTTAATTTTTTGTGCCTTCCACCTTTCATGATATTGTTTCCTTTGCCTGAACTGTCTGAAAAATATCAAGCACTTTAGCAGTATTTTAAAAAGTAAGGTTCCCTTCTACTGGTTTCCCTTTTTGGTTTAAGCAGTGCTTCTGCCTGGTCAGGTATCAGCAGCCTCCAGTTTCCCTCCAAGTTTCAGTGGAACCAGACTCAGAAGTGTCCCCATTTCCACAGTTCACACCAGATGACACTCAGCAGTTACTCAAAGGCCACAAGACAGACACCCTCCACTTTCCCGAGGTGCCGGAAGGGAGCGGGTCAGTGTTGCTCCAGGGGGTCTGTGAAATCCAGCATTATTTTCTTCCAGATGGCCCCACAGAAGGGGCAGAGAACAAGTGGTTATGGGTTTGAGTGAGTGGTGAAAAGGGAACTGCTGCTGCCGTCCTGATAAGATTTCTCTCTTTGATGATGAGGCATCAAAGTAGGCTTGAGTCTCTACAATGCAATGCAGGAAACAAACCAAACAAAAATACCAGATCTTGGGAGTGGTGGAAGGTGTTTACAACCATCACTCACCCCAAATAAAGGATCTGAGCCTTAAACTTCAGCAAATGAGTGAGGTGATGACAACGCCTCAGTTGAGAGGGTGAGAACGCCTGTCATGGAAGGCACAAGTCACCAGACCTCGCATGGGTGCCACAAGACACAAGATGCCAGAGGTGACAGCGCTGGCAGCCACACTGCCACCCGGACAACACACTGAAAGAAATGGATCTCTGGAAAAGGCTGGTGACGAGCACTGCATGCCAAGCTCAGACTCCATCCACAGCGGTAGCTCTACACATAAAGGCACAAACTATGGATGGATCATCTACATTCACATGAGGCAAAATGCTGATTAGCAGCTTTAGCTTTTTCAGTCTGGATCTCAATTGGGCTAGTGTTCAAAGGCAGAAATATGACGGCCTAAAAATAGCCGTCAAAAGCACAAGCTGGAAGCCAGCATAGTGTCTGGGGTTATTCAGACTTGTGAATGGTGTTGTGAGAGTCTAGGGAATTATACAGCTAACACTCTTAAGGCATTCCTCTTAAGGCAAAACAGTAAAACTCCTGAGATAGGAAATTAAAACATCAGATAGGAACGTAATCACCTCAGCAATTTGAGAAACGAGCTTAATACCTTGACTTTTGCACTTGATTAAAAGGAAGATGAATGACACATCTGTGTGACAAGAATTGATTCGCAATATATGGAAGAATGAAAAAGTCAGGTTTGTGAGGTTTTTTAATCTTTTTTTTTTCTTTCCTTGTTTACAGTGACGTACCAATTACAATATAAACACAAGAGCCTATGTGCTTAGCTTTAGAAGCACAATGACAAAGTTTCCTAAGTTCAGGTATCAACCTTTCTACAGCAACAGGCTTTATAGAGAGACTGCAGCACCTCAGTTAATATGATTGGCTGACAACTACCCCTTTGCTACACACTAGAAGAATTAAGAAATGAAAGCTCCTTGCGTTTTCTGGTTGATGAGGATATCCACAGTAAACCATTGGTTGCCAGCAGCTCTCCTTTTAGGGTTTTACCAAGCATCATCCAAAGTCCTCAGTGTTAGCCTTCCTTTTGCTTTATTAACCCAAAGAAATTGCATATAACACAGCCCTTCACAAGCTTGAACTAACCAGCGATGAGCTGTCAACACATCCTGTGGCCAAACGCAGCGTTAGCTCTTCTTCATTCTGCAGCAGGCCAAGCCTCCCCCGGGCAGCCGCGGCTGAAGTCCTCATGGTCCTCTGCAGGACCGTAAGCACCCCCATGCTGTCCCCTATGGGCACCATTCGAGAAGGGTCTCGGTGTAACTCCATCTTGTACATGGTCCTAAAACAGTCTCTGTGTTGAGGCTTTCCTGCTTCACCAAGCATCAGCAAATGTTGCAGTGAAATGCCAGGATGATATTGCTGTTTCTGTTCTACTTCAGAGAATTTTAGGAGCACCTGCTGAAGCTGTGGGAACAAACAAGGACCATCTTAGAAAAGCTGAAAGACTCTGACCTATCATATTGCTGTTAAATGCAGGCTGGCATCCATTAACCCACAGAAAATCGGTACAAATCCCTTGCAATAAGAAAATAGGTGTGGAGGAAATAGCAGCTTTGCAAAAATTGAAACCTGTGTTTAATTTTCTAACAGGGAGAGTTTATGAACCTGATTCCTATAATTAATGCCTACACACACAGTTCCCTGTCCTGAGTTCCATCCAATACAAACATTGGTTTTCCAGTGAGGGAGAGACCTGTGATATCTCCCACAGCAAGAAGGCCAAGCGCAGGGGAGGAGTGCACGCTACCCAGAGGACGCAGAGTGTACAAGACAACCTCGTTTTCTCTCCCATAAGAAATGTGGATACTTTCAGTAGGTAGGTTTTAACCCAGATCAAGAATGGGGAAACAATGGTGTATTGGCCAGATACGGCCTGCAACTCCATTTCATATAACCACTGATGTATTTCTTTTCTGACTTAGATATTGTGCCCATGAAAAGACTACACAGCTCTCCACTAAATAAATAAATAAATAGATAAAGAAATTTGTCCAGTTGATTTAGGTTTGTCCCTTTCTGCCCAACAGGGTGTCTCTCATTCTCTTTCATGATGCTGCTGTCATTGCTTCATCTTTCTCCTGTGTTCCATTACTTATTTCCGTGACATTTTTTCTCTATGTATTTTCATTCTAAGCTGGATGCAAACCAAAAAATATTTATTGTCAATTACAAACATTAAAAATGTCTTTGCAAAGTAAATTCTCCCCATATGAAATCAACTTGCTATTTATAACATAAAACAGTGTGTATAAGTCTATCTTTTAAAAATTCTAAAACCAGTGTTTTTTTCTTACAACATTCATTTGTCATTGACATTATTCCTGTTAGAAAAAGCAAAGTAACTATAAATAAACTAGTCAATATCTTAAAAGGGAGCCCTATTAGAGCTTGCTATGGAGTGTTCAGTTTTTGACTCCTGAGGCTATACAGCAATAAGCCCCTTATTAAAGTTGTATTTTCTGAGATTTAAGTGAACTGCATGAAACTCCAAAGACCTATTCCATGGCTTGCGTTTTTAATACTTTATGCACTTGTTTGCATGTAACTGAAAAAAAAAAGGCCCTTTCCACTGTTGTAGTCTGGCTATCAGGGTGGAAATTCATTGAGTGTTCTCCTATAGAGATACATATTTATAACATCAGTCAATCTGCAACTGGGTCTGGGTGCAGGGGACCAGATAACAAATCTAAATGTCTGAGTTCTGCCAATAGCTTGTTACTTTATGACTTTGGGCAAATTATTTCATTCTTTTTTATGTACATATGTGCAGTCATCTGTGACTGCCTGCTACCAGAATTTAACTAATACCATATTAAATATTTAAATAATATCTAGTATAACAAAGTTCATTCTAATGAGAGATTCCAGCCTGAGATTTCAAATGTTACTGTAATGCAAACAAATCAGAGTCAAACTGAAAATGTATATTTCTTTTTCAGCTGTGGAAAAAAATGTATTTGTATCATATCCAGAACAACACCCCATCACTTTGCATGATAAAAGGCTGTCTCTTCAACACTATGATTTATTTAGAAAGGAAGCAAATGTTCTGGACAAGCAACCCACTCTTCATAAATATTAACAGTATTAACTATCAGGCAAGATAAATCCATGGTGCTGTAAATGAACCTTACTCTAAGGTCAAAGCCATCCCTCTGGCTGTTGCTTGCAAAATGTACAAGACAGAGGAGTTGTACACATTTGTTTTTTCTACCCTATTTCTCTCTCTGTCTTTTTAAATGATTTAACTACCCTAGGCTCAAAACATGCACTTGTAGATGGGTTGACTTTCCAGGTGGCTTCTTCCAGCCTTTCTAATAGGAGGAATTCTCTCTTGAAGCATATACAAACCATCGTTTAAGTCTAAAGAAAAACATTGGCGAAGCGATGTCAGTTTTATGATGCTGTTTATTACTGGCTATATTATCGCAGTTTGAGGCAAGGATTACTTGGCACTTAAAGGTAATCCACTCAGATCACTGCTATACCAAATGAGGACAGTGCAAGGTTGTACTGATTTAACTATTTTAGTTCCAATATGCATTTCACTGAAGAAAACTACAGAGTGAGACTAACATATGGCTTTTATAAACAAATAGGTTTCTTTAGCTCTTACATGGAGATCCATGAGGGGAAAGATAGGGAACCCAAATTACCAAGCTTATTCAGAAGTAAATGGCAATTGGGAGCACCGAGCATGTCCTGAGATTCTCCAAACTGCAGAATCAGGGTCACTTCACACATCAGCTCTCAGCAACTCAGTTCAGTGAGATTAAAACCAGTATTAATGAAAACACAAAAGTAATGTCATACATTGAGATCTTCTCAACCACATCAAGCACATTTCTAGAAGCCTCTTCCTAAATGTGATAGAAACAGCAACTTAATTTTTCCAACTTTGTTAAACTTACTATTAGAGTTCTCACATAGCTTGGGAAGTAATGGACCCAAGATGTTAGGACGCAAATACGCTGAGTACCTTTTGCTAATTTCCAGGCACATATTTTTCTAAACAGGTCACACACCACCCCTGTGGCTCCCCAGGTAGTGTCACTGAGCACATCATGGGATGTGTGTCATGAACATCTGCCTAGTTCATGCCTTCAATCACAGAAAAGAGCTAAAACCCAAGCAAACTAGTTTTACAAACATTCCCTCAAGAGCTGCAATACACAAATCACCAGAAGATTGAACTTTACCTTATGTGACAAAGAAACAGTGATCTGGCATGTGCAGAATACAACAATGCTGACAAAAATGAAGAGCAACCTCCAAATGGAAATGGGGAGACAGACGTGAACCAGTCATAAAATCTCTCTCTTACCTATCCTCATGGAAGAAATGCAACACTTAGCAAGTATCCCTATCTCTACAATATTTCTTTCACTAAATGTCTATTTTCTTTAATAACTGGGATGAATACATTGCTCACTGGCATGCTCTCCTAGCACTAACTCTGCTGTGCAAGCAGACAACTTGCACTGAATAGTTTAGGGGGGCTTATTGGGAGGAGGGGGGCGGGGTGGGATAAAGAGAACTAATAACTCCAATAATCCCCTTCAATCATCTCCTAAAAGGGGTCAAAGTGCAACTGCCCTGAAAAATCCAGGCCACATCTAGCCTGAATTCCTCACATTTGCAGAATTCCACACACAATTAGGAGACACCAGTAATGACAAGGAAAAGCACTGACCATGTGCACTACAAACAGTGATTATCAAAACCATTGCCAAGTTTATATCCCATGGATGCACGCTTCCTTAAGTGAAACAGTACCGATTAGCGAAGCCGTGCCAGCTAAGGAAAGCAAGGCAAGGCAAAAGAGTTCTTTGGGGAGGAGCATTATCTCCCTCAGCCTGCCAAGAGGTGCAGGAGTCATCTGAGCTAAGAGAAGGTCATCAGCATGGGAATGACACCTTTATTATCACCAGTTTCCAGCCTGAGAGGAAACAACTGTACCATTTAAAGAGTTATCTGTAACTTCTTCTAGGCTTTTCTCCTCTTCTCTCACTCCTTCCCTAAAGCATGTTATCAAAGAAAACACAAACAAAAACCAATTTAGACTAGAAGAATCATCTTTTTTTTTTCTTTTTCCAAAAAAAGAACCAGCAGAATTTCAAACACCTTATGACTGCTGATGAGAACATGAAGAGAACATTTCACAGTATGTGGCAAACAGAAATTTTTAATTTAAAGCATGTAGCAGTTTCATGAAAAAATTCTTTCTGGCATAGGCTAAAATGGTTACAGAATCCTGCAAAACCAGTACCAGCCATATACGTACTGATGTGACAGGAGGCAAGCTGTCACCAGCTGGAAGTTTCACTTGAAACTGACTGGATTCATACTCTTAAATTAATGTATAATGGAGATTATTCGTTGAATGCATTCAACTTTCATATGTTTCACCAAAGAACTGATTTTCTTAATTGACATAACTACCAGGAGACACACAGTAACATATTAGGATGCTGGCTGCAATCCACATTTTGCATTTCAAAAAGGGTATTGAAAGAATTGCAAAAGGTACAAAAGAAAGGGTTTGAGGTATGAAAAATATCTCCGAGAGGCAGACATAAAGACTGAGCTTACCAAGGAGAAGACTGACAGGTGACATGGCTGCAGCACGGATACGCCATGGGGAAAAAATAGCAGGCTCATTAATCGAAGAGCATAATCCTCAGTGGTCAGAAGCTGATGCCAGATAAAGTTAAATTAAAAGTAATCGTTTGTTTGGACTTTGTCAATCATCAAAAAAAATCTATCAAAGCAAACCTTGCTTAAGTTCAGATCAAAACCGGATGCCTTTTTGGAAGGCATGTTTAACTTAAACAGGAAGCACTGAGTTCAACATGGATAACGGGATGAAGTATAGCAGCTTGTGAAATACAGAGAGCAGACCACGTTATCGCCTTCTAGCTTTAGGCTTAACGAATCCCAGAGCTTTTTGCTTGACTTAGTTGTACGCTGCCATCAACAGTTCTTACGCATTTCACAAGGCTGTCTGGACCTCCACTTACACGCTGTGCTGCACTATACCTTCTTTGTATGAACCTTTCCTCAGCCTGTGTCAGAGGCAACTTGTTAGTTCACTAAAAATCCATTTGAACAAATTTAGCAAAAAATAAAGACAAATAAATCAGCTGTGAACCCTGTGGCGCAGAACCTAATTTTCAAAATATGCGTAAGTTGGTGACATGAAAATCAATTTCCTCTGGAATGTGCTTCTTCTCAGCAAGGGCTATTTCAATGCCAACGTGCACTCTCACATCATTGGGTTTGGCTGTGATACTATTAAATGGAAGTGGCAAGATTTTTTTTTCCTCCCACAATGGATAAAACCCTCCATTTTCCGAAGTCACTGAGTAGGGTTTAAGGTCTGGGAGGTTTTAATAGCATTAATATGTGTATTTTGGAAGAAACAAGGCCTAAAATTTGCAATGTAAAAACCAGGGAATATTAGATTGCAGTGACTGAGAGAAGCAGTAGGGAGAAGATTCAGTCAGAGACTTGAAAACGCAACTGTGCTAAAGCTAAAGCTGTAAGTGCAATTCTGAGAAGCAATGAAGCAACCAACCAAAATAACCAAAACAACCAACTATCAGTGGAGTTGCAAGGAATGGGGCGGAGGGAAAGAAAGCCTCATCCCTGCCTTGGGGTCCCTGGACCCTGAGGAAGGGGTCAATGTAATGCAAAACACCCCTTCCCCCTGGGGCAGGCAGAGGGGACGCATGGAGAACAGCAGCAGCATAGCCCCCCCGGGCCAGGCTGTGAGCCCCTGGGGACTTGCCACCCATTTCCCCCATGCACCAGTCCAGGATCTCCAGTTCATGCCAACGGTGCATTTTCTGATGGGGCTGAGGGTCACGTGTGGTGCCTCTTATGGATACAGGACATATTCTTATCCAAATGTTTGAGATGCCACTCTTCAGACCTGGTCACAAGAAGAGAGTGGAAATATTAAAAAAAAAAAAAAAAGAAACGAAGAAAGAAGAGGGAAATGGGAGGGAAAGGAATATTTGATGAGAAATCTTTCCTGTTCTCCCTGAGCCCACAAATCCTCAGGACCACCCTGGATATAAGTGAAAACATGCCAAAAAGAAAAGAGGAAATGCTTTTCACAGAGCGGTTACGTTTCACCTCCCAGCTTTAGAAATGCCAGGCTGCCATTTTCAGAACTTATATAAGAACATAGCTTTTTACCCTCAATTTCCATTAGTTACAAATCATTTTCTATTAGCCATCCATTTTAAAAAATTGTGACAAAAATCAGCTCTCAGGAAACAGCATCAGTCATATTCATTCCCAGAGGCAAACTTGTTTCATCCCATTCTAAATCCTGTCTAGTAAACAAATCCATAAATCCATTTTGACAATGTCATCAGATCAAGCCCTGGCTTTTTGTGGGGAGGAAGACGGGGTTGGTCAGGGTAAGAAACAACTTTAGAGGAATGAGAGAAGCTTAAATCTTACCAAAAAAAAACCAAAAAAACAACAAACCAAAACCATGAATTGAGAGAAAACATGAACTGTTCAGAGGAAAATAATTATAAGAATCCTACACCAACCTTAGTTCTCTGTACCTAGCAGCATTTGAATTGGGCCTGTTTCCACCAGGAGCGAAGGTTCTTCCATATTCTATATGGGGAAAAAATAATCCCTTCCCAATTACAAGAGCTTTGACAGATTTTTTTTTTTTTGTGTGTGTGTATGCCAAATCCAATACAGAAAATCAATCATCTCCCTTCATGTACCTGAAGGGAAAAATCCAAAACGTAGTAGTTTCCTTTGGTTGAGGGCAAGGAGGGAGCCTGGGCTAGACAGCAGTGGGATCCCACCATCTGCAATCCGAGTGCTTATGCTTCGTGAGGTACTCTTACGGGATCGCAACACACACACGTCCTATATCTTTTTATAGGGCAAGGGGCTACATGACATCTTCCATTCTAAAAAATTTGTGGAAGTTTTTATAAAAGATAGCTATCTGTGTAAAAAAATAGAAGCGTTCAAAAAGTCTGAGACTAGAGAAATTGGGTTTTTTATGCCATGAAGTTTAGGTAAACTAGAAATTTTCACAAGTTTGTATTTGTCCTCATATGCTTTTCTAAGGAAACTCCAAGTCGAGGACAATAAATGAAAGAGAAACATTTGGACTATGCCTATACCAGTAAATGACACAAGGGGATGCTCCCAGGCACTATAATTCGGCCATGTGTATCATTCACTTCTGGTATGGATTTGACTTAGGCTACGGGGAACACTCTCAAACTATTTCCAGGCACAATTTGGAAGTTAACTTGGGTCCATTGCTAATAGGTGGTCTGCATGACTGTTTTGGAGGGTAAGAGTTTAATAACATAGCTATGAGCTGCTCCACGTATGTTGGCCTCAGGGCCAGCTAATGGTCTGGCCCTGTTGAGTTTACTAGTCTAGACTAAGTGCCAAACCGATGCTTTTGCTAAAGCCAAGCATGCCCCGCAAGCGACACTGCTAGACCTGCTCTTTCTTTAACCAGAAGATGAAAGTCTCCATGCTGAGTTATGTTAAGCTCTTCCCTCAGCCTCTCTCGCATGTCCCAGTGGCTCCCACATCTCCTAGGAAGAGGAAGGAGGAAAAAGCTCAGTTCTCTGGTCCCCATGCCCATAGACCTCACATGTAGTCCAAACCACCCCTTGGCCAGCAGTTGGCCAACTTCACTGTTCCCCCTACTCCAAGTGGGAGAAAGCACAACAGGAGTAACTCACTCACAGCTTAAATAAAAACAGTTATGTATGCTAGGGGGTGATTGTAGTTGGACAATATACATTTTCATTTTACTTCTTATACTAATGTTGGAAATTATGCACCAACTCTCTTTATTAAATTTATGATATTTTGGTTGACGAAGCAAGTGCCTGTGAAAGTTATGAAATGCCACATTGAGATTTCTGTGCAAACATTATATATCTACATCTCTGATGTAAGTTTCCTCCTAAACCAGTTTTTCTTTCCCTTGCAATTCCTCACTGCCAAATAAATGTATTTCCAGCTGTATCTGTGGGAAACAAATAGTGTCACGCAACGACCAGCTAGGAAATGCACACCTGTCATAAACTACAGAGCACCTCATGGGATATATTGTGTTCCATTCCCAACTTACCAAGAAGGATACAATGGAAAAATGGATTGGTGTCAACTACCAGATGTTTTCAAGCCTCTCTAATTAGGTAAAAATTAAACAACTGCTATGTTCTATATTATAGATATTTTGCAGATGTGTAATTCACATAAACATAGAGAGTCTGATTTTCATTTACATTGAGGCCTCTTTACACTGCTTTGGCATCACAACATCACTTAATATTGGCGTAAGTTATTTACATTTGCATTTCAAGTTCCTTTTTCACAAAGAGAGTATAATAAGCAATTTCACATGAGCATATCAGGATCAGGCCCACAGTATGTTGAGGAAGACTTTAGTAAGGAGTCTTGAGGGACACCAGAAGGAAAAAGAAGTCCTATTCTCTTTTAGTATTTACGTTTCATACAGAACAATTCTGCTGAGAAAGAGTTAGGTTCAGTTCATCTGTACTGTACATCTTTGCAAATGTCATTGCATATTTAATTGTAACTGTGATTAATTTGCTCATGAGGAACACAAAATGTTGAGCTATGTTTTCTTTACCCTCTCAGCCCTTTTCCTCAGGCTCTGCACAAACCTCCAAGCTGCAAAAAATTCGGGAAAAAAATAATCAAGTAAATCCTGCTGGTACCAAACCAACAGAAGTTTCTCATCTTCCAGATTAAAGTAAGAGGGAAATTATCATTACGCAAGGTAAAAGGGTAAAACTTTAGTAAAAAATCTAAGACTGAACTAAGTGAACTACTTCGTTCTGCTCCTAACAATGAAGGAGGAAAAAAAAGTCCCTGTGTTCTTTCATAAGAAGAAGACTGGTTGAGCTAGTTTCTCACAGATATCCTTAAGTAACTCGGAGATTAAGAGCCATAAAATGAAGGATACTTTAGAAGGTGCCTATAGTTCTGCTTACAGAAACTGCATATACCTTATTTGTACCTTTACCCCAAGTAATAATTACCAGAACCCTCCACAGTCTAATACACATTTCTAAGCCAAATAATTAAATATTATTTAAAAGAAAGAATATCCGTCATACAAAGAACTAAAGACAGGAACATGACTGACAGTGTTTATCAAGCTTTTCTCATACTCGTCAGTCTCGGATGTCTGTATTAGTCCTGTGACAGCAGCACAGTCCCTCCACTAGGGACTCAGCAGCTGGAAAGAAAAGGCTGATATACCATATGCTTAAAAGGAGGAATGCCTGGACTGAAAATTATTTTTGCTACAGAAGATTAGAGAAACACACATTCACGGTGTATCATTTTGCACTTGGAGAAGACTGAAACATAGTTATTAATGTATTTGATTTCTTTCTCAGCGTTCCTGAATCATTATTTATCTTTCAGCCATCTGGTTTAATTGCTAATGCTTCTTAGAGATGGGCAAGCATACTGCACGCTTAAAGTAACCAACACTTTTGGTAAGGATTTTTTTCATTAGTATAGGCAGTATCTGTCTAAATGATATTGCACTAGTTAAAAGCATTTGTCCAAAAACATAACACAAGAGCACTTGATAATCCTGATTAGAATGTCACTTTTTTTTTTTTTTTTTGCTATGTTAGAAATTTCTCTGAAGAAAGTAGCAGGAAAGGGAGTGTTAGTCTAAACTGACTGTTCAGCTATATTTGGAAGAGAGTTTTGTGAAATGCAGAGAAGTCTGGTCTGGATTTCTTGTTTCATTTCATGTTCTTTTTGTGACTAAATTCAAAATTACAAGGAGGCAATAGCTTTTACCCCACTTCAGTCTGCGTGGAGCATGAAGATGAAGGCTGCCACCTTTTCATGGACAGCATATGGAGAAGTAACAGCAAATATGGGTTGACAGTTCAAAGAGGGCCCAGGAGACATCAACAGTTGGGCTACAAACACCATTCCAGTAACACAGTATACTGCATAATAGGCATGTTGCCCTAGAAATCACTAGCATGTCCTATTCTGCTTCACGTAGTCTAAGGGACATCTAAAGAACGTCTCTTACCTCCTTTTCTGCATTTCAGTCTCCATGTCAATCTGTGTTCTCAATATTTTATTTTCATAACTTTTTTGTACCTTTTGTCTTCTTTGCTTACCAATTATCTCTCCATTTCTCTATTCTCACTCCAAATTTTCCTTGAGATTTTGTTCTACCACTTATCAACCCTCTTCTTTCTTCAAATCACCTTTCTTCTGAAAGAATGATGCAGTGTTACACAGGTGCACTTGAGCAGGCTCTGGACCGGACAGCCTGTGTCTGGATGCATTAGCATGCACTACCAGACTTGATTTTATTTGCTAGCTACACCCTGGAGAGCTGTTAGTGCAGCTCTGCTGCTTGTAGTGCCCAAGCCACGATGTTTTTAATGCTAATGCAAACATTGCTGCACCTCACTGTATTAGCGCACGCTGAACACACCTGCCTCAAGCGCTCGGCCCAAGGATCACACATGTCTATTTTCTTGAAACGATAAACCCTCCCAATTCACTCGGGCACAAACAAAGCTACAAGAGTATAATGCAGATTGAGATACAGGTCATGGGATCAAAACAAAACACACAGATATCCTTCCCTCTAGATCCTTTTCTCTACAACACCAGCACAGAATAATTCAATACTGATAACAAACGGGCTGCACCCATTGCAGCAACTTTTTACTCAGTGGAGGCATTGAACAGGGCACAGGACTAACAGCGGCCTGTTCCCTCACCTTTCAGCAGAGCCTGGCACTTAGCTAGGATGTGTCAGTGAGATCTTGCCCTAGGGGAGGTGGGAAGGGGCTGCCCCATCCACAGCAGGGAGCACACGAGGACAGATAGAGGAACAGCTGGTCTGGAGCTGCTGGAAGCTCCTCATAAGCATCTGTGTCACTGAATGGCTTTGGGTGATATTGGAAGGGCTATATGGGAGGGGAGCTAGCGTAATCTCACTGACTATTCAGGAAGGAGAAAAAAAGTTTACCAGCAGCAGTGAATAGTGTGGACAGAGACCTCCGTCTCTCCCTTGTGTCTGCCAGCCCAACCATTCAATGAAATATTCCTCTTTGCTACAGCACAGGGACAGCCCTCACCTTCCCCTATGGCCAGAAATAGCTTTGTGCCATAATTAGACTGTCCTTACCCTCCCACACACTTTAGATATCCTGATTCCCTCCCTCTCTTCTTCCTCACCATCCTGCCCATCCTCACCAAAGAAAGCATTTCCTTCCTCCAGCAACACCCCTGTTCCTTCTCTTGGTCACCCCTCACACAACCCCTTCCAAACCCCTGCATTTCCAGTGGCACTAGGTCAAATGGAGAAGAGGCTGGCTGAAAAGTCCTCCTTCTACCATGGGGAGAAGGGAGCCAGAGCCAGGAGGGTCCCATAGGTGGGACCTGCAGATCCTGCTGCCCTACCAAAGAGAGGCATGAGTGACAATCTCTCCAGAAGAGCGCAGTCCCCTTGGGTCTTCCCTCTGCAACAGCACCAGCATCACTAGGCATTCAGTGAGCAGATACTCCTCAAGTAGCTGTTCTTCAGAAAGAACACTGCAGACAGCCACCGTTTCCTCTTTCCCCTTCCTCTCTGTATCCCACTGCCTTAGGCAATCACATCATTTAGGGAGCCCTATGGTTTCGCTTCCAGCTACTCCTTTTCCCAGGAGCTCTCGGAGCCCCGTCCACCAAGCCACCTCTCCCCTGAGCCTCCCCAACTGGGCCAAAACTGCTGCTTGAGGGGCCCAGAACCGGCCCAAGTTTTGAGAAGCAGCAGCAAGAACAACAACAAAACCATTTTTGAAGGGGTTTAAGTACATCTGGTCCTTTAATGAGTTAGTAGTAGCACAGCCCCTCAAATGAAACTGCGGGGATAGAAGTGAGCAGGAATCAAAGGATCCCTTTGTCCCAGACAAGCACCAAATACAATATATCACCAAACCTCAGCTGTCTTAATAGCTTCCCTTCCCAAACACACCCTGGGCCTTGTAAAACAAAAAGAGTCGTTAGACCATGAGCCTCACCTTAAGGAAGTTTACTATTGATCTGTAATCTCTAGGTTTTTATCTCTGAGGAAAAAGCAGTGGCACCTCTGGAGAAACCTATGTCTAAGTCAATCCCTACAGCTCTGTTTGCTTACCCCGGCTGTGTGCCTCCTCAAGAGTTAAACTGTAAACAAACCAGCTCCCTCTTTCAGTAAAATTCAAATAAAGTCTCTGTCAAGCTGCACTGGGAATCTAAAGAGTCAGAGCAAAAACCACCGGCTCCAGTCTTTAGAACAGGGAATTAAATGGGATGTCTTATTCTTTAATTGTTTTGTTTTTTTTTTCTTTAAGACCAGCCCAGTTCTGACCACAGCAATAATTTTATTCTGAATATTATCATTCCTACCACAAAGGAGGAACAGATGGAATTTCTACTCGCAATTGTAAAGCAATTCAGCACACTCACATTGACTGGGTCAATACTGAATTCCTGAGCCTGAATGCTATCAGTGAGTTAGGCCCTCTCAGAAATCCTCTCCTCAAAGCCATGGTATTTCATGATGTGTGTAGCACTGAATGTCTGAAATGAAGCATTCAAGTGCAAACAAGAAAGAGATTTTGCAATTTGGTCCATGATTATGAACACCTTTCTGTTGGATTGGTCAAATATCACACATCACCTCCCAAGCAAAACAGGTCACTAATCTTTTTGCATAAACGTTTGTCTTCATTCCAGCAATGCTAAACTTGATCAGAAAAAAAAGAATAATTCTGAAACTTACTAATCTTACTAAATCATACAGAGGAAAAAAAATACAAAGATTTAACAAAGATTGTCTTACCTAAATTTGTTCAAATTGGCAAAACAGGTGGATGTATGAGGTTTATTAATATAATCAATGTTTGAAAATTCTAATCAATCTACAAAATAAAACTATCTTCTTTGTAAAAGGATGTTGAGATCTTAAAACAAAACAAAACAAAACAAAACAAAACCAACCCTGTTAAGTAAGTTCATCGTGCAGGGAACCAAAAGTAAATGAGTTCAAATTGAAGCAAATGAGGTTCAGGTTAGATAGTGGGTAATGTGAAGCACTTGTAAAAGATTGCCTAAGGAAGCTCAGAAATCTCTATCGCTGTAATTCCTGAGAACAGGTTAGACAAATTTGGCAAGACATCAAATGCATTCATCCAGCCTTCCTTGGCTCAGGAAGGAACAAATACTTTGTTCAGCGCAGATCACTGTTCTGTGTTATCACAGCTGTGGTACTAATTTTTAATCATATAGTATTTACTACCTAGCACTTAAGAAACGTATAATGTCTCCTTGCATTTAGGCAGCTTCCTTTACTCATTTGACAGATAAGAAAACAACAGAAAAATTGTCTCATTATAGTTTTTAACAAATCTATAGCAATGTCAAAGATTCGGGAGTTTCAGCTCCCATTGTCATATTCACTAATGAGGTGTAATAGTTCCTCATAATGGGCTAAGCAGAGCTAGGTTGGGTTCTAGAGGCATTAACTCAGAATTTTCCTTCTAGGGCTGGTTAGTTTCAAACAAAATATCATTTAAAGCAAGCTTTATTTGGTTTGCCTATAGCAGCTGAACTTGCATAGACATTCCTTCTGCCATCATATTGATGTCATAAAAGAAGTCTCAAGAGATTTCTACTGACAGCTTCATGAGCTGACTGTAATGATGCTACATGTCGCATGAAATGGAATAGGGAAATGGAGAATTCAGCTTTTACAAGAAAACTTTAGAGGAAAAAAAATTAAAAAGCTCTGTTAGGGACTTGTGCAACTTCAGTGTTTAACTGATTCAAAATACATTTTTCAGATTTTATCAAAAATCTATAAAACTGCCTAACATCAAGATATTAAGAAGAAAAATATTTTCCTTTTTTTGATCCTATACTTCCACTTATTT
This sequence comes from Charadrius vociferus, assembly GCF_000708025.1. Classification (NCBI taxonomy): domain Eukaryota; kingdom Metazoa; phylum Chordata; class Aves; order Charadriiformes; family Charadriidae; genus Charadrius; species Charadrius vociferus. Next base: position 1,019,020 of record NW_009648543.1, on the reverse strand, counting down.
TTTCTTAAAAAAGCAACATAGGTAATATGTAGAAGGCTTTGATTTTCATGCAGAAATTTATTAGAGGTCAACTCAACTGCATTTGTGTTTTAGAAAAGAGAAAGAAAAGACTCATTTTCAATACATGAAGTTCTTCTTAGGAATGGTTTAGTATTTCAAGAATCATATTTGATAGCTGAATTGTGATAAAGTGTACTGGAAAGAAAACACAGGATGCTAATGATGAATGATGCACAGCTAACGAACATGCAGACAAAAAGCTTTGAAAGCAAAAGCTAAAATAGTGAGAAATGAGCTATTAATAGAACATATGGAAAGTTCTGAGATAAGATAAAATAAACCTGAAATACTTATAAGTGTGCATTAAAGTCATGGAAACAACATTCGTTCTGCCTCACCACCAACATTTATACCGGAGGAGTATTTTCCTGAAAAGTAGTTTGCTGAATTGAATGCTGGGAGGATGGAAAAAAAACATCATTTATTATATTATTAGAAATTTGAACTTCTTGGATCCGTCTCTTTGGCTACATTTGCCAAGAAGCATAATGCACTGGAAGAATAATTTGAAAATTAAGGAACATTTAACTGACAATGACATCATTTTCCATGTTGGTTATAAATGTTTTAAGGTATTTCTAGGTTTACTGTTGTAGGCTTTTTATTTCAGTTCCATCATCTTATCCTACCACATACTACTACTAGCATGTACACTATATATGTTTGCATAAAATGTGGTATGTATTTCAACGCCTACCTTCAGCAGTTTTCTCCAGGTAATGAGTTAATCATAACAGTACCCAAGCTTGTTTATTTGATTTTTTTTTCATGGCCTCTGCTTTAAGTTGTATTTAATCTAACTGCTGGATAAGACACCCGTCATTAAGAGTGACAGTAAAGGGTGTTGCTAGGAGTATAACACTGGCCTGTGTGGAAGATGAGGTCCATATCTGTACAAAGGCCACCTCAGGCCACACCATATCAGTAGGTTTGGTTCCTGGGCTACACCTGACAAAGCTGAGTTAGATACTTAGGGCCTTAAGGAAGGAGGAAGAAATTGATACTCAGAAGCACTATTCACACAGCCAACATACTATGGATGTTGAACTTTCTCAAGTCCCATGCATATATGGGACCACAGTTTGAAACTCCAGAAGGGACTGATATCCTGCAGAACATGCCTTTGAGCATGGGAGCAATTGACTTACCTCCTAAAAATATTTTCATTATTGTAATAAAGTCAGCAGTAGTGGAGTCTACCTCTTCACAAGACATGGTTAGAGCAGTTCTCCATTCGAGCTTTTTTAAGCCACACCTCATATTTTGCCAGAGACAGTGATAAACAAACATTCCTCAGCTGGGGAGAGAGACAGACAGACCCACCACTTTCTGTCCCTCACATGGACCAGGATAAAAGGCATGTATTGGGCAAGAGGAGATCCAACAAAAGAGCCCAACATGATTCTGCAGCCCAGCAGCAGGGGAACTGAGCTTTGATGGGAATGAGTTTTGCATCCTTCCCACTTCCACAAGCTTTTACATCTTTTAATCTCATATAATTTATTAATTAAAAACACACAAGCAGTTCCAAAGTACAGAGAAAGCCAATTAAACAAGATGAATAGCAGGCACCAGAGCCCATGAACTTCAGTACTTGCCTTTAATTGTTCCTTTTGAAAGTTTATTCTGGAGTGTTTGCATATACAGATTAGCTGACAACATATAGGTGCTGGCTTGAATAAGGAGGAGTGAGATGATCATTAAGGCTTAACATAACGTAAATATGTGGGGCCACTTTTCAGGAAATGATCCTGAAAAGGATTCTTATTATCAGTCACTGAGCAAGTAAGCTAGGAACAACACACATATTTAAAAAAAAGCACTCAAAATCAAATGAGAACAGAAAGAACAGAACAAGAGCATCAGTGCAAGACATTCCCTTTTCACTTTTTTTCCCTTCTTTGCAGTACTATCGCTAACACATAAACATATCAGGTGCTCAGCTCTCATTGATTTCAGCAAAGGTGGAGACAGGTGTGTATGAGGAAATAAATTGATTGTTACGTACAGAGCTGGAAGAAGAAAGAATAATAAAGTATATTTCTCCTTATTTTGTACTCTTATGAACAAGCAACCTCTGGTAGTGTCCCCCTTTACCACCACCAGTGGCAAGCAGAGCGGTACATGCCAACAAGGTTATGAGTCGGAGCTGGAGAGCTCTACGGCACCCATGGGAGCAGCAGCTCGTGAAGAGTTAAGCGACCAGCTGAGGGAAAGAAAGAAGGACACGCTAATTCTGAAACCCAGCCCAATGAAAATACGCCAGTCTTTAACATAACAACAGTTCCTTAGGCTCTGCTGGGAAAGGGAGGACAAGAAACTTGCATATCAATTTGTCAGCACAACCCTCTGATAATGTTGACTGCATCTGATTGATAACAGTATTTTGATCTGGTACTGCAATTTCTGTCAGAATGTCTCAATGGAGCATGAAGGAAACACCAAATTCAACTGTGGAAAAAGGAAGTCCAGGCTGAAACAAGACAAGCCCAGGACAATCGGCAGAAAACATTGTGTATACTATTTTGAGTTAACACACTGAAGGGATTGAGCAAGGTGTTCTCCTCTGGTTTAGTCGTTGCAAGGACAAAGAGAGGATATATTACTCTCTAATCTTGAGTCAGTCTAACCTGTCATGCAGTAAAGGATTATTTCAGTAAGTGGATTTATCCCTTGCTTCCTGCCCTTCCCATCTTATCTGTCAAGTTAGAGAGACATCCTCTTTCATAAGCGATGGTGGAAGAGCCTACCAGGGAGAGCTGTTCCAGCAGCAGCAGCAGAAGACAGGCACTGATTTGCTGTATTTAAGAAAGGAAAACAGAATTAAGACAAAGACCTGCTAACACACATCCAGTGAAATACCTGTTGATGACCATGATCTAACATCGCAGTATAAGACCTGGAGTCTGGTGTCATGGGCTCCAAGCCTAATCCTACTACAGAACACGATGTGACATTTGGCAGCTGTAGCTGTGTCAACACCTCAGTTTTCCAGTCTGTAAAACTGAGATAGTTAGAGCAAGCTGATCTGTAAAGTATTTTGAGATCTAGGGGATATATGCTATGGAGAAGCTCATATTATCTTCCACTAACTTTTAATGGGAACTGGATCTGGTTCAGGTTGCAATTCATTTTGGTTGGTTTGTTTGGAGGTACCCAGTATCAGAGACTACCTTAGACCTGGGCTGTTTGACACCCAACCTGGTAGGAACCAACCTCATGGCCTAAAGAGAGATTTTACGTGATGCATGCAATGGAACCAGGCTCAGTGCATGCGCGTGTATAAGGTTGCCCTACCCAGGCACGAAAAGCAGGTTACATCAGACTTTCTGAGCGCGTAGGGATTAACTGCACAGAAGGTATCTCACTCAGCACACCACAGAAGTGCAAGCAGGGGTCGATTGTGGCTTCACAACTCTTAAGACCAGGACTGCTAAGTTTTGTTTCCCACAAATAGCCCAGCAGCCGCACTTCACCGTTTCCCTTCAGGCTGTCCCTGACTGTGGTCCAACAAAGCCAAGGGAAGGGATAATAAGGAAACTTCCACGGAGGGAACGTATGTTGTTACATAAATGCTTCCATAGGCCTGACTACTGTTTCCTGAGAAAGGAAACTCCATTCATCAAGTCTGTAATAAACTGACATCTCATCAGCAGGGGAAACAAGAGGAAGGCACTTGTGAAGGAAGAAATCTGTTCCTCTACATATACGAACTGTTTTCCTTTGCATGCCTAATCTGTGAGGTGACTAAAGTTTTACCCACTAGTGCTATAATACTCACATGGGAAACATTAAGGTAAATATTACAAAATTAAAGTGTAAGAGTTATTGGAAACTAGAGCCGAGCAAAATATTAGAATTTTCATCCTGGGGGAAATTCTAATATTTCAACATTTGTTTTCTTCCAAAATTAGGATGGAAATGTTGAAATACCTCTTTTTTCATAGAATGAACATGTTCTCAGCCACTTTGACATTAAACTGAATTTGACAAAGGTGCTACAGTATGTCCTGGGAATTGTTGTTAAGGTACCTTGTACTTAGAATTGTGTTAACAAGGAATATTTTAGTTGGGTTATTGAACCAAAGCTGTAAAAAAATGCTTGGGGTCAGGCAGAACATTAATTTCATCCTTTTCTTCTTTCAGGTTATTTAACCCTCGTATTCCCCTTAGCAAAAAAAGGGCGGGGGCGGGCAAAGAAAAAAAGAAAAAAAATATTTGTTCTATCCTGAAAGGGAAACAAGTTTTGCAATAAAGAAGTCACACCATTCCATTTTTAAGATATTTAATAGTGTTCTGGATTTTGTGTTGATCCTCAAAAATGGTTCTTTTTTGGTTAAACTTCAAAATGAGAAAACTAATTTTGGTTCTCATGTTGTTGCCAAAACTAATTATTAATACAGATTCATTAAATGGTTCCAATTGATCCACAAGTGAATTTATCAAGCAGAAAAAAAAAAAATCACTGAAAAGATCAGATCTATCACTTTTTTTATAATCTTCATTCTTCATAGGCTTCGTGGTTTGATTGTGCACCCCCATAGTTGATCTTCAGTCTAGGAAGCTGAATATTTCAACACTCTGACACCCTAGCAAGTAGCATCCTGGGAACTTACTATTTTTGTCTCTTCAGGAGGAATATTTCTTTTGTCCTGATATTTTGGTGCTGGGTGCTGCTTGCTGGGTAGATCACTTTTGTTATCAGAGTATTGCTGATATGTCGGCTGGAGTCTGTTGACTTACTGAGTGAAGGAAGTAAGAGGAGAATGGAAAAATCTCAGAAAAATGCCCTTATGGAGGTGAAAAGGTATCTTGCTGCAATTAAATGCACACTAAGGCACTTGAGAAGCAAGAAGAGGGGACCCCACTGTTCAGATTCTTTTTGCAGATGTAATCAGACTAGTTTTCCACAACTCACAGATCATTCATTGATCTTCTGATGTTAGTTTAGATGGCTGGTATTTTCTAGACATATAAGGTCTCAGGCCCTATTAATTTAATAGAAAAATAGGGCCTGAGACCTCGGATGTCTATATACATATACATTTTTTTACAATCCCTGTTCATAGTTTTTTGCTGTTCTCATACAAAAGCTAAAGGTTACGGGGTTTGTTTAAACATAATATTTTCATGGTTCATAAGAAAATCTGTATTAGTTTACATTTTTGGCAACTTTCATTATACCCCAGTGATTCCTAGAAGTCCTTGTACTTTCCTGCTGGTGAGAGATACTTTCCATAAAAAACCAAAACACAGTATAAAAATAGTAATTATTAACTTACTGTGATGTATTTTGTTAAGGTGCAGAGAACATATTCAAAGGACTAAATTTATTCAGTGTCCAGTTTTGTGGCCGGATTTTTCAGTTTAAAATTATTAAGTTGTGAAATGTACTTTCTAAGCAGTATTAGAAGAGTGACTGATGAGAAAGACAGGAGCTAATCCTAGTTAGTTGTAACAGCCCCATACCCCTCATGTCTGACAGGCATCTACAGTTCAGCTGACTGAGGATTTTAAGGGTCTGTGCACTGCAGAAGGGTTATACTTTGAAAACAGCTCCAAAAATTAGCTTAGAAACTCCAGCTCTTTGCTCTGACACGTTGTTGAGGTTGGTACCTGCATAAAGGATTTTTGAAGGGTAATGAAATTGTATATTCAGATACTGATGCAAAAGAACTTTGCGTATTTTTTCTTCCAAAGGATCCCCAAGTTGTCACAAATGTGGAGATTAAGCAAATTCTAAACAATGCATATAGGAAGGCAGCCTCGTATGCCGCACACGTGCGTAGTGCTGTTCAACTGAGTACCATTCTGAGAGGGACAGGAGATACCCTACGTGTATATAAAAGACTCATCAATTGGAAAAAGTTTGCTACTGATGTGGTGGTCAGCTCTCACCCAGACTGCCTGACCTTAAGACTTGGGCATTGTGGATGAAGGGCGATCCAGCTGGAATTATGGGAATTATTTCTCAAAGCTAACTTCAGGTCCTGTGTCCCTTCACTGCCTGTAAGCGTAGATACAGAAGAGTGGCACTTGTTCACAACAAGAGGTTAACTTTATGTCCCTGAATCATACAGTGCAGAAGCTGGTGCCACAAGCCTTCCTAGGCTAAGGAAGGCTTGTGTCTTTGCAAAAGATCCCTCTGTCTTGCTGCAAGACTATGTTTGTGCAGGACCATACATGCCCAGGTTGTGTGTGAGTCTGTGGGAAGGGTACATGCACAATAGCGTTGGAGGTGAGTTTACCGTGGCTATTCGATATTGATAAATGTATTTTTGTCTTTTTGTAGAACTCACCCCATGAAAGAAGTGGAATTTCATTTCTTTAATGCTTTTATAATCTCTCAGAAATTATTTTCTCCAAGTCCCTTTTCAATGCCCATATCAAATTTGTGTATTCCAAGGCTGGAATATATTAATACTTTTTCAGTATATACTTTAAACAAACTGAGAATGTTTACAATTTTATATGCCTGGCTTTACAAACCCTTATTGACTAGCAGAAGTCTGCATATTAAACCCCATTATAAAACAAAAAGACATAACAGGAATAAATAGTTCTAGTAGTATGAAATTTGTATTTTACAGAACTATGCCCTTTAACACATTCTATATCTCACAAAAAAAGTTTATTGTGGATCAATTTTCTGTACATATTTAGCTCAGACAACTTTCTAATAATTTCTTAAATTGCTTGAAAAGATATCTACCAAAAATTACCTCCAGAGTCATCTCATGTAACTTGTTACTTTGAAGTAGAAAGCAGAGCGATGAGCAAGGATATAGAGCAAAAGACAATACTGGTAACCTTTCACATAAAAATTTCACCCAAAGATCCAAAGCAAGTAGTAGTGTATCCGTTTCACAGATGGAGAAATGCATAAGCAAGAAGAAGGAGCACCAGTCTGTATTCTTAGTTATATTTATTTCCTTTCCCCTGGTTTTCAGCTTGGATGTGTACTTCAGTTTGTACCTGCAGGGTCTACAGAACAGTGTTCGGTAAAGTCAGATATTAAAGCAGATTAAATAGTGCGAAAGAGTGAAGATTATGAATGGAGGATCTACATTAAACTGTGTAAGGGAACACTGCAGGAGATATTCTTTAAAGAAAGTTTTGATTATTAGCAGGATAACATGAGAAACAAAGGCAAATGCTGTGAATTAACGCAGTGCATTTAACAAGAGCTCTGAAAGGCTGTACCTATCTTAGTATTTTGACCAGTAAATGAAATGACAAAATCAAAATCCATGCTTAACAGAAAATCATCTGCTACCTTCTTGTCAGCAGAACTTTACATGCTTCCCTAGTACTAGCAATGGCACATGTTCATCATAGACTGTGCAATTCTCTCAAGTAAAAGCCCAAAGTCAATAGTTTCGTCACACTGAAAAAGGAAAAATAATTATTGATAGATTTTGAAAGAAGCAGAAGCAGACCTGAACTGCTTTAATTTGAACAGTAAAAAGAATGAATATCTAACTATCACTTATACTCACATATTCTATTACATTTCTTGTATTCCAGGTTCCTGCCTTTTTACGTAAAATATTTCCAGTGCTCCAATTTTTCTTCGCCTTCTTTCTTTTATAACTATGTTGTCTGGACATGCTGAACAAGTTATTCTTATCTATTGATTTCAATTTATTAGGCAAATTCTAAACATGCCGAGACAACTCTTACAGATTGAGTTAGATAATGTGTCTGGTATCATATTTTGCAGAACACTTAAATTACATATGTAATCACATACATACTGTGATTTAATTTTTCAAATCTATTCACTTTAATATGGTTTCCAAATTCAAATGCTTTCCTCCCAAAAGCAAATGCCATTTAATCTACTGATCTTTATGTCAAGTAACTTTGAGTACAAAATGAGTATTGTACATATTTTATATCATATCAGAACCAACTGGCTTGAAAATTTCTCCAGGGAAAAATTAGGAAAAAAAATAAATCCCTTGAAATAAAATAATTCTATGAATTTTGTATGATTCTTGATGAAGAATCTTTCATAATGATCTCATAACCTAGGTCATGGTATTTCTGAAATGATAAGCCTATACACTCAGCTTTGCAAGCAGTAAAAATCTAAGCCAAAGGTAGTAAATCGTCTGCTCCAAAAGCTGGATTCCTGAATGAACTATTGCAATAAAACTACACTTGCAGGAATGAGGGAAGAATATAGGATGTGTTTCATCTTTCAATACCTAAAGTTGCAAGAAGACTTTGTCTTTTCATACCATAACTTGTATTTCAAAAGTTAAAATATTCCCAGGCAGGCAGTATGCAGTGAAAAGTCCCAACAGGTAGTTATTGCTATGCGATTAACACACCAAATCAGACAGAAGAATATTCTATTTCGGGGGGGGAAGAAAAAAAAAAAAGCAGGCCAATCTATGCTTCTTTTTACACATCGAACTTCCATGTAATTAAGCATGATTTACTTTTTTTCAATTTTCCTTTTTTTGCCCCTGTATTTTTGTAAAATGCAGTACCTTTCTGTCTTACAGCATTTGGAAGAACAAAACCACCGCTACCATGTGTTGCCTGAACGATTCAGCGCAGCTACTCCTTTCTGTTCCAGCCAAGGCAAAACAAACTTGGGAAGCAAAAGCAGCTTTGGTAGCACCCAGATAGACTGTATCCAGAGACAGAGAAAGCAACTGTGGCTCCCCAAACACAAATTCAGCTTGGAAAAGGCAATAACACAAAGCATCAATGAAAAGGACGTAAATATCTTGCCTCTGCAACCCAGTTTGCAATTTTTAGATCTTCTAAGTATTACGAGAGAAGATCCTGTCTAATCCCTAAACTGCCAATTCTTCCTCATTACTGAACAGGAAAGTACTTCAGCCTACCCCAAAATCCAATTCCTCTCCTTTTCACTACAAATACATCTTCCATTTGGAAATTCAGATTCTTCCTACTATTTGCATTCTTTTGGAGTTCTTTGTGGCTACTGCTTAGACTTAGTTTCCTCTTACTCTTAACCTTTCTCCCATCCACCCTCCTGTTATTTTTTATATACCTACAGGCAAGACTGGAAAGGCACTGTACTGCTGAGATTTTTCAGCCTGAAATGCTTCTGCAAGGCTACACCTTCTAGCAAGGCATTCAGGCAGCTTGATAACATGCCCTGAACAATAGCAGTTATTAGGAGCTACATTGCAAGTGCTCATTTTCGGTTAACAGTCTGTCTAAGCTCCTGTAAAACTGTTAAGTTATAAATCACTTCACTCTGTTATTATAAAAAAGTGGTAGCACACAATTAGCAATATAATTATAGAATTATTGCGCTCCACAAATTATACAGCCAGGCCCCCAACACACATAGCTGCAGGGCCCCAGTGCAGCCAGGAGATTTTTTTCTTCTAAAGCAACAGATGTGTCAAGATGGATTAGAAAGCTTTTTCCAGATGCATGATCTTAGGGTTTTTCTCCTTTTTTTTTTTTTTCTTTTGCTGCCAAATCTGTTTTATCTTTTGAAATGTCTTCTCTAAGAAAACATGCAAATCAAGATATGATTAAGGGGTAGCTGAAGGCACTGTAGTTCAGGTTAGGACTCCAAAATTTAGCAAGCCTAGTTTGCATCTTGAAGTGAAGATGCTTGTGTGGTACTCAGCTAAGAGCCAAGATGTGAGCACACGCTGGAAAACGCTCGCAGCCCTTCATTATAGAGGGATGACAAAGGCCAGCTCACTTCTTTTCTTGGAAGACATCCATCCAAACAGAGAACATGTACACCTTGCTCTGAAGAAGAGTGGATTGACTTATTGACACCAGTGCTGCAGCAAAGGACACCTCTTTCTGCAGAGCAGGGCCCACCCAGCCTGCCTGCCACACACGGGCTGCCGTAAAACAATAAAATACAGCATTTTTTCCCAAAAGTTTAGTTAAGCCTCGTTAACTGGAAAGGGTCTTGAGACAAAACCGTTGGCTATTTTATAAACGTACATAGTTAAAATGAGCAGTAGCACCTGACTTCTATTTACAGGAACATGAATGCAGATAGGCAGACCAATTAACCCACAGACTTGTAAGAAAAGTCAGAAGTTGGTTACCTTTCACAAAACCTGACATTTCCAGGAAGGTATCAGGATCACCTGAGTTATCTGTTCACCTAACACACTTTAATACACAACCATATCCCTGATCACAATTTTAACATAGCCACAAATATTTCTAAAACGGGATCCAGTCTTTCCCTTTGTAGCCAGGCATGAGGGGAAAAAAAAGTAATCCTTTCCTTTTTTTGCCCTCACATGATCAGGCAGCTGCTGAAATCTATGCTCTAATAATAAAAGAGTGGGAGTCACCAGGGTGGGTTTGCATTCTCCAAGAGCAAAAAACCAAAAGCAGCAGCTGCCGCATCCGAAGCACCTTTGGTAGCTCCCTGTTTGAGACACGATATTTTTGGGAACCTTGTGGCAAGGGAGAGAGAGTGAAAGGAAACTGTACAAAGTAAATAGCATTGTAAACATGTCTATGGAGACAACAGCTTAAAATGCAGAAGGATTTCCAGCCCGCAGTGGGCTGTGGATCTACTTCAGCCAGAAGGCATCCTGCCTCACTCTCTGGGTTCAGTTTGCTACATAGCTGCATGCTATAATTAGTCTAATAGCTGTGCACTTATTTTAATGAGTAGCAAAGCAACTGCTGGAGTTGCCTATAGCTGGACTGGTGTGTCAGCCTATAAATTATAGGTCTACTGCCTACACTTTGGAGTTATAAGTCCTAAAGACCTTTCTCTGCAATTTGCTAATTATTGCAATTTTGATAATTTTATATGACCACCTTTTTACCAAACAAAAAATATATTGAAGAGTTTTACTAGTTTAAACTGGCTCAGCAGTTAAAAAGAAAAGCCTTTAGCACTTCCACCGTGCTTTTCAGTGTGCGAGTGCTGAGCAAACAAGTGGGTATTCAACCGCTCCTTTAGCGGACTGCTCTGCAGAGGAGCGGCAGACACAGAAATGCGTACACAGATGAAAAGACAATTTTATTAAAAGGAAGCGAATTATCAGACTGCTCCTCTTCCAGGCATTTGCTATTTTTTCTCATTGTTTTTGGCAATGCCTGAAGAAAGATGGCTTCTTCCAGGGGCTATCCTTGGCAGCCCCTGCAGTACGGTGACACGGCCCTGCTCCCGCAGCCAGCCCCTGAACAAGGAACTCAGGAATCTGCTCTTCTCCATCAAACCTTCGCTGACCTTCACCTGCCCTCACTTTCTGCAGTTCAAGCTCTCATCACTCTGGCACCCCCCGTACATCTTTGGTCCCTGACTGAAGGAAGAATACATGTCATGGGTATGGTTGGGCCCCAAAGAGAGATTTGAGAGACGTTAGAGATGTGTTTCAGCTGTGGACATCTATGTAAAAAAGCCAACCCTAATGTGCCCCAGACACTTGTACTGTGACTTCCTATTTAAACCTTATCAGCTTTACCAGGATCCAAAATAGAAGACAGCAACCGTAGGAACACGGGTTCCCCAGCACTCCCCGGTGTTGAGCTGTGACTCCAGCACTACCGAGTGCTCAGGCAGCAAGACCGAGTTCCCCAGTGAGCAAATCTAGATGGACTGCCTGCACCACAACCACGGATACCCTGACATCTGCTTTCCTCCTCTGGCTTTCTGGTTTTCAAATATTTATCCATTTAAATGTCAGTAGTACAATGCCCTGTGTCTAGAACAAAGAAAGAAAAGCACATCATCGAACATGTATATTCAGAGCTAACGAGAGCTAATTCCCTCTTAATTAACACCTCACTGGTCTTCCCCCTCATCAAAAAACCATCAAGGAACTGACATCCTGGTCTTGCCAATTCTTATTAAATTATCTGGAAGCTAATACCAGATTATAACAGTGGCTCCATCTGGTCATATAAACCGGTCTCGCCAAGTCCTTGCCCTCTGAATAACGTGTCTGTTCCTACTGTGAGAAGAGAGGTGGCCCATCTCACACGGCTGTGGTACAGTGCCTAGTGGCATGGTTTCAAGCATCGGTGTACCCTAATAAACACCCACAGCCCCAACTCCCTGGCATCTGGCACTGGGTACCAGGGTGAGCTGTCAAACACTGCCCAGCACTGCAAAACGCAAGCAGAGCCACGTGTAACTCGGAGGTTTTCAAGTCCTTTTCAGTGTGTATCTAAGCATCAGGGAGCGTCTTTGAGGAAATGGCTACTCATAGTTGTTATTACTTTCCTTTTACAAAATTCCAGCATAGAACTATGGACGCATGGTAGTTATAAAGGCAAAAAAAACCCATGGGTGGAGACTCCATATCAGAGAAGAAATACTACTTCTGCGCTTAGGCGGGAAGACTGCCCTCAAGATCACGGGAGAAGAGACGTGATTGGGATCATCTAAACCCAGGTATCTTCTCTGAGCTTGGATTGCAAGATTGTACGCGAGCCGTGATCTCATCTAACTGAGAGGGAGTGACAGTGGCAGAAGGAAGGGCAGTGATGGGGAAGGTTTGCTCGACACCTTTCTAGTTCCCACTAGACCAGATTTTCTAGTCTTTTCTTGTAGAGTGGAGATTAAAAGATGTGTCCCAAATCATGTAATAGCTATATGAAGAAACCTCAATAGTTCCTGGTGACCTCTGTAAGCACTTAAACTCTTCTAGCAGTAACAGTAAAAACAGCCCTTAGAATTGCAGAGTGTTGTTTGCTTTTCACACTGCACGTCAGTAAAGCCTATTCATTGTCAAGATTAATACTAGCCAAACCAAACTATTTAGTTGTAAATTAGAAAAAATGGTCATTATCTGCAAAGGGCTTTGTAATTTCTTCCTATGTGTCCTTTCTCACACACAGCTTGAGCTGCTACGTGCCTATCTCTGTGGGCTTGGGGATAGCCAGCAAAATCCCCACAGCTGGCTGTGGCGCAGGCATGGGAATGCAAGACAGCTCTGTACATCCCAATATGTTAGTGAAAAAAAATAAATCTAGGTGAACTTTGATTTCAGTTTCCCCATGCATTATATTATTCCTGGCTAGGTTTTTTTTTTTCCACGAATCACCTCAAAACTTGTTATTTGAGATTTTCTTTCAAAATAATGAAGCTGAGAAACACCTTACTATTAGTCTTTCCAATTAATTAAGCGTGGTAGAAATCCTACTTATGTTGGAAAATTTGGCCAATAAATTAAACAGAAGAAACTGCCAAAACTATATTTACCCTTAAAAATAATCAATCAGTCATATACACCACAAAAAAAGAAATGGTGGGAGCTTAAATTCTCTCTTCATAGCTTGTATCTTCAGGCTGCAATGTCAGGTATGAAGAAAAAAACATTTCTCCTCCTCTGCCCTCTCTTCCCTCTCTTCCCTTCCAGTTTTCATTGTTATTTATTAAAACCAGCAAAACCCCACTGAATTCTCTTGCACTTAGATTTTATTGAACAGACCTGGAAGTTAAAATGGGTTAAAAACACTAAAGGCAAAACTATATGGAAATCTGTAAGAGTCTCTCCAGCCAAAATCCAGAGACACACATAAATTCATTTTTTTTCATAAGTTTTTGAAGAGCTGGATTAAAGTTACATTCCCATCTTTGCTGAGTATGAGCTCAAGTCAAGACTGTAGGTCCAAGCAAGTCCTCACCTGTAGTTAGAGCAAGTCCTAGTTCCCACACTGGGCCTTGCTCTTAGCTCCTTAGAAAATCTCAACGCCCTAACCTTTGGAAATTATTAATTTACACCTAAACCTGCATTTAGAACTCGCTTTTTGTGTCAATAATCTACCAGATTACCATCAGACAACACAAGAGGATAGTTTGAATGAGCTTTTCAGTCAAACTGCGTACCTTTCACAATCAGACATAAATGCCTACGACATTCAGATTAACAAATGATGCCATTGCTGGCTAGCACCAAATCAGCAACCATTTTGCCTTATTAAATTTCTTCTCTCCAAACCCAGACAGGAAACAGAGTTAAGGAGGTCTCAAAAGCATAAGTAGAACCAATTTTGAGTAAGCGGGAGAAAACCAGATGACAATGCATAATATTATGAATGAAATTATTTTTTAAATTGTCAGTGATTTGTAAAGAGTTTGATAATTCCTCTTCAAATTTTCACCCTCTTCCCCTCCTATTTTAAGAGTAATCTGGAAATCTCAGAAATAAATTTTAGAAATTTCTACAAAGCTCACTTTTTGACTCAAGTCTGGAGGGAGGTGGGGTTTCATTAATATTTTTGTGACTTCTTTTTTTCTATGAAAAAATGCTAAATATTCACTTCCCGTACTAGTTACTGGTATTTGAAGTTCATCTGTGAGCTGGTGTCTAGCAATGCATGAAAGGAGAAATTTGCCCTGAAGAAGTTCAACTGAAGCATACAAAACCAGAGATTAATTTAAAGCCATGAGATGAATAGTCCAGAAGCTATATGTTTTGATATGAAAGCAAGACCTTAATGCCAAAAAATATGATAAATTTATTTGTTTGCTCTGTCACAGCCCTTCTGATTTTTCAAAGCTAATTTGTAAAACCATCCTGTATGTGCCCAAATTAATTTATTCCAATTGCATTAGAAGAGCACAAAAGTGAGAGGTGCACTGACGTAATACATTCCTTTAAAATGACAAATAAAACTGCCTGACTGAAATTCACAACTCTCAGGGAAAAAAAAAAAGGAAGTTGCAAGGAGGGAATGATATCTGCAGCAGCTCTTAGCGAGGATGAACTAGTTCCAGTGGGAAAATAAAGGAATGCTTCCTTCTCTAAAGAGAAACTAAATCAGAGTAATTTGCTTTGATGTTGATGGGAAATTACTGTATGCTTTGAAAAAACAGGACCTAATAGACTGCTATTCGACTGGAATAGCAATGGTCTGAATTGAGACGAGAGATGTGTATGTGAGGAGATGGGCAGAAGAGGTCATAGGCGACAAAGCACAGATGGGGTTGCCCTCAGTGATGTAAAAAGGAAATGGACAGCTGAGGTTCAAGCCAGCTACCCACTGGATTTCGTGGCTATTGTTTATAACACTTTGTAAAGTTTATTTATTTAGTGTTAATTAAAAACTTCAGCTCTGAGGGGGAAAAAAAAGCAGATGCAAAATTAATGTCTCTATAGAGATTGAGGTGGCCCATTTGGAATTTCAAAGGCAGGAAATTCATGAAAACTATCATACAGGGAAACTGTCAAGCATTCAGTTGTATCAGCTACTTAAGGAAAATGCTCCGTATCTCAGAGGCAGAATCGACCACTGACTCCTACTCACATTTAACAGTAACTTATTCAACAATTTGTGTCCGTGCACTCAACTGGACTACCCAGTATGTGAGCTGCTATTATTGAAAATGTCCCCTGTATTACCAGAATGCATTACTAAGTGCTGTAACTAAGTACATACTGTAGTACAGAGTGTACACTACACATTCAAAAGACAATACTACTGCCAAACTTAATATCTATCTGGTATTTTTTTAATTTAGAAAAGAACAGCAAATAAGCAATAATGAATAGAACTACAACACCAAATTGTTATATTTATTAATAAACTACCAATTTGACCCATTCTGACAACCATGAATTACTGCTGATTGATCAGTGCGGCCTACAGCTCCTCAGATGACAGAAGTGAAGCAGGACTGAGTTCTGCTTCAGAGCCAAAGAGCAGGATGAAACTTTACATTAGTTTTTCTTTTTCCTCTGTAAAAAAAAATTCTATTGCCGTTGTTGCCATTCTTCTCTGACCAGCTCACCTTATTTTAGTATATTTATCTTTCTAGCTTGCCTTTTGTTAAGGGTATCATTCTGCCCCCTATTACACAAAAGTGATTTGCCCCGTATTTGTTACTTGTGCTGTAACTCAAGGCACAGCATGATCCAGAATACATAAGAAGTGCTGTCAGATGCAAGATGCTAATGGCACCTCTTGTCCTCAGTACAATACTCTTACTTTGGGATGGTCTTGGAGTCCCCCCACTACTTCCCTTCCTGAAGGAAGGAGGAGCATCGTCAGAACGAAGCCCATATTTTGCTGATTTAGTGGAAGCAGGCTATGACTCCTGAATTCCTTGAGCAAACCCTTTACGCTACCTGTACACTTCTTTATTCTGATCTACCACCTCCATGGGAACAGTGTAGCCTAAGCTTATGCTGTGGTTTAATCCCCGCCAGCAACTAGGTCCACGCAGCCACTCGCTCAATCCCCCCATTTTGGATGGGGAGAGAATCGGTCAGAATTTAGACTTCTGGGTGCAGCAGATAAAGACAGTTTAATAGGCAAAGAAAAAGCCATGCACACAAGCAAAGCAAAACAAGGAATTCATTCACTGCTTCCCCTTGGCAGGCAGGTGTTCAGCTGCCTCTGGGAAAGCAGGGCTCCATCACATGTGATGGTTACTTGGGAAGACAAACACCATAACTCTGAACATCCCCCCCCGCCCCTTCCTTCTTCTTCTCCCAGCTTTATATACTGAGCATGGTGTTACATGGCATGGAATATTCCTTTGGCCATTCCATCATTCTGTCTAGGCTCCGCAGCTTCTACGCAAACTGAAAAAAGTCCTTGAAAAAATATAAACATCACCTGGCAACAACTAAAAGAATAGGCATTATTGACATACCTTTCATACCAAATCTGAAACACAGCAACCGCTAGAAAGAAAATTAACTCTGTCCCAGCTGAAACCAGGACAGCTTACCAGCACCACCTTCACTCACTTCAACCCAGGTTTACTGACAAATTCATAGGCATTTTTAGTAGGACTCTCTGCTTCGCAAAATTTAAAGAATGGGTTTTAGATACAAGCACAGAAAGAAAAGATAAATCAGTAAAACGTAACTCAAAGAAAATCCTCAGCCATACTTAAGAAAGCTCCTGCCCAGCTGTTTCAGCTCCACTCTGCAAGAGCTCCTATCTTTCCTTTCATTGCTGTAGGTCCTGGGACCTTGAATTCAGAGAGGCATCCCTACCTCCCCAGATTCCTCCCATATTCTGGAGTCAGATTTTCCTGCTGTTTTTTTTACAGTCTGACTAGCTCAGTTTTTCTGACTACTCAGCAGGATTTCTCCAGCCCGTTTGCATATAGCCATCCAGGAACATCTAAATATGAACGCTGATGGGACTGGTCTACTTATGCATTTAAAGTGTCTCTCCTACTCTCCTTAGTCAGCCCTGCTGGCTGATTGCCTTCACCCAGTCCAGATTACTCCTTTAGTCCACTAGAGATTACTAAAACACTCCTATTAAATGTCATAAAATGCATACATTTTGTCAAGCTTGTGATCTGGGTACCTTGCCAACTTTTTGTGGAGACCACACAATGCTTTCATAGATATGGGAAACACTCTAAGAAGTTAAGAAGAGAAGTCCAGCTCTACAGGACCACACCGAAGATCCATTTAATTCAGTAGCTCATTTCAAAGTACTGAATATTTTGGAAGAGAGTAAGAGACAAGGGCAAGCAGACAGAGATATTTCCCTTGTATATTCTACCAGTTCCTGGCACTGCACAATCTAGGACCTCCTGAGCCAATGGTTGCATTAGCATCTTAATGTTTAATAGGCCCGGGTGGAGTTTTCTTCCATGAACTTGTCTCATTGCTGTGCCTGGAAATGCTAGAAAGGCAAGCACTCCCCCAGCCATTTGCTTTTACTGGGGTTCCCATGACACAGAAGGCATTGAAACCCACAAGATGTTTCAGCACTTCAGAAGATAAGTACCTGGAAGACAGACAGCTGGCTCAGCTTCAGTCTGGATGAGAGCTCGGTGGTGCTGTTAGATGGAAGAAAGTCTTTCAAGTAAGCCACAAGCCTGGAATTAGATTTTAACTACATGCATCTGCCAGCCTGTGTTTACAAACCACTGCACATTTGAGGCAACTTTCTCAGTTGCCAGACACCCAAGCAACAGCACCCAAAACCTTTACCTAATGAGCAGATGCATAATTTCAGATCATGAAAAGGAATAGCCAAGCTCACACACCCTTTCATCACACCGGAGATGAGCTTAGTGGGGGCACCAGTCATTAGTTTCAGTCAGCCTAACATGTAAGGTTAAGGGTGTTGGGTTAAACTGTTTAATGATAATAGGGGTGTAATCTACAGGATTAACTACAAATTGCAGAATTGTTTCAAGAAGTGGGTAGCATGAACTTGTATTTAAAGATCCAGCTGATCCAGCTACTACAAACAGTGCTGACTGACCAAAACCTGGCACTCCGCAGACCCCAAGGCAGAATATGCCGCCTGTGGTTTCCTCCACCCATAAGGAGGAGTCAGAGTCTCTGCACTGATACAGCAAGATTCAGACTTGCAAACAATCACACAGCACAGACAATAAATGATCCAGCCCTGAAGGGAGGAGAGAATACAAATGTTTCTGAAGAAGTGAAATCTATGTGGGACCCCATTCCAGGTAGAAGGGTGCATCTTTCCCTCTGCGTAGCTGCAAAAACATTGTGGCCATACAACAAGCCTGTAGATGGACTTACCAGGTCATGAGAATGCACTAAAAATATATCTTCATATTTCTGATGAAAATTTTTCTTCTAAGGCATACAACTCTTGGGAACCACGGTGGCACCTAGACACCCACAGATAGATTTCTCAAGTCACCATGTGGGCACAAAGCCAGAGTCCCTGAAGAGCTCGCCCTCAGACTCTAACAAGACAAAAATGCAGGAGGCAGAGGCACTGAAGGGCTTGCCTGGAGTCACAAAGGCTCAGAAACATAGAGAAGAAAAGCAACACTGCTTCACTTGAATTCCAGGCTAGTTCCCAATGTATGCAGTCCCAGGCTCTGCACAAAATTTAAGCCATATGATGGACAAAGAATTGGTATAAAACCTGAGACTAATGAAGATAAACCATGGACAATACTGGAAAGAGCAAAGTAAAGTGGATGTACATGGCATAAACTCCACAGGGCCAAGAAAATCACTGAGAATCATTTCTATTAGCACAAATAGATTACATTGATATATATTTGCACAACCCTTCTCCAAGAACAATTGCTTAAGCACATGCTGTAATGCAAACCAAATGCAAAGGGAAATTAATTGTCAGACAAAAGCCTATAGAAAAAAACCCCACATATATATATTTAAAGGAATACTCTAGAATTATCTCCTGGAAATCACATTTGAACTCTTCTTTCCAGACTAAGCTTCTTTGTTCTGAAGTCAAGACTTTAAAAAAGCTATGCTTTGAAAAGCAAACAAAGAACCCACCTGTAATATTTGATTTCATGGTAGTTGTAATTGTATTTTCAGTCCTTTCAAACTCCTAGATGGATGCAGTGTCCTCCTAGCATTTATTCAACATCAAAATAGCCTAAAATATCGTTTAGCTGCATACCAGAAATTGGGTGGAGTGCTCACCACAATTTTCAGCTTAGCTTTCAAGTATTTGCAGAAGGAACCACTTGCTTGTATACATAGAAACTAAAATCCTAACATATATTAGGAGACTGTACAATACACTCAGCTACAGAGAAGCAATCTTTGTAGCATGACCCAAGCAATTGCAGGAACCAGCTCACTTTTCAGGACACCAAGAGAGAAGGGTTATAAGCAGTGTGGATTGCTGCTGTTGTACACCTGTGCCTCCTAAGACCACTATCCTTTGCAAGGTTTGCTTTCGGTACTGCTGGAGGAAGAAGAAAGACCAAGGTACCAGATTAACTCTTCATTCTGGTGGTTTATCATCAAAGTAATGCCATTGACTTCTCCAGTATGCACCATGAAGAGATACTGCAGACATAAAATAAATCCATTCAGGATTATGTTGGGAACACAAAAATTCCATCCTAAAGAATAAAATTGCTGATGAAGATGGTCACAAGAGGGCTGACCCTTCATTCCCCCAAGCTCTCCTTCATATCGAAGGATGGCAGGGTGGCAATGCAAGAACAGATCCCAAGTGTAACTGATTATTTTCCAGTGATGGAAACTTTAATCCAAAAAAAGCACAGAGAGAGACACTGGTTTGGAAAAAATTCCTGTACTGCATCGCCCCCCTACATATGAATTATTGCAATGCCCTCATGGATATTTTTAATTCTCTTGTTATATAAAAACACATACATTCAGGAAAAATGGGAGGAAGATCCTCATTTTAGAGAAAGCATGCTGATTCCGAAATGACTGGAAATGCACTTCAAGAGTAATTTGTCTTAATGCAAATCTAAACCATGGCTATTTTTGATGCAGTGACTGAACTCATAACTTACAGAACGAAATAGAAACATTTGACAAGAGCTGCAAACCAATTGTTGAAAGGCGTGCATTTGTCATGGGATGTTAAATATAAATTTACACAAGTGCAGAAGGTTTTGCTGTGATGAGCCCTTTACAGAATTAGTTAATTAATGTTGAATTCAAGCTTCATTCATGGCAATTAGCAAAGCCCATCTTAGTAAAGTGTCTTTAGCAGCCAATATTTGTCATCTGGAGAATGGAACAAATCACATAAAACCAGTTATGAATATGGGAGTGATTTAGAGTTTATTAATAATACAGAGAACAAACCTGCTTTCTGCGTCTTCAAGGAATCATTGTAATTTGCAGATTGCAATGCAAATTGAGATGGAGCACAATGATTAATCTGTGCGTTACAGAATAACTACTATACATATAACAGATGTCTGCTGTGACAAGGGGCACATTACCTCCATGTTTATATTAAGAAAGAAGAGGGATTCAACTGTTTTATATGGGAGAGTTGTGGGAAAGATCTCAGAAAGCCCCCTATGAGAAGGTGGGGAATTATAAATATTTGCAAGTGTTTATTCAGGTGCCAAGTACAGTACACTGGTGAAACATGGCCTGAATGCAAAGGGGAGTGAGGGGGAAAACATCTGATCTAAATGTTACTGGATTCATTTCACTGGTACAGATATTGACTCAGTTCATCTCACTTGGCCGACACCAGCCCTGAACCAAAACTTGCATGTTCATTAACATCAGCTGTACAGATGACAGGACTTTTCCAGATAAAATCTTGCTAGAGGAAGAATGCTATTAAAGGCAGTTACTTCCGAATAATTAGAAACACAGAAAGCAGCTTATCTTCATCAAGGTGGGTGGATGTCAGGCTCTTTGGAGAGATGGCATCAGCTTGCCTTCTGCTTTCCTTGTGCTAAGCTCTGGCTTTGTGAGCAGCTGATGCCTTTGCTCTTCTCCCACCACCAGTTTGCACCACTAGCCCAGGTTCTTCAAGCAACATGAGAAGTCCATCTGCCTTTGCCATGACAGCAAGAGGAAGGTGGGCAGTACCACTGCCTTTGAACGAGCTGCTGCAAGGGTTTGGTGACAGCCTCTGTTACATCATTGGGGTCTTCTTCAACTTCTGATGTAAGAATGTAAGTATTGCTGCTCTAAATGAAAAAAAAAAAAAACAAACACAACAACAAAGGAGGCAATTGACATAAAAGGCAGGATTCAGCTGAAGTCACCTACGTATGACTATATGTAAGTGTGCCCATATGAGCTAGGTGCTTCAGGTCCCACCATGCTCAGTGCTGCTGTTCATTGAGATGGGCCTTCCCTTCTCATCTATACCTCTGAGCACCCAGAGAGACTGAAGTTTTGGGGGCCTTGCCAGTGCTTATATTCAGTGATCACCGTGTAGGGCACTCATAGCCATTCTCCTCTCTGAAAACTGATCCCATCATATAAAAAATGGGGGAGTCACAACTGGCTGCTTCTCTCCCCTGTTTAATAACTATGAGCAGTCCAAACAACACACATCTCATTCCAAAATCTTGCTGTTTAAGTTTGCCCCCTAATGGGAAATAGCTCCAGTGCCCATCAAATCAGCTCCTTTTCTTCCCAACCATTGCCTGCGGGGAGGAGGGCTGGGACGGGAATGATTTCAGAGCACACCCAGCTCTATTTGCCTCCAGGGACATGGGCAGGAAATGATCCCAATTAATTCGGCCTTAGAAACGCCATCATCTGTAGACACTGGAAAATCATGGAACCTCACCCACTGCTGTAGGTGGCTGGTTAGAATGACTTTGCCAAATGATGATAAACAGGGTAAAAAAAAAAAAAAAAAAGAAGTCGTTAAGCTCCAATTTGATATACCCTGAGGCACCCCGATGCCTGGCAAGGAAGCAGGATAGCAGCTGAGTAGCTGGGTGTGCACACTGTTGATTAGCTCTGCTTTTCTTACCGTTGATGGCGTCGACTTCCAATTTCATTTTAAACAACTTCCAGAAGGACTCAGAAGAAAAAAAATAAAATAATCAATTTATGTTACAGTGGCAGAGAAAACTGGAATAGATAATGTCCAACGGGGGGGGAAAAAAATAATTAATCAAATCTCCACCTTAGTTGAGCAGAGAGTAACTCATTGACTGACTAGCTAAGCATGCTGTATATTTGGGCACAAAAGATGTGTTTGTGTATTCCCAACTGACTTCAAAGGAACAGAATCAGGTCTTTCAGAAAACAACCTACCAAATATACACTCACTAAAACCCATAGGCATAAGCGTAACTGTATTTATTTCACAGTGGTTATTGGTATAAAACTGCAGGCAGCAAAGCAATGTTTGGCTCACTCTCCATTGAAGAAAACTGAGAAATGCTGTACATGTAAGATTTGTAGTATCTGATGCCTGCCAGTTCTCTCCATGCTTCTAAAATATCATTTTCAACTGAGACCTGGCAATCTTATGTATATGTAAACAGTCCCAAATTATATGCAGTGCAAAATGTGCCAGGATCAGAAAACTAAGTATTACTGAGGATGGCTTTTTCCTCCAAGACAGAAGATATTTTTGAAGGGTTTCCCTTAAACAGAAACTGGAAGTGCAACTATAAACTCTGAATCCAATCTCATCTCTAATAAGGAGCCATTGGTCCTGTACTGTCACAGTAGCACAAATTAAAATTCTCCTTATTAGAGACAATCATCACAAGAGGCAGGAAAAGGGACACATGACACTCTTCTGCTTGAGCCTTGGACATCCCACATGCATCAGAAGTTAGAATATGAAGCAAAGGGAGAAAATAAAATCTCATACAGGAGATGCAAAATAATATATATCCAGGTGGATTCCTTTGGAGAGGAAACAAGCACCTCAGGCCAACCGACTTGAGCAGGCAGCTGAAGGGAAAGCAAGCCGCGGTACCGCAGAACACGCAGGAGCCCTGACAGACGAGCCAAGCCCCTGGGGAACGTATAGGATTTCAGAACCGTCTAGGTTTGTCTTCTACACTGACTTTCATATGATACGATTAACAGAATGACTTGCAGCAAAAACAAGACGGTATTTGCTAAAGAAACCACTCAGTGTAGTTAAAATAACAGACTAGTCAGGGAATGCAACAATCCCACTAATTCCCTGATTCATCTGCTCTGCCCGAGACTGCGAAGAGGTGAGAGAAAGGAGAGCAAGACTTCCAGTTTGCAAGGCCAGGGTACAAGCAAGGATGGAGTGCTGTGGTCTCCTACCATAGCACTCTAGTGGTCTCCTACCACAGTACTCTAGTGGTCTACTATAACCTGTACTGAGAGCGCAGGCACAAAGGTCTACACTTACCTTCCAAAATCCAAAACAAGCACAACAGATAAACCTGAGGAAAAGTAAAATGAAAAACAAACTTAAGATAAATAATTTGCAAATAAGAAACAGCAAGGAAAAAAAACTCCAAACTCTTTTACAGGAATAGCTTCCTGACATACTTCAGCCCTAACTCCTTTTATTTTTTATAGGATGAATATAGAAAGCAGAAGCTTGAAAAATGGTGAAAGGAAGCAAATACAGATGCCATTTTGCAGCTGTCCTTGTCTGGAAAAGGCATTTATACTGAAGCTAAAGGGCAAAAAGAGCTTTCAGATCAGAAAAATAGCCTCTTCTGCACAGGTGTAAGAAGCTACAGACACTGCAAAGCAATTGGAAGGGCAATTCACAGGTAATTGGAGAGAGGCCTCTAATCATCTACAAAGCAAAGCTACAAAGCAGCTTTGCCAAAAGAGCAGCAGGACTAGAAATCAAGTCGATAAAGACAGATTTCTGAGATGCAGATGATATGGCTATCTAGGTTAGCAATGAGCTGGACTAGGTGATCCAGGAGGTCTTTTCCAATCCATATTGAGAGGCTGAAAGAGTTGGGGCTGTTCATCATGGAGAAGAGAAGGCTCCGGGGAGATCTTATAGCAGCCTTCCAGTACCTAAAGGGGGCCTACAGGAGAGCTGGGGAAGGACTTTTTACTAGGGCATGTAGTGATAGGACAAGGGAGAATGGCTTTAAACTGGAAGAGGGCAGGTTTAAATTAAATATTAGGAAGAAATTTTTCACTGTGAGCGTGGTAAGGCACTGGCACAGGTTTCCCAGAGAGGTTGTTGAGGCCCCATCCCTGGAGGTGTTCAAGGCCAGGCTGGACATGGCCTTGGGCAACCTGGTCTAGTGGGAGGTGTTCCTGCCTATAGCAGAGGGATTGGAACTCGATGATCTTCAAGGTCCTTTCCAACTTAAACCATTCTATTATTCTATATCTGTATGTCTCCTTGTAATGAACACAATGAAAGATGGCAACTGTAACACAAAGGCCACACATCACCATCTCCCAGATTTTTCTGCTGAGGGGATCTGCTCACTTGCATGCGAGTAAATAAAGTAGATCCCAGAGGAAATTCCTGCAAAGCAACAGCAAGAGGTTGGTGGGCAGCTGAAACACCAAAATTTTGATGAAAAATAGTTACATGGTTAGCAAAGTTTCATTTTCATCCATGATCCTAGTTGTCCAGAATGCCAAAATTCATTAAGTGCCAAAGTCAAAATTTGTCTTCAAAAGTGCTTACCAAGCCACAAGTACAGTTCCATTAGCAGTAGGCTGTGGGTACCCAGCACTGTAACATTGAGTCTGAATTTTGGTGTTCAGCTTGGTCCTTCAAACCTTGGCACTGTGTGAGAAAGTCACTCCAGCTCTAGTGCTTGTACCACTCCAACCGCCTCTGTGTCCTTCCCACAGGCACATTCCTCCCTCTGATAAATTGGGGGTGGTGGTGGTAATATTTGGTTTAAACTGATCCATCTGGAAGTGATCCAGTTCTAATCAACACGAGTAAAAGAAAACCCCACTTTCCCCTCCACTGCCAAAAGTAAGCCTTAGTCTCCCAGTTCATCCAGCACTAATGAACTCAGATCCATTTTATGTAGCTATTCACGTATGGTCAGACAAAATGGAAAAAACAACTGCTGTCTTCCAACATATTAAAAAGATTCAAAACAGTTCAATCCTAATCATCACATTTGAAAATATGTTCACCACACTTGCAAAACTTTAGGACCACCGTTTATTTAATTATTTCCAGGAAATAATGGAAGATTTCTATTAAAAGTTAAATCCCAGGACCACTGTTAGCAGAATGCACAATGTATGAGATCCTGGTTTAATACAGCTTTCAGGAGTTAGATTTTCACCGTGCTTCAAGATGTAGTTTGAAATAAATGTCTGGTTATTAGTTGAACCCATTACTATAAAAGCGAGCAATACTGTAGCGACGGAACATGTGAACAGCTGAAAGAAATACAGAATCATGAATCCTAAGCAAATAAAAACCTTTCATAAAGGAAACATTCCAAAATATATTTCCAAACAATGGTTGACTGCAACCAAGTAATTCACACCCCGTTGTGAAGCAAACATTAATAATTTCTAGCAGACACCACGGCTCAGAAGCAAACAATGATCCCCCCTTCTTTCCCCCTCCTCTTCCAGGCTAGTTTACCAAAAAAAGTGTGACTAAAAGTAGCTTATATGAAGTCAAAGAGCTGAACTCCCTTGCAGCTCTAAGGGGAGAGTAGCTTAGTTAAGGTATTTTTTCCTCAAGTGCTATTTCTAGCAGAACACTCTGTTAAAAAAATCAATCCACCGGCTTCAAAGCCAGCTTAACACTTCAAAAAATCACTTTCTATCAAAAGCATTTTTGGCATGAGCTTTGGCTATTGTTTTCAGCACTCCTTCCAAAGGCTGGTATGTCATAACAGAGCGGCTACGAGCGCAGACCTCACATAGGTGACAGTGGCTGCACGCACTAATTTTGCAGTTACTTGAACTTGCCAGGAGCTCCAGGAGTTGTGTGTGGACAATGTTCACATACGCTATGTTGTTGTCGTTTAATCCCAGCCGGCAACTAGAACCACGTAGCCATTCACTTCCCTCCCCCCCAACCCTCACCCCCAGAAGATTGTGGAGAAAAAGGGAAAAAAGGAGGGGAAAGGGAGAAAAAAAAAAAGTTCGTGGGTTGAGATAAAGACAGTTTAATAGAAACAATAACAGAAAAGGAAAAATAACAATAATAATGACAGTAATAATAATGACATGGGTCACTCTCACTGCCCGGTGAACTGCCATCATCCTGAGCAGTGATTGTGGATTCCCGACCCCCAGTAAACCCCCATTTATATACTGAGCATTCTGTCTATGCTTCTATGGGAAGCTGAAAAAAGTCCTTGAATAGTGTAAACATCACTTAGCAATAAGTAAAACATTCCTTTCACAGCAATCACAAAAAAGAAAATTAACTCTTCCCCAGATGAAATCAGGACATATGGGTTAAACTAGCCACCACTTTTTCTTAAAATGACTTTGTACTTCAATGCAATTAATATTTTCCTATTGAAACTATAGAGCAAATTTTAGCCTTAGTCAGCCAACCAATGCTTTAAGTTGTTTAAGGTATTCTAATAATGCTAATAAAACTCAGAATGTTAAAAGTCAAGAGTTTTTGCTAAAACTAGTGAGTGACAATTTCCGGTACTCCTTTTGACCGGGAGATATGAGGAACAGCAAAGCACTGTAGGGCACATGTCTGCAGAGGTCCCACAGACTTCCTTCTGGCTCTTCTGGTTTGCGTGGGAGGGTCATCCTTCTCCCCAGGACCTCTCCATCGTTAGACAACTAACCACGTGGCTGTTTTCTCTCTGGCACTATACCCAGCCAATGGCAAAGGGAGGGAACTCGCTCAAGAGCGAACCTCAAGCGGGTCAAAAATGTTTTTAGGTCTAGTTAGTCCCTGAAAAGTTTGGTCAATTTTAAAAATATGGATCCCCATCTGGAATAAAGACCAACCCACTTATGGGGCTTAAAACCTCAACAAAAGCAGAGTCTCCAGAGATTTTTAGCATTCTGAATACCAGGAATTAAAGTGCAAATGCTTTTTCATTTTTAATCATTAACATTTTCTGGTTGATGTTTTACCTTGTTACAAACCCTGAGGCTGTTTTCATTTTACCTAACCTGCTCACCTGTGGCTGAGGTACAAGCTTCGTCATTTCAGAGGTTTGAGTGCCGTGCAAAGATTGCATATATTTTTTGTACCACTTACACTGTCATCATCAGTGTGCACATCCTACTGGAAAAAAACACTCGTGTTCTGAAGAGTTTAGCTAATGCTGAATTTCTCTGTTCAAAGAACAAAAGAGTTGGTTGAAGCCTGACAAGGCTGACCCAATTTTACAGAAATCTCAAGAATCTGTTACTGCCCAGTAATAAAAGCATAACAGAAATCCAATAATAAAAGCACTTTAGCAAGTTACATGTAATTTTTTTTTTATGAGCTGTTTTAAAATGCCACTCTGAAACATTTCCTTGAACAATTTGCTCTGAATTTTTTTTGCCCAAATTAGAACTTGAAGATATGCGAGTTTTTAAAGGTAGAAATTTCAACATTTTTACTCCTGCAAATGGCCTGTAGCATGCCGGATTAT
Organism: Charadrius vociferus; assembly: GCF_000708025.1. Classification (NCBI taxonomy): domain Eukaryota; kingdom Metazoa; phylum Chordata; class Aves; order Charadriiformes; family Charadriidae; genus Charadrius; species Charadrius vociferus. The sequence goes on along the minus strand of NW_009648543.1, from coordinate 991,266 downwards.
TTATGGTTTCTGTATGACCATGTTTGCTGTCTTCTTCACTCCCTCTTATCAGTTTTAATGCAGCCCATCCTTTGATATAATCTGTATGGAGCAGAGATCGATTGATCCATCTATCTATCTATCTATCTATCTATCTATCTATCTATCTATCTATCTATCTATTTCCATGGTTCTTGGAACAGCAAAGACTCAATCAGACTCTGCGTAGTACGAGTATATACAGCAAGGATGTTAGAGAAAGCAAGAGATGTCTGAGAGCGAAGTTGCTTCTGTTCATTCTAAGCATTACTCAGATTCGGAGGTTCAGGTGGTTGTAGAAAATTGGCAATTCTCTGAAAGAATTGGCCCCAGGAGTTTATTTTGGTTTCACTAAGGAAGCTGGTAATACAACTTCCAGGATGCTAAAAAAGATGTCTCTTGCTTTTTTTGTCTTGCTTGGAGAAAGGAACTGATTGTCTGTTAATGGGTCTGATTAGTGTAACACGGCTCCTCTGCTGTGAGGGGCAATAATGCCCCTCAAGACAGAGGGAACAGTCAGTCAAAGCCTGCATTAATATTTTCCCTGTAGATTTTCAGGATTTTAACATTAGGGCAACACATCTCTGGTTCCTATGCAAGTCCCCTGTACGTCACTACCACGGGCCTTCCCTCTCTTCACCACTTTGAGCAGGCAAACTGGAAACAATAAAAAGATTTCAGAGAAAACCCATTCTGTTTCCTACCTCTGTGCATAATTCCCAGATGTTTCAGCGCAAGTTCAGCTTCCCTGCAGGAAGGAAGAAGCAGCAGCTTATGTCTGTGAAGGCTCCAAAGTGGACCTTGTCCTCCATGCTCAGAGTCCACCATGACTTCTCCCAGGCTAGATAAATGAATGAACCCCAAATACAATCTTAATAAGAAAATTATTATGGAAACCTGAACCAAAATTGCAAATAGAGCTCTGTGTGACTTAAGCCATAAAGAAGTGTCTGGATGAACCCGAATCTTCATTTTCTGCTTTTGCTGCTGAACACACCTAACCATGGAAAGACCTGACCCACTGTTCTGGTGTGCCAGAACAACCGAACAGATGTCTATACTCTGCCTGGACCCTACTTGAGGAATCAGAAATAAAAGCTTTAGAAACGCCAACATATAGCAGGGAACAAATGGCATTACGTACAAAATTTGCACACCATAGGGGAAAAAGAAAGGAAAAATATATTTAATTACATACACTCTTTAAGCCTCATTTGGGTCTTTTTCTTACTAGTTCTCTCCTCCTAAACCCTCAGCATGGAAATCAGGTTCACGCAGACCTCTTACATCCTCATTTCATGCCATACAAAAGTTCAGCTGGATTGAGTGTTCAAGAATATGTTTCGGGGGGGGGGGAAGGAGTTAGCACAATCACCACTTGCAAATGGCCTATGGAAAAAAGACAGAGAAATTGAATGGATTTTAGGCCGACATTTAGTGAATAATTCCCTTACATATGGATGCCAAAGGTAACTTTGGCTTCTTCACCTCTGTGTGTGTATATAGAAATATAAAACCACACAGGGTTACAAAGCAGAAGCTATGCTATGTTTGCTTAACAAATGAAATATAGATACTTAAATTAAAATTAAACAGTCAAGTCTTTGTTATTGTAGTAGAGCCAAACTAGTGTAAAAATCCATAGAATAAATAATCTATATAATCCTCCGGATAAAGTAATTCAACAGAATAACTCATATCAACTCCAAGAATTTGCTTATGCCTGTCTGCATGACTAGGTCTCCATCTTTAATTTAAACTGCAAATAGAATATGCAGTTATCTTCTGTAGGGCTTTGCAATTGCTCTTCTCTAAATTGCTTGCAGGATTCGGCTGGTCCTTAATCTGGATGGGACGAGATATATCATACAGAGAGCTCTGTTCACAATTTTGGTTTGGGTTTTAGTAATCAATTTCTTAATAGGATTATGTTCAGGGTTCATTCAATTATCTCAGCACAGAGCCTAAAGTTTTCCTCGGCACTATGCTTTATAGCAACACTCCTATTCTTGCTGTGACATAGAATAATGTTGTTTACTCCCTATGTATTTGTTGTTATTGGCACACAACCCAAGTGACATAACGCTGAGCATGTCCTTAAAAAAAAAGAAGATGGAAGAAAAAGGTAGACATCTATTCAAAGCCAAGTGTACAGCACGAAGGAGAGATCCTCTGACTGCTTAGAAAATATTTAATTCAAAACCCACAGAAGCATGAAGCATTAGCCATCAAAGAACGGGGAAAATGCAGGAATAAGTAGGATCACACTGCTCTGAAATCTGGAATTTCACTGCTGTTTTCCATAAGAACCAGAGGCACCTCTTTGAAAATCTTGATCGGCACTGCTTGTAAGCACACCCTCAGCTTGTGACAAGCTCCAGAGGGCTGCTACAGAAAGTCCTCTAGCAGAAAACAAGCCAATTTTTTTTTTTTTTTTTTACAGGTTCTGTCCAAGTATTTTGAGCCCAAAATTGTAAGGTTTAGAAAACAGTAATACTGGGGGTCAGACTATTTAGCAGTTAGACCAGGTGCAAGGATATTAACTTCACCCTGTAAGCCAGCACCGGACTTTGTCCTATTCCCTCATCTTGATAAAGAACCGTGAAGGTTTGCAGAGAGAGGGAGGGAAGTTGTTTTGTTGTGTTTTTTTTTTTTTTTTTTAGTTAGATACACAGATGTGCATAACAGTGGTAGAGCACCTTGTCACCAGAGAACTCACCAGCTTGCCCGTGGAGCACCGCGGTGGTGTCACCACCTCCGTGAATACCCGGGAGGGACACAGGGCACCGGAGAAAGGGTCTCCCCGGGTAGGGGGGAAGCAAAACCGGCACCGATTTTTACGGAAACCTGCACAAAAATGCAGGTCAGCCCCGCTACATCGGCTGCCCCATCTCCTGTTACCCCCGCTCAAGCGAACCCATAGCAGCCGCCTCCGGCTCGCCCCTGCACACCCCCGCCCAACCTTTCACTGCCCCGGAGCCGTCC
>NW_009648543.1:983928-988117 GCF_000708025.1 Charadrius vociferus | reverse complement strand
TAAAGAAAGGGAGTATCGGGGGGGGGAGTATGGAGGTGGGGTGGAGGGGAAAGACCAAAAAATAGCCGAAACATCCATCTGAAAAATTCCTCTACCACTGACTGGTCCAGCAGTGAGGTAAAGGACAAAAAGTCTGGGAGTGCTAACTCAGATTTTGTTATTAGAGCCATAGGAAGCAAGGACTTGCACCAGCGTTCCCATGGCTAAGTGTGTTTTTATTTTATTTTATTTTATATTATTTTATTTTATTTTATTTTTTTCCCTTGAAATTCATTCTTGGAGCAAAGATTTCTCCATAGGGAAAAAAAATATAACTGACAGAGCTTCTCAAAAAGTTTGTTTCAACCAATCATTATTATTAATAATCATATTATTACACAAAACAACATAACTCTTTTTTCCTTTTTAACTTTAAAACCCAAACCTAGTGTGGTTTTTGTCAGTTTAAAAGCCTGCGTACACCTGATCTTGCATAAGGTGAGAAACCAGACGATATACCTCATGAAATTGGGTCAGAGATGCACAGTGGAGTTTGTCTTCCACTGCAGACATCTTCCACCTTGGAAAGCACACAGGTAGGTGGCCCTTACTGTTTTGTCTTTTTTTTTTTTTTTTTTTATTATTACTATTATTTATTTTCTCCTCCTACCGTTACAACCATCCATAGCACCAGTTCTCAGAGAGAAGATTTTCACAGGGGTCAAGCACACCTCAGGGCACACGTCTTTTCTCTGAGCACGCTAGAAGATGAGCTCAGCTGTGTCTGAGGACCTAACGGTTCTTATACAAGTATGAAAAGTCTCAGACAAGGGGAGTAAGATAAGAGGGTAGCAAGGCAGCCTTACCAAAGAGCAGAGTTCCAGCCCCACACTGCTGAGCAGTACATAGGAATAGCTCTTAATTTCTCTAGATCATCCCTGGACATGAACCCTTCTCTATACCCTCTTCAGACAACACTTTAAAAACACACTTTCCGACTAGTCTAAGGCAAGGACTGCACATAGACAGGACATTCGCCAACTAGTGTGCCAGTCCCACAGGGTGGCAAACCAGCTGCCAACAGCTGTGGGGCGCAGCAAGGCCTGGGGGGCTCTGGTTCACTGCCCAAGGAAACAGCCAGCCCTGGGGCAGAGAGCGGCCAGAGGTCTGGGGTGGCAGGGGGGACCCTCTGGGGTTCGGGCTGGAGAGGGGGCATGTGGCAGAAGGATGTGGGGAGAGGACAACATGTTTTGTGGACGTGCAGTAAAGGCAGTAGTAATCCACAGTTATTGTGGGTATCAGAGGGGTTAACTCTGGGGACCTGTGCTAAGTACTTTCTGTGCAAAATTTTGCCCAAACCCTGATGACAGGAGAGAATGAGGGTAAAATGAATGGATCCTTCACTAAATGTATGTATTCCTGAAGTTCAAAGTGTTTTCCTAGTTCACTGAACACATCCTCATTTGCTAGGATATTTCCAGTTGCTTAAGTTTAGAAATCCAGTCAATTACTAAAGAGAGGGAAATTGGACTATTCCTGTATTTATCTTCTAGTAAAGCAAACCCTTGCAGACTATACTTAGCCACCTAAGAGGAGAAAAAAACACGCGGCGCTTCAGAAGGATTTAAGTCCTTGTGGGAGAAAGGACCTAATCCTGACTGCGACAGTATTCTGACAGTATTATAAGAAAAAACAATGCATCTCTAAATTCATTCTATAAATTATGTGTTATACTGATTTATTCACTAGAAAGCATAAGTGAATCATAAAACAAGATATGTTACGGGAAATGCAGTGTAAAGTATACATTAGCTTGTTAAGGCTCAGGTGTCTCATAAGCCAAAGCCAGACAGTGTTCAGACACAGTGTTCAGTCTAACTAGCCACACCATCAGCACGAGTTGAGGAAAAAGGAGAAAAAAGGCTTTCCCAAGCCTGGAACCCACAGTGGAAGGTGCTCAGAGGAGGAGGATTAAACCTCCTGGCTGACAGATGCCATTCTCCACCGCCCTGAGCAGACACGAGGTCCCTGGGCAGGCAGGGCAATGGGCTCTGGAGCAGTCTCCACTCCTTTCACTAAGTTAAAGGGCCAAAACTGATTGTTCCAGGTGCAAAGCAGTAGGTTTTTTTCTGATGGGTGAGAGTGTGTGCATGCGTGCAGACAGGTTTCGCACAAGCACACGTGAAGCTTTGCAATTCTGGCGAGAAGAGGGTTGAACAGTGCGTGCGCTACACTACAGGGGGGTAAGGGAAGAGCAGATGCTCGGGCTAGACACCAAGGCAAAACTCCCAATGTGAAAAGATGTATTTTGAGGTGTTTAACATCCATTTGGTGCAGATAGGGACTGAAGATGGTCATTTAAACTGAATTTTTGTCCTTGACAAAACAGAGGTTGTTTAGTAGGGCTTCCAGAAATGCATGCACACCTGTCTCCAAGGGCTTTAAAATTGGGACAATAATATTTAAATAAACTGAAACAGCCAGAGAATAGGATAAAATGTCCTCAGGTTAAAGAACTGACACTTGGGCAATTCCTTCCCTCGTACATCAGTCTTTACCTACCTACATGCACATATACTCGAGACTATGATTGCATTTATCACATTTGGAAACCTTTCTTTTGCGAATGCCAGTTGTTTCCCCTTCTTGATGGACCAGATCTTTTCTGCTGATGTTATATTTTATAAAGTGTCTGTTTTCAAGGACAGCTAACAATTTTAATATGACTTCCCTATACACTCAGGTGCCCTTAACTGTGTTCACAAGAGTGCTCACAGAGCACGCCTTATCTAAAGGTAGACAAGTTCACTGCAAGGACTGAACATACACAGTGTGTTGTGTGCTTTCAGTGAGTATACATTTCTTCATGCTTGCTCTGCTGCCGTACTGGAAGAAGCTTGTGAGGGCCAGATTGTAATGTTACAATATAAAGACAGGTTAAAGACACACCTGGAAGAAAGTCTCAGTTTTCAGCACAAATTTACATGGCCAACTTTGCAAATGAAAGCCGAGTGTTTCACGTGGCCTTGATTCAAAAGTCCTAGAGGGAGATCAGTTGTTTCCACTCCAAAGAATCAAAACATTTCGTTGGCCTCTGAGATTTCCTACATATCATGTATAAACCTTCAGACATCAAAATGAGTGCAATAAGCCAAGCATACAAAGTAAATGACGTATATTTTGAATTGTTGTCTGCAGCAAGTGACCATGAGAATGAGCAAGAGGAATAGAAGCTCTTCCCTCTCCTATGGTCATGCTTTTCTGCTTTCTTGAATTCTTTCCTTTCCGATTATTTAGCAAGGAACCAACTCAAAATTTGATAGAATAGATTGCTACGCCTATAGGAATAAGCTTTACTTCAGCATGGTCCAAAACATCTTAGATGAGAAAAAGAAAGAGAGAGAAGATATTTTTTCTTCATTTGCAAGAACTGATTTCTTGTGCAAGGAATAAAGAGCATCTCGGTCCTTCTGAAGGTACTTGGGAAAACCTGGCAGGGCAACCTGAAGACCTGCACTATGGCTTTTGCCCATCTTGCATCTGAATGAGCACTTCGCTCTTAGGCAGCATCGTGTGCACTGGAATGGATATTTTCAGTTCAAGAGCTGGCCTAAATAAATAAAGAGCAGATCACTGAAAGTTTTGTTTTTGTTTTCTTGGAAATAATCCCGCATTTCATTCCAAATCAAGCAAACACTTGGCAGGACGTAAACCAAACATTTCAGCCAGAACTGGTGCTCCCCGAAACACACCCTCCTTCAGCGGCATGGTGAGGACATTTACCCGAGGCATGGAAAATTTAGGTTCAAGCCCATTCTCTAGGTAAGGTTATTTAATTTTTGTCTTCTGCCTTCTACACGCCTTGCTCTTCAAGTGATAAGGGTCAGCCGGGCACAGTTCCCTCACTCCCTTGTTCACACCGCAGAGCTTTGTGGAAAACACTGGGCTGCTGCCTTGAGGAGGAACCCGCAGCATGTCTCACCTCTCAGTGCATGTCCTGTCGCATACTTTTTTCCACTAAGTAGTTGCGTGCTAATAACACATGGCACAGCACTATTGAGCCACCCCGAGGAAGATCTGTCTGCAAATACGCTTGAGCCTTGTAGTTCATACCCTGTCCTTAGGGCAGCTGGGGGGAGCAGGAAGAGGGAAGGAGGTGAAAACCCTTCTCAGGAAGAGAAAGTTTTCAAAACTGGGTCTTCCACATTAC
>NW_009648543.1:915158-983869 GCF_000708025.1 Charadrius vociferus | reverse complement strand
GGACCGGCTATTGAATAAGTTACAGAGATGCCTGACTCCCTTCTATTCATCTAGCATAAAACAACAGAATGCAGCTACCCAGCAAGTTCAGACAAATAGCTTTAGGACGCCAAATCTGCATTTTTCCTTGAGGAAAATAATCCCTCTCCCCAACCTCGCTTCCAAAGGAATTAAAAAGAATCTGCCAGCCCATCCCTCCAGGCTTGCCTATACAAAAGCAGCCCTCCATAAGAGTATTTATCTCTTGAGTCAGAATAGTTTTCCATCTAGTAAATAAAATACTTCTTGGTCCTAATAAAGAACAACAATTCATAGTTAATATCTTTAACAAGAACTTTTGATACAGTTCCAGAAAATAAACCTGCAACTAATATCCTGGGACTGAGAACATTACTGATCTTGCCAAGTTAATCTAGTGCGTGGCTTTGGAGAGTAAGGAAGATAATATAGACCCTCTGGGTAGGCTTTCTTAAAATGGGCTCAGGGAGGAGTAGTCCTAGAGACACAAGGATGAAGGCGAAAATACCCCTTCTCCTCTCTGTCATGGCAGTGTCTGCCTGGTCCCCGAGGAAAAAGTCATTAATGTGATTCGATTCCTGTCCCTCACAGCAGTGACACATACATGCACTGTAGCTCCTGTCTCAGATAAAACCCTTACCCTTAGTCTCACCGTCCTTATTTCACTTCGCTGAGCACAGGATGGCCCCAAAGGACAAGTCCACTCTGAGCTGTGTGAAAGCTTCTGGGGAGTTCATGGCCAAGAAATGCAGAGGCGTGGAAAGCATGAAGTATACAACAGGACAGAACAGGCAAATAAAGACGTACAGAACAGAGAAAACAAGAAATTGTTGAGAAACTGTTTTGTGAGAAGAACAGATGGATGGAAACAAAGGCTGCAGCAACTGTCCTTGCTAATACGTGATGGGCTTGGAGGGAGGGATGCAGTTGCCTGTCACTCCAAACCCAGGAGGAGGTGTTACGCACACCTCCTTGGTGTGTGTACCATTGGGCACAATAGGAGGAGAGGAAAGGACATGAACCCCTTGCCCAGCAGCTTCCTGTCCATGCAGGTACTGAAACGAGCGGTCTTCTGGAAGGACTGAACTTCAGCAGCCAAGCATTGGGGTATCATTCCTGTGTCTGGCTACATCAGTGGGTGTGCTGGGACTCCCTGTCATGCACACATGTGCCACCATCACTCAGGGCAGCAAGACGTGACTGGATTATCATGTAACCATGCCAGATGAAGCCAGGAAACACAATGCAGAAGGCTGTATGATGTTAAGCACTCATACCCAGTTTCTGGGTTGGAGTCCCAGAGACTTTGTGTGGAAAGATAAAGTTCACAGGATGGGAGAGAGCTGGAAAGAATTCATTTGATAGGGGTGGGCTCTGAAAGGAAATAAAATGGTAATTTGTCCACATTGGTTAAGCGTAGGTATGCCCATGGCACAAAAGGGGATTCAGTGCAAAAATCTCCAACTACTGTAGTTGGCTATTGAACTAGAAGCAGTATGGTTACCCTATCACAGTACTGTATGAGCACAGTAAATTTTAATCAACTGATTTAAAAGGCAAAGTTTCTTACATTGTGCTTGGCAATACATCAGAATTGTTACCAGCTGGACCTGACCTAGTATTTGCACACAGAGTTGTGCTCTGTCTGGTAGATCTACAAGGTAAACCATTTAGCTTGTGAGTCTTTTCCCAATTCTCCATTGCATAATCTGGATACACCCTAAGAGATACACCCTCTGGATACACCCAGGAGACAATGAAGTCTCCTGGCAGCATCTCTTCCGTTATGAGGGTATTGGTATTTGGCATCTACAAGCAGAGGGAAGAATATTCATTTTTGCTCACACAGTTACAAGGACTTGAGCAAGCAGTGACGGTTCATGATGCAGAATTTCTGTGACTTGCACCTACCTTCATTTTTGCAGTGTTTCTTCTATGCAGCATCGAGACCCCTCAGGAGGTGGCATTTCCCCAGGCCCAACACTCAGCTGGGATCCTTGTCACTGCAGGGGTACAAATGCTCCCACAGAGCTGGATTCTTCTCAGAGATGCACAGCAACAAGATGAGAATGGTCCCAAGCTGCAGCAAGGGAAATCCCAACAAGATATAAGGAAAAAAAATTCCCTCATTACAGTGGTCAAGCACTGCAGCAGGTTGCCCAGACAGGTTTTGAAATCCCTGTCCCATAATGACTGTACACAGCCCTGAGCAAGCTGCTCTGTGAAGCTAGCCCTGCTTTGAGCAGGGGCTCGGACCAGATGACCTCTGAAGGTCCCTTGCCACTGAACCATGCTGTGAGAGTGCTCTCTGCTCTCCCCTCTGCCCTCACCAGGCACATCTGATCATGGGTGAAACAGGATGGTGTGCTGCTCGCCCAGTTACACACTGGCCTCTCATACAGCTTGTAATGTTTTAGCACTTAACTCCCAGTCAGCCTGTGGGAGATGAAGCTTAGTTGGCTGAATCTCAATCACCATCCATGAATGACCAACGCCCCACTCCCCCCTCACAGGTCTGCATGAAGTGAGGGACCTGAAGCTATGTCTTCTGCTTCAGGCACCATGCCTTGTAAACCCAGACACTCAAGGTAACTCTCTACCTTCATTTCTTCCCAGCAGTCCCTCAAGGTCATGTTGTATTCCTTGCCCGTTCGACCCTCTCTTTTCATCACAACGAAACCAGCAAGGTCTCACTGCATCTGCCATGTCACCATCAGAGCCCTGCAGCAGCTGTGTGTGGACAACTCACTACCACTCTGGGTGGAGACTTCTAATGACCTGCAAGTAGAAGTCCTAAAACTCCTGCTTGCATAACTGCTTGCATCCAAGGAACAACTGAAGCAGCAGAGGCTATGCCTTGCTCAGCCAGACCTCGGGTGTTACCGAAGAACCGTTTAGATCTGTTCATCCCTCTGTATGCTCAAAAGACTTAATATTGCCTGGGAGCTCCCCTTGAAAATGCCAGGATTTGAGCCACTTACTGGCAATCTCTTTTGCTTCCTTTATCCCTGCTGAAACCTAGCTGTGATTAATATTCACATGTTCTGCTGGATTCTCTCTGAGCAGTACTAACAGACCGCTTAAAAGCCTTCAAGGTTTCATTCCTTTTGATGTGGTTTTGCTGGCCAATACAAAACCTGGATGAAATTACAGCCTGACTGAAAGCCATAACACATCATCCTCTTTAAAATCCTAGAGCTTCCTGACATAGTAATGGGTTGCCTTGGAATATTCATCTTAGCGTTTTACATTAAAAATCAGACAGGGTAACATGCTACTTGGGTAAGACAGAAGGTGATGGGATCACTTGCACAAGGTTGCAGATGAACCTTCTACTCTACCATGTGTGCTCCCATACGTGCTCTTGTCCCCCACGATAGTGGAGGTCTCAGGAGCCACCAATGAAGAATAGCAACTAAGTCTGCCTTTCCAGCCAAAGCCTTCCCAAAGGAGAGATCTGGGGAACTGCATGGATGCTTCCCTCATCCCAGTGCTCCAGACACAGTGGCTTCCCCAGACCACAAGAGAATAAGTTGCCACTGTGTGACTGAGCTACCCTGGGTGGTTCTTGGGACATCATGTTGCACTTAGGGACAGCAGCAGAACTGGGGTGCTACCAAAGCTGGGGATTTTGCTTATAAAAAGGTCTGTCCTGTGAGAAAAATAAGGCCAAACTCAAGCATTTTTGGTAACTACTGCAGTGACGTTGGTTAATAATAGGTCTGAATAGGAATTTTGTGAATTTTTGTTTCTTTATCTGAGCCCACGTCATTCACTCCTTTGAGCATCCACGTCATCTCCTATCATTCAATTCTAAGGCAAACACTGAGAAATGTTTTACAATTGCTCCTGCATCTAAGAACATTAGGAGGAGACCCACCTTGTGCTCTGGATGAGAGGAGTGGTGAAAGGAGGGCTCCAGTGCTGCTTTTCCCCAGGTGCTCTCCCACAGCACAGGGAAAGCATCCCAGCCACACCTGGGACTCTACAAGTCTTTGCTCTGTAATAATACATGCAATATTCTTACACATCCCCTAAAATCTCCAGGAACTGATGCTTAAAATAAAGTAATTCTAATGGACACTGTTTATGTTAGATGTGAGCTATGAGGACGCTTCTGGGGACATTGTACTTATAAAGCCACCAAGTGCTTCAGACACTGCCTGAAGAACACACAAAAGTCTTGGTACTGTTTCTCTCACAGCACACAAACATTCTCTTTATATATTGCCTTCCAACAGCTACAATCTCAGTTCTCCAAATGACAGTTTCTTACATTCAGTCAAATGGAATGGTCAATATTACATGAGTTGGACCTGGCTTGCAATGCTGTCCTGTTGACATGAATCTCTAAACGCACTGACTTTCTTTGGCAGCCCGATCATTCAGTGTTCACTTCAGAGTGGCACTGGTGTTAAACATGTGACAACAACAAGCAGAAAAACTGAGGCAGAAATTAACGCCTTTAGAAAAGGTCCCTCAAACAAAGCTTGTTTTGTCTGTTCTGATGTATCTACAAGAGCATAATGTTCAGAAAACATGAAAGGCAGCTTAGTGCCCAGACTCACAGAGGGAGCTGGGCAATGAGACTCTTTCTCTGGTTAATCCCTTTGTGGGAACATGGCCCAAAACACTCATTCTTGAAAGAAAAGGTCCACAAGCTCTGACATGCAACAGATAGTTGAGTTTTCAGTTGGCCTAGCTACGTGACTTGTGTCTTAGTTTACCGAATAAAAAGATATGCACCTAGACCAAAAAGCTGAAAGGCAAGGCCCATATGGATATATTTAAGAAAAGCCTTTTTTCCCTGTCTCCCCCCCTCACTAAACATCTATTTCACATGGGAGAAGGTTGGCAGGGTTTGGGCTCCAGCCATGAGGAACTCAGCCCAGCAGCCTGTTTGCTGGGTAGAAGAATTGAGGCATTCAGCACGGCTCTTGTTGATCCAATTACAATGGATTTACATGAACACAGTTGTGCGGTGAGCAGAAACTTTCTAAGTGGAAAGGTCTGCTTCAGTTGCCCCGCTAGCGTGTTTGCATGTGCCTGCCAAATAAACAACATCTCCTGCTGGGTGATTGGAAACAAGTGTAAGAATTTCTGGGTATACGATGCTAATCCCTACGGTATAATCTCATCTCGGCTCTACAAAGACTTCTCCGATCACCGGATCTGACATGGTTACACAGCAAAGCCTGTGAGTTGGCAGTGACAGCTGGGCCCACAGCCGCTCCAAGATCCCACCTGGAGCCGGGCTGAGGATGGGAAACTCCTGGGACTTGTACCCCTCCCATCCAGCTCCCTGGGAGTGCGACACTCCTCGCACGGACTCCTGTCCGGCACAAAACTTGCAGGTGGTGAGTGATGTGCTGCAGAGGGGTATCAGAGCTGTGTAGAGATGGAGACCCAGGGTGTGGAGATAGCGTGGAGCTCCAGGGCTCCACAGGTGGGTCAAGGCTGATCCTGCTGCTGTGCATGGCTGACATTGACAGCTGACATCTGGATAAAACTTAGGTGTATTCGTCAGGACAGCAGTTAAGGTTCAGAGGTCCTTGCTGCCAGGGAGGGCTGTTTCTACAGCTCTTGAGGAGACTACAGCAAATCCACCAAGCTGCCTACAAAGATGTGAAGTGGACATTTGTCCAAAGCATCATGATTGCGATGGAAGCATTTTCTCTCTCTCCCTCCTGCCAAAGAAACCTCTTAAGATTTGTTCAGAGGTGAACATAAACCTGAGGGTCAGCACGAGTCAGCTTTTGGCTTTGAACACAGAGTCCAAGCCTAGCCCTACACTGGATGTGCAGTAGACTCTGCTACCCGTTTCTAATATGCAGCATTGCAGAGAAATTCCCTCCTTACTGTCCCTAGATGAGTTTCTAGTAACACTAGGTATTTAAAAAAAAGAAAAAAAAAAAAAAGAAAAAAAAAAAAGAAGCGGGTGGATGGAACCCAATTTTTAGCTGTAAATACAAATCCTGTCCTGAAAACTCTGATATTATCTATCTGCTACTAGCTTTGAGAGGTTCAGCAATCAGGGAGAAGTTACCTATCTTTCACAATTATGAACTGAGCTCTGGTACAGCGAGAGCACAGCAAACAAACCTATGAGTGCAAAGCTGTACTAAATTAATAGGGGAGCTCTCGTCTTCAGTGCCCACATTTGCTTCCTTGGCTTATACTGCACTCAGTTCTGTCTCATTCCACTGGGTGGGACTGATCAGACTTGACAGTGGGTATCGCTCACTTCTTTGAAGGAAGAATGGTGAGAGAAGATATTTTTTAATCTTTCCTTTGAAAAGGGACAGTGGGGCTTTTTGTCTTCCCAGTCTCTTCTGGTTACTTTTATTCTTTCATTGCCATCTGTGTCCCCGATGTTCCTTATCTGTGTGCTTAAGTTAATCCCTTGTTATCTGAGGAAAGGACAACTACATGATTTTCCTGCCCACTCCCTAAAACACAGAGTAGAAAATTGCCAGAGCCTAGTATGAATATTAAACCAAAAGGCTTCTGAATAGCTCTCCTCGCGGGGGCCTACACACTTCTGCTCCCTCTTTCCTACTCAAGGCAGATCCAAAGATCCACCTGCGTACGAAGATCAGTGGGACTGAGGGGCAGAGCAGAGAAAGATTAAATAAAACCAAGACCCTCACAACAACCACAAATATGACATGGACCTCAGCAGAGCCCAGGTGGCAGGGGAGTTACTCTGTTGCTCGGGGCTTACCTGCAGTGACGACCGGATGCGTCCTTGTGGGCAGCATCAGAAGTGAGGAATTTCCTGTACACACAGAGGTGTTTTTCTGGAATCCTTCCTTTCTTTTCAGCCCCTTCCCTAAGTCTTCATAGCACTTTCCCATGATTCTGGCAATAGGAGTGAAACAGAAACTCCTGCTACCAGCTAGCAAGGGCTCATTTTCCAGGGATAACATCACTGCCTACCTAAGGCTCCCGGCTCAGCTTGTCCAGCTCTCAGAGCCCTCAGACACCCTTTTTTGGTGTCTGAAGGTGAGTCTGAAGGTGTCCAGTGGGCAGCCCCAGAGCCTGAGGCTTCCTATTTACTCCCACCACAAAATGTGTTGTTGGCACAGCACGCCTCAGGCTTTCCCAGGCTCCCCGTGCCTTAAACCACCGTGGGGCATACCCACACCCCTAACCCTTGGGGATTTGGCTCTTCAGTGCAACACAAGCCAAAACAGCTCAGGCAACCTAATCTCCAGCACTAGGCAACCATCCAAGGGTCCCAGGGCAGGGAGGCCTCAGCATAGATGCTGAGTACTGGGCAGCACCATCTTCAGCTGTGCTTGTCTCTCCTTGGGGAAAGGCACCAGCCTCTCAGCTAACCTCGGCTCTCCAGGCCTGTGGGAGAGATGTGCACACACCACCTGCCCTTCCTGCAGAAATCAGCCCAGCAGCCAGGCTCCAGATAGTACAGGACTTCTGCTGCCCCAACATCCAAGCCCCACACAGGTGCAAACACCGACCCTGACAGGTTTAGCCCGTAGACCACTCACCGCAGCTGGAGCACAGCCATTACCAACAGCACAGCATGGCAGCCCCAGAGACAGCCCTGCTCCGTAACTCCCTGGGAAGATACAGTCTGCCAATACAGGCCTCCCCCGCTGCACGATCCAGCCTGAGCATCCCCTTCCCAGGTGGATGGATTGAAGAAAATGGGAGAGGGCTGAGGAAGGCAGGACCCGAAAGCTGTGTGTGGTCCATTGAGGAGTGATGTGCAGCTGCTGCACTGCCCTTGGTCCCCTTCCCTAAGAAGGGGAAAGGAAGAACTTGAGGATAGACACCCTGAGCTTAAATACGCCTGGTATATCCCAGGACTGTTGTTCAAATCACCAGATGACAGGAAAAGACTGTGAAGAAGGAGGGGCATATTGAAGGTCACTTCTTGAGTGTTGGCTAGTACCCAAAGAAGAATGCAGGAGCCATAAGGCCAGAAGAATAGCAGAACAAAAGGCAGTATGACTCTGTCCCATCTCTTGTGTAGCAGTGCCGTTGCAGCAAAGCTCAAAGCTCACACACATTCTCATACCCGTCTTCTCACCAGCACCAGGAATCAGACAAAAATTACTTGCATTGGCACAGAGGACAAGCCATGCCAGCTAGCAGGGCCTCACCACACCTCCTGGGTTCCCTCTGGTGCTCCCACTCCCAAACCCGCCTCTACTCCACCACCCCAATCCTGGATGTTTCTAGGTGCATATCTTGACTCTTCAAGGATGGGAAGGCCTGAAGTTTCAGAAACTGGTCAGTGACAGTCATGGGAAAACAGCACACATTGCAAACTTTCTCTCTCCCTCTTTCTTTCTTTTCTTTCTTTCTTTTTTTATTTTTTTTTTTTTATTGGAGGAGTTAAAGGGGAGTTTTCCAGCTCCCCAGGTCCTACCACTCATTTCCCACTCTCAGCTCACAGAGTTATCAGCAATAGGTTCTTCTGAAATAGCATTCACCCACCAACAGCCCCAATAGGACAAGGCTGTTACTCCAGGGATGTCCCTTCTTTTTTTTTTTTTTTTCCCCTAACCCCACTGCTCATTTCACAGACTGCAAAGTGGCTGATAACACTGGAGCCAGGGCCTTTTTTTGGGTTTTTTTTTTTTTTCAGGAAGGTTTCAGAAGAGCCTGCTTACAGTTCTGAGCTCTTTCAGGGCTCCAGCCCTCCCTGCTGTCAGAAATCAGGCCACAGCTATATGATGTCAATACCACCCTGGGCAAAAGCATAGCTGGTAACCTTTAGCTGGCTGTTGAGACCTACAGAAATAGCCTGTGGGTGTAAGGAAGAGTTTGTTCAGCATCTCACCCTTTTAAACCTTTTTTTAGGAGAAAAGCCAGATACCGCTTCCATATTCAACACTCAGTCTCCCCAAAGTGATCATATGATTCTTGTCCTCGAGTGAACGGTATGTTTTTACTTCAGTAACCCTGCTTGGCAGGCTACTCTGTGCATTTGGTATTTTTCTGCATAAGAAAGTACTTTTCAGTCCAAACTTCTTTCCTTCTTTCTTTCTTCCCTTCTTTCCTTCTTTCCTTCTTTCCTTCTTTCCTTCCTTCTTTCCTTTTTCTTTCCTTCTTTCTTTGCTTCTTTCCTTCTTTCTTTCCTTCTTTCTTTCCTTCTTTCTTTCCTTCTTCCCTTCTTTCCTTCTTTCTTTGCTTCTTTCCTTCTTTCCTTCTTTCTTTCCTTCTTTCCTTTCTTTCCTTCTTCCTTCTTTCTTTCCTTCTTTCTTTCTTTTGGGGCAGACACTTGTCTACTCATCTCTGTGAGGTTGAAAATAGTAACCAGGGCTCAGGTGATCTTCTCTCTTCATGACTGAAGAGGTTATAAACCCTAAAGGAAGTTTTGATTTTTTGGTAGCCCTTTTTCAAAGCAGACCAAAGTTGGAATTTTATTAAGACAATGCAGTAAGAAATCTTCCTTCCTGACCAGGGAGGCAAAGCCCGCAGGCTGTCAGTGATTACTGATGGGGAGTTGTGGTTTCTGTGTCTGAGGTGGCAGAGGTGGTCCAGCTCTGCATGGCCCCATCTGGCCAGAGCACCGGGGATGTACATCCCTGTGCCCCGACTGCAAGGGGAGCTTCACCTGCCAGGTGGAGGGAGCCAGCGCTGGTCTTGGCTCCTTGCCCCTTGTCTGCATGTCCCTGTGCACATCCATGCACACCCTCCTCTCCTCTCCTGTCTGAGTGTGAAGCCCCATGGCTGAGCACCTGGCCACCGGCTGGACCTGCTCCCTCCTGGCAAGCAGCATTCAGCCCCCAGCACATGTGCACAGGGAAGAGGAAGGGGCTGCTCGTTGTTCAGTAGGACAGGGTCAGATGTTTTCTGATCTTTTTCCCAGATATGTTTTGGTTTTCTGTTTGTTTGTTCGTTTTTTCCACCCCAGATTTTGAAGCAAATGCTTTGTTTTCCAGGCCCTTTTAATTTTTTTTTTTTTTTTTAATTAGAGCTCATAGCTATGGTTGGAAGGGGACATGGGGAAATGGAAAAGAGCGAGCCCAGCAAAAGGAAATGGTGAACAGAGGCATCCCTCCATGTCCTCTTTGTTTAATAGAGACACTGTTAAAAAATTGTTCTGTTTTATTTAAAAGTCTAAATAATCATTAGAAGAGCATCCAGAGTCTAGGGCTCGAGTCCTCACCAAGGGTGCAGCAACCACCCAGCTGGAGATACTGCTCTCGCCTACTCTAACACGCTCTTTCACCCCCTCCCAAATGCAACTCTGGAGAGAAGTGGATAAGAGACAGTTCCTCTTCCCTCCCTCCCTCTTCAACTCTAAAACTCCAGTGGCAAAGACATTTGCTTACTCAGCAGCAGAGGAAAGACGATTAACCCTGTCTTTCAGAGGGAAGATTTTACGTCTGTTTGCCAGTGCCGCTTGGGATTCAGTGCAACCCTCTCTCCCCTATATTTCTAAAATGCTCAAATCAGGTTGCTTTTATAAGTCCCATATTCATTTTTTAATTCACTGAATGAATTAATTAAATCCTGGTCCTGTACAGGAACACTTTCAGATCATCAGGAAATGGAGTTTTCAGTGAATCAATAAATCCCATTAAAAAAAAAAAAAACAACAAATCAAAACAAACCAAAAAAGCAACAAACCCAACCAAACAAAAACCCCCAACAAATAAAAGTACAGTTCCAGAAATGTCTCCCCCTTACTTTCCAAAAGCCTGGATTTCCTACAGCACCCAGCATGCCGTCCCCTTCTGCCAGCCACCTTCCCAGGCCCCCGGCAGCAGCACTGTCACCACCACCCCCACCAGCCCCAGGTTCACCTGGAAGCCCAGGGAACAGCACAACATCGCTGAGGCCTCTGGCAAGTTTTGCTTTCCCCAGAAGCTGGAAAGGTGTGCTGAACATATTGCTTTCCTTTCCCCAGGCTGTAATAACTTGTTGGCATTAGACAACGGCGTTATTAAATGCTGCTTCTTACTGTTGCTGGGATTGTCATTCATTTGCTAGTTTACCAGACCCTTAGGATGGGATTAATTCAACCAAACTCAGAGGGCTACCATAGAGGGGTCTCTATTTGGGCAACTTATTTAGGTTTCCTTTAGGCAGTGGAAATGGGCTCTTCTAGTGACCGGCCCTTCAAAGGGGACTGTCCTTCAAAGAAAGGCTCAGGTAGGTTGGATGGATGGTGGCTCAGAAATACCTGTCTCTCTCCACTGAGAGGAACTTGTGAGTGACTTTTCCAGATGTAGATACCACCTTTGGAGGTGCTTTCAACTTCAGAAAAGTTAGATGAATGCTATTCTCAGAGACAGTGCATTTTATGACCCAGCACTCTGGGTGTCTACATGCCTTGAATAGCTCTGTGGTCTCTGCAGCATCCCGAGATGCCTTCCCCTAAAGCGACTGTAGCATGGCAGTAGTTTGCTGTTCTCAGTGATGTTGTAAAAGGGCTTACGGATGTCAAGATACTCTTTAATGTGACTGAGAACCATTTCCACTGCTTTGCAGTTCTGTGAGGTTATAGCATCGCATGATGGAGCTACTCTTTTCTTTTTCTTTTTCTTTTTCTTTTTCTTTTTCTTTTTCTTTTTCTTTTTCTTTTTCTTTTTCTTTTTCTTTTTCTTTTTCTTTTTCTTTTTCTTTTTCTTTTTCTTTTTCTTTAGAGAGAGGGAGCAAGGTGAGGCTCAGACATCCCATGTGTTTCCCAGAGGAGAAGGAAGTCCCTGACCCTCTGCCAGACCAGCACCACAGGACAAGATGGTGCTCCACAAAGGCTGGAATTGAAGTTTTTTGACCTCGACCAATGCCTGTGAAACAAGGTCAGTAACAAAACAGGACCCATCCCTCTCCCCAGACCATACAACCACAAATTCCAGCCCATTGAACCACATCATTTCAACAGCAGAGAAGTCCTAAGTGGCATTAAGCTGTGCCACGGTGGCAGCCTAGGTTCCCGATGTAGACAGCAGAGCACTTGAGAGCTTTCAAGCACCCTAAGCAGATGGCTTAGGTTTGTAGCACAGAACCACTCTCAAGTGCTTGGTGGGTTCCTGCCTACGCATTGAAGCAGTGAGCCCTGCAGTTGTCTGAGTAGATTAAATAGGTCTAACTGGAGGCAGCTAGCAGAGGGGGCAGACAGTCCCACCCTCCTCCTCCTCTCCCCCATCTCCAACCTTGTCCCTACCACTGCTGAAAGCCACTGAGCTATCTGAATTTTACGTGTTCCTTGTACAGGGGAAGTTTCAGCCAGAGCAACAAGCCCCAGAATTCCTCCCACCACTCGAAGAGCTGGTGTAAGGGGTGGGATAGGAGGCTGGGGAAGAGGGAAGGGTGCAACTTACCCCTTAGCAGCAGAGCATGGTCTTGGAATGGGCGAATCAACTGTGTAACCACATCTTTTAAAAGATGGCAGCAACAGTACATTTTAAAGTAACATTTTAAAGCCTGACCTTTTCTTTTTTTTCCCTTGGCTCCAAGGATCCCTACCACATTTGGCTTATATCTAGAGATGCACTCATTCCTCTCATTTTTTTTGTTTCTGAAACCGAAGAGAGAAGAGCAACCCGCGTCCCGTGGGCAACCTGCAGGCACCTCCATCCTTGGGGCACCCACATCTCGCCTCCCCAGGGCTCACCTGTGAGTGCAGCACACCCTTCCTCCTGGCTGGGAGACACCCCCCAAGAGGAGATAACACAGACCATCAAGGGAAGACCATCAAGTGAAAGAGATATGGGGTTTTTTTCAGTCCTATGTATGAACGAGTGTGGTGCGATAGGAAGCGATGGGAGGGAATCGAACTGCAGGAGTTTGCCCTGAGGCCTCGAGACCTCTGGAAGAAACCTTCTTTACTACACTCTTCACTGGAGCAGAGGCCTGTGGCTCTTTGGCTATGGCAGGAATCCTGCTCCCAAGGAAAACAGTCAGAGAAAAGGCTTTGATATCCCCATGCTACAGACTTTCTCCATAACAGGAATATTACGGCTGTATAAGAGCATGTGTCACAGGAAGAAAAACATTGCAGAGATAGAAAATGGAATAGCCCACACAGATCTATCAGCTAACATAAAACTAGAAAGAGCCTTGCACAGCTACATTTCTTGAGAAATATAAAAAAGGCATCAAAAGAAATTATGTCACTGACTGCAGTCTGGAAAGAGGTGCAACTAAAAATTACTACATCCTTAATCTGCTTGTGATAATTTTACTCTGTCCTGTTCAAATGAAAATAACAGACAGAAATGATGTAATCCTGGCAAGTGTTACTTTAATTCATCAGAACTTATTCTATATCTCTTTTCTTCCAAGCAATTTTATAATGAAATGGGTGCAGATAAGGTTGTCCTCCAGCTGTAGTCTTCTTTTTTGTTCTCCGTTTTCACATAAACTCCATATAGATGGTAATATACGCACATATACAGAGAGAGATACTGGTGAAAAGTAAGCTCTTTATGACCATTAGACATCTTTCACTAACAATGCTAAAATGTGCAGATGCTTCTGTATTTAGAAAGGATTTTATGATGAAGAGATGGACATCTAGTGAATGGAGTATCTTCTGCTGCACGATTTACACTACACCTGGTTCTGAGGACTATTAGGGAGCTTTAATTCCCTGTAGCAAATCTGTTATCAAGCCTGGGATAATAGTGAGACAAGAACAAATAGTGAAGATTGCTTGTGAGAGCTCGGGTTTGCCCTGCTTTATATTCCACTGTCTTTTTAATTTGGGATGGGGGTTCTTTGGTAATTAATTGACACAGAGCTGCTGCAACAAGCTACGTGCAAGAACCTTTTCCTATCACGTTTCCTATCAAGACGGTATTTGGAAAAGCCTTGCAACCACCAGAAGAGAGCTGAGATTTATACCGAATGCAGTATTCATAAAAAGAGCTGACAAGCCTGACAGTGCTACAACAGTCAAAGGACAAATCCTGACGCTTTCTACTTGGGTTGATGCTTTTATCTTATAATGTTACTTGGGAAATTGAGATATGATGGGCAGACTCTTTATATGATGGATTTTAAGCCTAAAACTCAAGTAAAATCTTGGATCTTGCATATTTAAGTGGTATTTGAAAGTGCTCCTTAAGCTCCTAAGCCTTTTACATGTTTTCGACAGAGATACTCAAGAATGTAATAAAAACACATTGATTTTTACGTGAACCTTACTTCAAAAAAAGGAGCAAAAAATATGCTCATTATTTTGCTTAGCTTTTTATTCCATCATTATGGCACAAGATAGAACTTAAAGACAACATCACTGAATAAGTCTTCAACTTCATTAAAATTAAGACTAATATGTTTTATAAAATTCTTTTGATATGATACACTTTCCCTTATCAAGTGATAAAAAGAATTTTCTCTAGAATACTGAAGTACATTGCCACCTGCTGGCCATAAACAATTTTGCAATTTAAAAACACCAGAACGTGTATAAAACAGCAACATTTAACAATGCAACATACAGTTATTGAAGAAGTATTATTGACCCGGACTTTGGCACAATATTTATAGAAATGCAGCTGTGAACTTCTCCAAACGTCATGTTCATTCCTGAAACTCTGTGTGACTCCCTTTCCTATGGTTGTCTGTATTTTTTTGTCTTTCTCTAACTTTCTTAATGCTGAAGCTTTGTCATTTCAAAGGAAAAGCCATATTCTCTCTCAGTTGTTACACACCTCAATTTATTGGGTTTGCTTTTCTAAAATTTGGATTCCAGTTTATTGTTTTAGAACAATACATAAAATCATACATTTATAAATATATATATTATTATCCTGTATACATAACATTGGGTTTCCTCTAGAATGGGAGGGCAGACCTTCGCACTACATCCTTAGTTGGGTTAGGCTTGGCCTTGCTCTTAGTTGATTCTCTGAGCTGCTTCCTATCAGAATCTAAAAAAAATATTTTTACAATCTTGTATCAAATTTTAATTTTGTTTGCAAATATATTTATAAGAAAAAAAATATTTGGTATATTCCCCTCTAAGCTCACTACTCCCCTTATAAAATATATGGCTTTTCATGTTTCACTCTATTTTAGTGTTTTTCAATAGGCAGTGAAAAGAAGGACAACTTCCTCCTTTAACAGTTTTTTTTTATATAAGCACAGAAACCAGCTTGTGCACTTTCTATAGAATTCCAATGCTTATCATGGTAATGTAAGTGCAGTGATTTAAAAAAAAAAAGCAGTCATGATTGATTGACATCTGTATATGAAAACATAATATATGATTATCATACAATACCCATTACAGAATATACAATCATCAAAACTGCAGATATATAAATACATTTTTAGCAACATCAAAGCAACAGTTTTATCTTATACACAGCATATGCATACAGAGTTATTAGACTAAAATTTTCATCTTGTTTTTTCTCAAAAGCTTGCTGAAAAACAGGAACATACTGCATTTGTAAATGGACTGCTTGACAGTGCTGTTAAGAAATTAAAGTGAACAAAGTTTAAAAAAAATGTATATGCAGTTGGTAAAAAACAAAGAAGCCCTCCTCATTTTCCAATGTCACCGTTGTTTCGCTATGAGACGGAGGCATAGGTATGAGTGGCAGTTGCGCAGAGTCCGATCATACAAGGGTTTCTGGAAGGGCATCAGGGTTATCAGCTGATAATAGCTCCCAAATTTGCCACCTCTCCCTTTGCCAATCATGCCAGTCCGCTTCGGAAACATTTTTACTGTTCTGACTGTGAGGTGTTGTGGAATAGATGTGACCCGCTTGGGTTTGTGGGGCTGGCCGCTCCTGCCTGGAGGTGGCCTGGTCAGGGGCCTTGGCTGGCGGTCCTCCAGCTGCTCTGGTCCCTGAACTTTTTTCTTGGCGTTGAAGTCTCCACAAAGAGTGCAACGTTGAAGAGACGCTCGACCGCTGTGATAACGCAGAGCTTGTTTTTGCTGGGCCCGGGTAGGGGGGTGGTGGCCGTTCTTTTCTGTAGGAGGGTTTGGCTGTGCTTTGTGAACAACCCGCGTTCGAGTCACGCCCACTGAGGTCCTCCACACTGCTTAAAGTCAAGTGCCGCTCCGACTTTGAGTGTGACAGCTCTGAGCTCCTACTGCTGACTTCGATTTGTGGGTTGCTGCACACCCGAGACACCGTGGGATGGAGCTGACACTCAGGAATGGCAGCAGTCGTCTGGCTCCTTCGCATGACCTGCCTGCCGGTGTCCAATTCGGAGGTGCTGCCCTGCCACCGAGGAGAATACATGGCGAGGTTCCCCTGGGAAAGAGAGCACTGTCCGGGTCGCAGCAAGCTGCTTTCGTAAATGTTCCCGTAAGAACCTGGGGGCCAGAGTCAGAAAGACAACACGTCATTGCTTTTCTCCCACATCACACTGTAGAAGAGGGAAGGGGGCTTTTATCATCAGGCTGTGCGACTGAAGGGGTATCAGCCTCACCACCGGCTGAACCTGGGGACAGAGAGCAGCAGCCCCACATCTATCTGAACCACGTCCAATATATTACCCGGTGACTCCAATACTTTGCTCTGACATATAGCCCTGCAGCACTTAACACCTTTCAAATGCTTGAAAAGCAGGGGGGTGTTTTAGTCTCACGGTTCCTCTGCGAGGTGGGTGCAGATGGGAGAAAAATAAAGACGGGATGGGTCAGGGACTTGCCAGGACCACGCGGGCCGGCAGCAGGGTCAGCAGGCAGAGTTGCCAACCTCACAGCCACCACGGCAGCCATTCTCAGATCCCCACCAGGTGTCCACCTTTCCATGACTTTTAGAAGAATGTAAAACTATTTTGTGAAGTAATTTTAAAACAACTCTTTAAATTATCTTGTGACAATTTGAAATGTCACCCCACTTGTATAACTACTGCGCCCCCTGTATTTTATTGAACAGTCACCTTTTAAAAGTCCAAGTCTGGACAACATGAATACTCCTCCTGGTTTCACTGCAATTTCTCAAAACCAAGAAATTGTTTTTGTCTTTGCTAGATTTGGGCTTAAAATTTGAAAAATAACTGACCTGTCATTGCTGGATCTTTGCAGCCACTTTTCAGTGTTGAATGCCAGGTGCCCCAGATATCAAAATGATCTTCAGAAACATCTAAATAGCAGTAAGAGCAGGAAGAAGACGATGAGTTGAGCCTCTTAAAGCCATTATTTAGAAATATACAAATGGAACGGTAAAACCTCACGTAAGTCGTTAACACATACTAGCATCTGACTTACCGTGCACCTAACACAAACATCTCAAATGTATTTGTTCACAGTTATTTGCTGTTTCAGGATCAGATCCTGTAATGGATTCAATAAGCTCTGTATGGACAGGACGCCCCGAGTTTGCCGAGAGAGTGGAATTTCCCCAAAGTCCTCTGCCTTACTGAAGTCAGTCAAAGAAATTTGCACAAGAACAGGAGGATTTGGTCAAAAGAAGGTAGTCCATGTGCTTTTTACAGGAAAGAATGGCAAAGCTCCCTCGGGCAGCCTCAGCCCCAGGGGTCACTGTAAGGCATTGCTCTATCAACCCGCAGCATCGCTTGGGTCTTACAGGGAAGAGCTGTCACAGAATAGAGATTTAATGAAGTGCACACATCAGGTATTGTGCTGGATTATAACTGTTTCATGCCTTTTTCTGATTCCATCTGGCAGAGAAGGAACTGCCTAATTTGCCATGGTCCAGTATAATTGTTATGCACATTGAAGTCCAAAAGATGGTTAATATGGTAAAACTTCATGTAATTTCCTGTTCATAACTTACTAGAAATATGACGAAATTTTGAAACATATTCAGAGATCTAGACGTTGAATAAGGAAGATAAATGCCCATTGGCATTTATAGAGCACGCAACTGACATAATAGTCTAAATCCCATTAATTCCAAAGGGAATTAAGTGCTTAACTAGTACCTCTGAAATGAAATGGTTTTAAAAATACTATCAAACAGTAATCTGCATTCCCAAGCATTGAAAGTTCTTAAAGTTTAGCTCACTAAATACGCATTTCATGAATGTAATTTAAAAAAAAATAAAATTAAATGAAAAGCATCTTGAAGTGCTGGTGAGCTGTCAGTTTAAACCACAGTTCTTTATAGAAGAAATCATTCAGGTGTGCACTCCCTAGATAGCTATGGAAATTATGGATCCCTGCACTAGTATTGCTGGGTGTGTAATTGGTAGCAGATGTAAGGCTGTGAAGCTCAGCTGTGTTCTCCAGTGAGAGGTTGTTGAGGTCCTTCATTTCAATTGGAGAAAATTTGTAGCTTGATGTCTTAAAGTCTCAGATTTTTCCAAAGTCCAGACCATAACCTTGCAGGTATTGCAGTCCTACGGAACAGGACTAGAAATCGGTCTTTCCTGTCAGCCTGTCACAGACAGGCTAAAAAGCAGGACATACATAGTACTACTTAAGTAAATAATAGCTCCAAGTTTTGAGAAATGTGATACCAAGAGCATCCCTGACAGCTGGCTGAGCTAACAAGGAGGACTGAGCACAGACCCTTCAGGTTCAACACAAAAAAAGGATGTTGGTCAGTCATTTCTTCTAAGGTTATTTACACTATTGCTCCTCAAATCCTGGTAGCTGATAATACAAAAATGACACTTTTCAATTACTTAAGAAAGCCCCATCAGTCAATGAGGAGGAGGAACAAGAGCAGGATGTACTCTACCTTTTCCAGCCTGTGACGCAGAAGAATTCTCCTTTGTCTTTGGTTGCAAATGTCCAACCAGTGTGTACTGTTCAGGTACCTTGTACAGCTTATCTGGGCTGCGGGCAACTTCTTCTTGCATTGCCAGAAGTGAGCGCTCAGACAGTACTGGGGAATTGTTGTCGTAAGGGGAGACATCTCCGCTTGAAGCTTTGTTGGAGTCTGTGGAAGAATGTCTTCCTCCTGTAGAGCAGGAACCTTCTGATCGCAGCATCTCAGGGCTCCTGAGAATTTTTGATAAACAAACTACTGTTAATGAAAAATGCTTGATCTTCACAGCTACAGGTGCACTTTGACATCATAGAAATAAAATCAAATACAGGAGTATGACCACAGCTGCTGAAATGAAAACACTTCAGAAGCAGTACAGAGGTGAATTTTCCATGAGTAAAACTTTTGCCATGAAGTGGCCAGCAGAGGCCACTAAAAATCAAAAGATGTTGCTGTCAAGAAAGAAAACAACAAAAAAATCACGCAACTGTACAGTTCACCACAGGAAATTAAATAGTGAATCAATTCCTTATGTTACCTTGACAATTTAGTTTGTTGCAACAGTAAATCTGAGGGCATGATAAGGGAAGATTAGTTTGATGCTAAGCATTATGCTGAAATCGCTTCTTCCATTCTGAAGTACTACACAGTCAGAGACACCAAAACCTTAGCTTGCTTCTCATGCTGTGAGAAAGATCCTCTTCTAGAGACATCAGAAGGTAAATATGCTACAGGGGACAAGCAGATGTATCTCCTGCACTTCTGATGGGGGCAACAAACAACTGGCTCTGCTCATAACTTCTACAACTTCTTTTACCCTTTCACCTGTACATCACCAACAGCATGGACTGCATTTAATTTGGAAAAAAAAAAAAAAAAAGGCAAGCAAAACACCCACCAAAGTCCAGCCAAGGCTTACAGAGACAACTCTTTTTTGAAGTGTGCTGGGAACATGGAGGGAGTTTTCTTGAACTGTTACAGTTTACTACGCAGATAGGAGGCAGTTTGTGAGTCACTGAACATCTCAAAGAATATGTAGAAATGCTCTGTAAACAAATATAACTTTTTTTCCTATCACTACTCCCTAATTTGTATTTCTATTACACATTTTTCATCTCCCTGCACCCTGATCTTTGTTTCTTAGATTCTTATCTTTTGCTTCTCTTGAGTCAAACGCTTCTCTCAGTGACCTCATGTTAATATCTGCTCTAACCACATGTGATATGACAGAGGCTCATTCTGGTAAACGGGTACTGAAAACAGTCAGTCCTTCTCAGAGTCAAATCCAAAGAGAGCTTGAACTGAGTGAGCAGCCAAAGCACATTTCTTGTTATGAAATAATAACCCTCTTTCCAGACAAATGAAATAAAACTGAAGAAAGAAAATAAAGAAAACACAAGTGGTAAGACAGGCTACTCACAGCACACTAAACATAATTAAACACAGCAATAATGACCAAACTTAACACCGCTTTCAAGCTGGTTTTTTTTCCCATCCTGGTTGATTTACGTATTGCATGTCCCAAAACATATACACTCAACATCATGATTATTATGTTACTCAATATTCCATTATTTTTTTTCAAGCATTAAAAGCAACCATAAAGTGTTGGGAATTAACTAAGTTTACTCCTCGGTAACTCCCAGACAACCATCACTGAACTGATCCTGAACCTTAACTTGGGCCAGCTCAAAAAATCAGAGCTGCCATTTGGCAAAGTAGCACTGTCCCAGGCTTCCCAGTGTGGCTGCTATGGTAATGCTGCAGAGTCATTAAGAAAAAAAAAAGGAAATCATGCCTCAATTATGTAACTTCCCATCTCAACTTCTCATCTGAAGAACGTGTCCAACTTAAATTAATGTATAAACAGCCACACATCGAAGAATTGGTCCTTTAAGTATGTACAATTCTATCACAAATCTTTTCTCTCTTTTTTTTTTTTTTCCCCCTTACTCCTTTCTTTCTGCCCTCCTAAGTTCTAAAAAGGCTTGTGCAGTGAGTGTGAGTTAAGATGAGATTTAAGCAATGTCTTGGGCATTTTAGAAGAACCAGAAAGACCCGAGAGAGATGGAGAGAAATGTTGGCATTTGTAGGTTTCCTATGAGCAAATGTCTTTCTCTCCAGCTTTCTAGACTGAATGTGATCCAAACCTCACCCTGCTAGCATACAGACATACTTAGTACTAATGCTGACAACAATAAGGCTTATCGCATGTACATCTTTGCAGAATCAAAACCTAACTACGTTGCACAGGGCAAAGAGAGAGGCATACCACCACTTAGCCATGGCAAGGTAACACAAGGAATAGGGGACAGGGAAATGGAAATGAAAGAATGTGGGAACATAAAACTTGAGCTTTGTGAAACACTGATTTCATGTCTTACCTTGAATGATCTGTTATAGTCTATCTCTTCTCAAGACAGAGCTCCTGATAAAAATTTACTCAAATGGAAACTGTCAAGTCTTTGGAAAGACCCAAATGTTCAAGTTCCTAAACTCATTTACAGTTTTTGCTAGTAAGCCCATGCAATTATATATATATATATATAAATATAATATCCCTTTCAAATTTGTTTGGAAAAAATAGTTTTAAAAATCAAAGAAAATGCTTGTGGACTCTGCCAATCTTACTACAAGAAACCATCAAAATGGATTGAACACTTTAAAGTTGAAAACTTATCTCATACATTTTCAGTTTTACCATGCTCTTCACCAAACAAAATAAAACACATCTTACAAAAGACTTTGGCTTGCATCTTTCCAAATAAAGAATGAATTCTCACATATTCCTTAAAACACAACTTTTGCATCTGTTTGCTTTATGGTTTGAGTTCAGTAGCAAACGGAAGTTTACTAATATTCAAAATTCATCTTCCCCTGTATAGCTATGAGATTGTCTACCCACACACTGGGGAAAAACTGAATTGGGAGGCAAATGTCAATACAGCACAGATACCCATTCGCCTATAGGCAGTCTATGAGTAAGGGCAGATTATGATCTCCACAAAGAATAATAGAATATTATGTACTATCAAATGTGAGAAATGTGAAGGCAAATAAAGCATTTTCTAGTGGTCATAAACTATGTTAAGGAAATGATTTTAAAAGTGGTTACGTACA
Organism: Charadrius vociferus; assembly: GCF_000708025.1. Lineage (NCBI taxonomy): Eukaryota > Metazoa > Chordata > Aves > Charadriiformes > Charadriidae > Charadrius > Charadrius vociferus. Next base: position 962,102 of record NW_009648543.1, on the reverse strand, counting down.
AACGGAAAGATTTGGAAGCTTCAGAAGGAACCTATGCCACGCGTGTTCAAAAATACTATTTCAGATTCCAAAACAAAAATCAACTCTGCTATGAGGGACTCTTGGGCTTTCCTTTTTAACTGGTATCATTCTGAATTGATGTTATCCACCAGCGTCTACTTGCATGGGTGAACTGGGAAGACATTAATAATAATAGTTCCCTCTACTGGGGATATTCCTACTTTTCTACTGCCATTAAGGTAATGAAAACAGGAAATCCCTTCCTGGTTTTGGCAGAAATCCTCTTCTGTTACACCTTAAAGCTTCCAAATGGGAAAACAATTATGTCCTACAAGAGTTAAACCATACGGAGTGTGAAGGCTTGGCGGCATGCAGTAGTAATTTCCATACACATTTGACCAATACAAGTGCCACCAAAAAAACAGATTATTATGAGATTATGATATGTTTGCAACTGTAACAGAGTAGAGGACTCAAGGATTCAGGGAGCCTCTGCAGCATGGAAAACTGCATTTACATATACTGCATGGCCGATTGTATGGCTTCATCTTCGTGCCACAGGTTAGGACAGATTAAAATCCACCATCACCATCCAAAAAATTCTATAAGTTTGAAACTCATTTACACAAATAGGACTACTAACCATGATAAGCAATAAATAATCATAAGAAACAGATTTTATTTTTGCGTTAGTTCAAAGATGTTTCATCTTACAGCTGGAAACCCCAAATTCCACTGTCATCAAGCCAACATACAAAAAAGTTGGGAAAGTCATCCACAAAAGCACACTTCATAATTGCCGCCAATGATTATTAGTGCTTTACCATTAATGACTTCATAAACTCCCTGATACACCATTCACAATGCTCAGCTCTTAAGAGAACTGCAAGATGAGGAACATCTGATTTGTCCTCCTCTGGGGAGGAAAAGAGATTGTGTTTTCTCTGTTAGATCAGAGTCAAGAAAGCATTTGTAATGACATCAAAAGCAGAGATGTGAGGACAATTGCAGAAGCAGGACCTTCAGAGCAATTAATATGACATTAAAGTCTTGAAGTTGATTCCATACTCTACGCTATGCAGCCAACTAGCTTTTCTGATGAAGATTGTCTCAAGAATATGTAAAGTTTTCTGTTCCACAGATCCCAATTTGGATCTTGAGTACACAACCAGAATATTTCCGAGAGTAGTAAGGATGTATTTTGGAGGCTCATTTTTATCAAATCAAGACAAACATCTTTTCGTTGTCTGCTGCCTCACATTTCTTACAGGAAAAATAACCAACAAATATGTAGCCTCAAAATTGAGATTACATTCTGAAATAGATTAATCTCTTAAGAGCATCACACTCCTAGTAATAACACTAAGCAACACTCCCTCTAATTGCCTGGAATATCTTAACCAAGAAGTTGCAATCACAGTGAAAACTATATCACATTAAGAATAAATCACTTAACATGAGAGCGGAGTAGAAGAAAAATGACAGATAGTAAGTTTTTTCCTAGCTCAGTGATACTTCATCTGCCCATTACTGAAAATACAATAAATTTGTACTGGCTGTATGTTCCTATTTGGGTTTGAAACATTTTCATACAGAACACCTTTTGTCAGATGTGACCAGCTTTGCACAAAAGACCCATTTTCTCCTGTAGGTGTGCATGCTGGCTGAAAAGTAAGAAAGCTCAAGGAAAGGTCCATTAACTTAAAGGAAACAGGATCTAACAATAATCTGTTACATCCACAATGATTTGCAACAAATTTATGCTCAATTTCTATGTGTAGCCACACGTGAGACACAATTTTATGTCTTTTATTATATAGACAGTGAAATCCAGCATGAAGGTTTTTATTAGCTTGAGTTAGAAATAATATGACCATTTCAAACTGAGGGCTTAAAGAAAGAAGTCTCTACAGACTTTACCATATGTCATGTGATTTGCAGTGTCTTTCCTAATTGTGGTCTTGGCTCATGGCAAACATTTAACAAGTGTAAAAGACAGCTAAGGTACCTCTAATTATCCTGCATTTATTGTGATCTAAATATACACATGATTATTTGCTAGTCAGACATAAACTAACAAATTATTTTATGTCTGTGGTACACTAAGAAAACACACAGAACCAATTACCGCAAATACCTGTGATAATTTGCTACTGCATGTTACGTGTTCATGTTGTTAAGTCAAAAGACTAATAAAATCCTCTACAACATGATATATTCTAGGGGTATTTTTAATTTTTATAATCAAAGAAAGCTTTTTCCTCCATGTGTTAATTATATTATGTCCTTTACCTCTTTCTTTAAAGCCAGGCACACTATTACATTACCTCCAACTGTACAGTGTTCAGAGGGAGAGAAAAAAAATCATAGCTAATTGACTGCACAAATTCCATTTTAATTATGTTCTGAATGCACTAGGCACTTTCCATACACACAGGAAGACAAAGTCCAATCTGTCCCAGAGAGGTTAGAGTCTAGGAAACCTCTTAAAAATGACTCAAAGCAAGCTTGTCAAATTTTGTGATTTTGGGGTCCGACATGTTGGGATTCACTAGAATAAAGGCAATGACTGTGTGTCCCATGAGAGAGGCAGGAATCCTGTTAATCCAAATGTACAAACTCATAGCGTTAAGGCACACGGGTGTAGGCTTACATACACCATACACAAAGTTTGAATAAGTTATGTATCATAAATGCAGTAGTGACTGGTGTGATTTTTTTTCTCTTCAGATCTTCCACAGAGCACGAAATTAAATAATATCCAAAGAATCTCCATAAACCTGCTGTTGTGGCAGTCAACTTGTTTACAATGTCCTATGTGTATACAACAGCAAAAGAACAACAAACTGGTCAAACGGCTAGCCACCGTTGTGTTAAGGCACTCTAGGGTGTGTTTCAAGGATAGTGTAATATACACCTCCTGTTACTGAAGACTACAACAAACCCAAGACATGAACCAGCGGATCACTAGAATACATCCTGTCAGATAATAGTGCACTGAATATTTTTATGTACATGTCATCCTGTTCTCTGCAGCAGAATGCAATCTTTCCTCTGAATCCGGAAACAAGATTTGTCTTTAGAAAACACTGTACAAGAGTCATAATTTCTTTGGCAGAGTCTGTGTAATGGGAGGATATTTCTACTCCACTGTAGACAGTGCAGAAGAGCTGCAGAAAACTAGAACCTCTTGAACACCTCCAGTGGGAGATAGAAATTCTCAGCAGAAACAGGGATGATGAAAAAACAGATTACTCACGATGTCTGGGAAGCTTTCCTCCTCAACAAATAGTCCACAACATCTGGGTCAGTCTCTAATAGGCTAATAAGCACTTCATTCTGTAGGTCAGGGGAAACCTGTGAAGACAACAAAAAATCCGTAGTTGGAGATTAATACCCTTTCACATACATTCATTTTGGTACTCTGCTTAATGTAAAAGACCAAGGACAAGTACATTTACAGAGTATATAAATAAATATTCAGAAGCTTCCATTTAAAAGAGAAATTTCATGTAACAACAGGCAATGTGGGACTAAAGATCACTTTGTACAATGCCAAATGCTGATTACTGTTGAATAACCCATTGGTATCTAGTTGGGTATTATATCTGATAACAACAGTGGCATTACTCATGTATCGCAATCTCAAAAGCTCCAGTTCAAGGTCCTCACCTTACATCACCATTCAAAGACCTGGAGACACTTACAAATTTCCATTCCAAGTCACCGTAATTCTCTTCTTTTAGAAAAAATGTGAAATATAATTACACAGGAATGAGAATGTTTCTTCATTTTCTGTGGCAATCATCTGTGGCATTTGACTTGTTTATGTCCTCCTCATATGGATATTTTGTAGTAACTTTCTATCTACGAAGTTCTTCAATTGTTTCATTTCAGTGAAAGCTGCGAAAGGTCAACATTTTTCTAAATGAAGCTTTATAAACATTTAATATTCATGTATCCATATAGCCAAATCCTGGGATCTAGAAGCATTTAAATTCCTGCTTACGCTCAATCAGAACTCGAGTAATTACTGAGTTCATCTGTCCATAACTCAGGTCTACAAGTAGGCCCTGTTGGATCTCCAGCCACTCTGGACTTTGGGTAGTAGCAACAGGCTCATCCAGAATTTGTGTCATCTTCTTTGGAGTTTGGCCTTTTGATTCGCTAACTCTCCCTAGTGCACTTTATATGGAAATGAAACTTCAAAACACTTGAGAGCAGGACGGAGCAAAATCTCCTGGGCAAGTAGCAGGAAAGGCACTCCAAAACCTGCCCACGTAAACTTTGTCCTTCTATCTGCATTTTACATGAGTCTTATCAATCCTAAAGTGAGTTTGTCCACATCACAGTGGAACATTCAATTCAACCTTCAAAGCACTGAAAAAGTTGAAACCATCTGAGAAACCTGAACTAACAGCACAGGTTCACTCATGACAGATGGAGCCGGAGGCAAGACAATCTCAGCAAGGGTCATCAACTGTGCCATATGCTTCTGGATGCAATTTGTCAGAGCCTGAATCTCTTGACCTTCAGGTCACACTGCATGGGCCATTTGTTCTCCCTGACATTTCCTGGGAAATAGGAATAGAATTACTAATAGATTCCTCAGGGGAACACCTCAGTTTGGGAGGTATTTAAGGAGTCAAGTTACAGAAAAGGAGTATTTCTTTAAAAATGGACATAATTCGAAAAATAAATGAAGATATGCATCATTTAATTCAAATTGATCCAAGATCTCTATGAAAAACTAGTGCGACCACATATGCCTTTTTTAAAAAATTGTGTTTAGGCTCTAAGCTGGAAAAATATCTTACTGATGGTCATTGATATACTAATCTGTAAATAAATTATCTTCTCTTCATAGAAATAGAGTTTTGGAAATCTGGTGTGCTGTAACTTCTCTGTTTAGACAGCCTTTCTATACAATAAACTCCAGATAAAGTTTGAAGGTAAAGCAGAATCCACGACTTTTCATATGTAACTTCCTATTCAGCTTTACATCAAGTTGATAAAGTTGTAAAATCTACTGAGACATCTTCATCAGAAAAATAAAAATCTATTTTCCATTATTGAAAAAAAAAATAATCAGTCTTTCATTCCATCAAAAATGAATCTGAAAGAGTTCCAACAGGAAGTTCAGTTCCAACTGAAAGCGTCTGTGAAACACGAACTTAATAGTTCTATTGAGTTATAGGACTTTTATCTGAGTGAATGAGGGCATATTAATCTATGATCCTTCAACTGTATTTGTACCGATGGTCTCCTTGCTATCTGTCTGCTGGATTTTGGGTTTCCTCCTGTGCAGCCATTTACTTCAGTTTAGTTAACTAACTTGCAAGTGTAGAAATGATATGCATGGAATTATAAATTTACACTTATAGAGAACTACTATATTGGTATCTCAGGAAGATGTTACAGACCTGCAATAACTATTACTGAATTAATTGTTTAACTGGCAGTTGTGGCTGAGTAGGTGGATGAGAACTTGAAATTCAGGGACAGAAGGGAAGCCAAGGCACTGCTGAAATAACAGCAGTTGAGCACAAACTGGGATGGATCAGAGGGCTCTGGGGTTGTCAGGACTCCAGTAGATTAGTAGATATTCTGAGATTTTGGGGCTGGGTGCTACGTAAGAGTCACAGAAGGGTGGAGGGACCCCTGATGTGTCTTCTTTGTGCTGTCCCTTGCAACTGATGTGGCACAGAGGGGCATCATGTGACTGTCTCCTCAGTGGGGAAGTCACAGTAGCCTCTAACGATAAAAATAAGACATTTCAGACACTCTGCTGTGCTTCTGTGCAGCAGGGCTGTATTTGGGAGCCAGGAGATGAAAACGCATGACCAAGCTGCTCTTGTCCATCCTCCATGCCAAGTCATAGCCAATGAGACAAAGTGTGGTCGAGTTGTACCTCCCTGCACCCAGCCGCTGGGCATAGTTCAGAGACTGGCACAGAACAGTCCTTTGTCCGTTCCTGTAAAATGTTTTAATGCATCCCTAAGACTCACTGAAATGTGTAAGAGTTGGGTATGAAAGACTTTAACATCAACGAAGCAAGGTCAGAATACATCTTCTTTATGAAACCCACATGTGCGCATATTACCGATGCTAATGATAAATGGTTAATAAAAACAGTCCCCAGTATCCTGGGTTGTTCTGACAAACAGAACTTTCCTGACCCACCAATATGTCAGAATCATTCTGATATTGTGGTCTGGGCTCCACAACACACCTTGGTTTCCTAGGTTTTATTTCACAAATGTTGTTCCAGTTTCGATGCTGTAGCCAATCAGAGTTTTATAACCTCCCCATATACAGAAGTACCAGGAAAAAAAACCCAAAACAAAACAACAAACACAAAAACACCTTAGCAGCAATACACTGTACGTTATAGCTGGAGCTAAATACTCAGTCCAGATGTTTTTCTTTTCGTAAGTAGCATAAATGTCAAGTATAAATAGCAGTCCTGGTTTGGCCCCATTCTTACGGGTTTGGAAAACAAATTGCTGTTGACTGATTTCAAATGATCAGAGTTTTATTACAATTACATGTACAAGTCTTTTCCTTTCAATGCATCTATTACCAAAGGATGCACAGGGCTAATTATCTTCAGAATACAGAGTCTCCCTGTGCTGCTGAAAAAAACATGAAAAAGCTGAAAGTAAACCCTGGTAGAAGCTTTGCAAAACACAAACTATGAGCAATTGGACACAATCCTGCACATCAATTATCATGTGTGCATCAATTATCAATGTATGCATGTGTGCATGGAGACATTGCTCCAGAAAACAGGCAGAACTTGCCATGTTGTTTGTTAAACTATGGCAATGGGAAGAGTGAAAGCACCCCGAGATGCTCATCTGTTAGACATTCCTATAAATTTCACATCAATGTATTTCAGCTTTCCGGAGACCATCTAAGATAGGTTTGTCCTTCTTTCACATGCAGCTAGCCTCTCATTTTGAAAGCTGATTCTAGTCTCCCTCCACAATCTGAAAAGCTGCTCTGAAAAACAAAAGAAAACTCTTTTTTCTGTGTTTAATCTTCAGCTGCAAATGCAACCATTGAAGAGATAAAGGAATAAATCCATCACAATTAAAAGAGACCATATGTAGGTTAGTCTAACCCTAAGCCCCATCCTGTCCACATTGGAAGTCTGAATATGTGCCTGAAGTATTATGTGCTGAGATGCGGCTGTGCTGTACAATGTTCTTAAAGAGAAACAACAATAAGAAAACTTAAAGTATAGCAAGTATTCTTATTCAAGTATTATTTTAAACTTGCTAGTGTCAGCCATGCTCTGGGCCAGCAGACCTTCACACAAGAGTGCCATTCTGTCACTTTCTTTTCCTGCTGTGGAAGGAAAAATAGCACCTATAGTTTCCCCAAACTGTGAAAAGCATTAAAAAAAAAAAAAAGAAAAAGAAAAAAAAGATTGCTGAATGTCTCACTGGAACAAGAATAAAAATAAAGCAAAGGATGTAATGAAAAGCAATACAGTGTGAGGGGAAAGACAAGAAAACCACAAAGAAAATCATCTGAGGCTAAGATTGATAGGCAGGGCTCATGACTCTTTTCCTCATGCTCCTCTCCCTGCTGAAACCTGGTAGGCACCTTCCCCTTACAGTACTATGTGTCCATCAGTTCCTACGTGCCCACAGTCCAGGCTTCTCCATCTCCTCCCACCAAAGTTGTATCCTGCACCCAGCTTTGCTGGAGCACTAAAGGAGTTTTCCAGAGTGTTCTTCCTCTTGCTTTGGGAATAAATCTCCTCAGTATAACACAAAGTGCTGCTTAGTTTCAAGACACAACAAATGAGGCTATTTTCACCTTTTCAACACCTCTGTTTTTGTTAAGACATGTATGCCTACTAACATAAAGACAGGATAGTGCCCGCCACTAGTTCTGACTGGCCTCTGCTACCCCAGAGCAGGGCTCTCTTAGGCAAAAATCATGCTACACTGATCCATAATTTTGTAGACAAAAGGACAAAAAGGTAAAGCCACAGAATGAACTGTCCAGGTAACTGCTAGGCACAAGGAATGTAATCTAAGCTGCACCTTAAGCAGGCAGTGTGTCTAAGTCCAAGGTCATCATCCCTTATATGAAGGACTTCCTTGCTTCAGCAAAAGAACAGAAAAGTACTCAAGAACAACACAGATTTATTCTTTACTACTCCTATCCAACTGACAAACAAGAAAGCTTTGTCTTTCCTCCCCATCCAAAGAAGAAACTCTTCAGTAGGGGAGGCTGTTCCTTAATTGAACGAAGAATCTCTTCTACCTGCAGAAAAACTGGCTCCCTGACTTCCAAAACTGAGAGGTAAAAGGTCATTTTCAGTCTTGTCTTCAAAACTAATGAGCAATGCTGGTACATTGTTTAGTATACAACTGAATAGCCAACCCCATCATTTCCACAGACAGAAATCTTCTAAGGAAGATACTCTTACCTACACAGAAAGCATTCCAGGCAAGATATAAGTACACATTTTTAATATTATTGCTTACTGCAAAGCATTGTCCTTAATAGAAGGCTACTTTTTCTACAAATGACAACGGACCCTCATTTAGTGCAGTTTCCACAGCTTATTTCATCCTAGTCTACTTTAATACCAACCAGGTATTTCCTCATTTAACTTAAAAATGCGTAGGAGTAACATGAAGAAACATCAACCTACCATGAAAAGGGCTTCATAGTTTTCGATCATCTTTTGTACGACAGCTATGATAGCAGTACTCTCTTCAGCTCGAGCTGAGCTCTGAACCGAGAATTCTTTGTCTGTAGATTTCTGCTTGTGCAACAAGTTAGGGCCAAAGATGGTAGCCAGGTTAAGGGATGTCATTTTGTTCCCAGTAATCTAGAAAACAGAATATAAATGAGGTAGGGTCTCCCAGTGTCTAATGTATACAGATACACACATCTACACACACTCTCTCTCTCTCCCCGCCCCTTATTCGGCAGATGCTTCATTCATCAAACCCCAAATTGAGTGCTAGTGAAATAAAAAATGAACAATTTTTTAGAAATGCTGAAACACCTTGCTCGGACATCTCTGCAACAAGCACCGTGGATTTTCTGGATGTACTTTCAAATGGATTGGAAGAGTAAAAGGTGGAAATGCAGCCTGCCCTTAATTCCCTGGAAGCTCAGCAGTGGCATACTTCTTCTGAACTCAGGGAACCTCCCTCCTACTTCACCACCGCAGCATATTACTGTCTCTTAGGACCAAATACTGAAAACTGTTAGCTTTCTCAAGTAGCATGCAAGATTTGAAACAGATATAGTGAAGAAAACCACACTTTTCCACGTTAAAATAGTTTAGATCATTAAGGAGCATGCTCGTTATTTGTATTAGTATTTTCGTGTCTTTTTGTTTCCTAGAACATGCCAAACGTTTACTTGTCTGGTGGATGTTTTTTGTTTTGTTTTGTTGTTTTTTTTACTTTTTTTCCTACTTTCATAACTCTGTGTTCAAGGAAGCAATAGTAACCTGATTTTGGAGGAAGTAGAAGGCTAGGAATACATACTAGACTAGACAGAAATTATCTGAAAAATACATCATATAGGTTATTAAATCAAAAATTTCATTGTCACATTTGTGATTAGACTACTTTTTTCCCCTTCTATTCTTTTAACAGAGCAAAAACTAGGGGTCATGTGCTTCCTCTCTGTGTCTCCACTTGGTTGCTATTCTGGGAATGCAGAAGAAGATGCCAGTAGTTTGACTATATAAGACTAAGTGAATTTCAGCTGTTGACCCAGTACTTCTTGCAGGCTTTTTTTAAAGAACAAGAAAATATCATGAGAGTAATTTTTCATTCGTTTCAGTTACATTTGAACTAATTAATGAAAAAAAAAAAGGACAGGAAAAGGCACCAAAAAGAGGCAGTAAAAATAGCATTTAAAGAAATGAGTGGTAAAAAAAGGAATCCTTTCAAAGCAGTATTATTTTTTTTTTTTTTGTAGCAGGGTATTTACTGAATGTTCTAGTTGAACTTAAAACTGTCCACCGATTGCACCTGGTTTATTTTTTACAGAGCTCAACTAGACGGCATAGAGATGACAGTAAAAAGAGCTTTTCTTTTTATCGGTGGGGCCACCGTGTAACCTTGGAAAGACATCTGCACTAAGTAGGTGCATAGGCAGTCGTAACAAACATGTTGGCTCTTTGTTTAGAGACTCATCCCAGCGTGACTGCGAGTACCGCACACTCCCTTATTTGCGCACCACCATGCACCCAGCTGTTTTTTCGGGTGACCTGCTTTTTAAATACTGTCAGAGTAGTGAGCCACCAAGGATGCACAGGCAGGCGGTGCCTCGAGTGTGCCAGGGGCAGACTCTGGCTGTGCCCGGATCTGCACGTGCAGGCTGTTTGTACAAACAGTGAGTCTTTTCTTAAGGGCAGCCTCGGGGCATCCCTTAAAAAATGTTGTAAACATATCCACTGAAATTAATTGAATGAATAATTTTAATAGTTAGTCATCTGTCTTCATCTTCGTGAGAGAAGGGCTTTTGAAAGAATTGTGAAGAGGGCCTGCGTGCCAAAGCTTGGGTGTTTTCCAGTGATAGCTAACAGTCTGATAAAATACTTTCTCTTGCCCTGTATGCCTTTATTCACTTAATTATTAATGAATAGCTTAAATAACTGTGATCAGAATACTGTATTATCTATAAAAGGCATCCAATTGCACATAATATTCCTGATGCTTATAATACTGCCAAGATAGCTTACATAAATTTGCCTTGCCAAAATACCTGTAGCAGAGCTGATGTACTAGATGAGGGTTGGACTAGATGATCTCCAGAGGTTCCTTCCAACCCTGACCATTCTGTGATTCTGTGATACTGTTAAGGGGAATGAAAATGCCTTTAACACAACTGTTGTGCCAAAGCAACTCTCTTAAGCAGCATCAGCCTCTAGCCCTGCAATAAGATCCTCTCGGGTACATTCCGGAACCAACAGGGAACTCTTCGCAGGACCAGGGGGACCACAGCCCCTGGCTGGCTTATACACGTGATGTTTTTAAGCACAGTAAAATTGTTACAGGCTGCTCTTTTTAAATGCTTTGCATCATAGGGGTGCAGTTTTTTATCAGCTCCTTCCTGAGGACAAGAATAATAGCATTTAAAATAGATTTAAAAGTGAAACAGTCCTTGAAGTCATATACAGCACATTGGAAGTTAGGACTTGAGGCAGAAATTTGGCAAAACTCAAGTCTCAGTGCCAATTGTTAAAAGCAGCCAACTGCAAAAAGGTGTCCAAATTTGACAGAAGTCAGCAGGTTTTTCCATGTGGCAGACAAAATCCTCTAAGAATTTCAGAAGAGTCTCAGAAGTAACATCAGAAATAGTCTCTGCTGCAGTTCAGAGGACAGAGAAGTCCTTTCCACAGATACACTGGTACAATTTTGTCAAGCAGTGACAGACCGTATCCATCTCATTCAAGGTTAACAGAGTTGCCACCTTTTGCAGAGCAGCCCACTAGTTCAAGCATTTTCCTGGCAGAAAATGGGAAGCCTGGATTTTCAGGTGTTCTCTACTGTGAACAGCTCAGACGCACACGTGTGAATGCTCAGTACAGCTTAGCTACATGGCTGTGGGTGTTGTGTCTCTGCGGGATGGGTGCACTCCAACCTCTCCACTGTATTTGGTCCAAAACTCAACAGAAAGAGGGCAGAGGGAAAACAGGCAAAAAGATGGACCCTGACTCCAACCGCTGATTGCACTAGTGACTGCACTCCGACAGTTGTAAGGGTGCAAGTGTAATTCCTGTCTTTTATTTTTTCTTCTTCGCTACCCAGTGCATACAAGGAAGCTAAGGGAACCAAGAAGTGAACTGCTGTGTCCAAAGGTCATATAAGAAAACAACAGCAGAGAATGAAAAGAGAATGAAAGAGCATACTCTTGAATGCCTGGCACCTTCTTATGTGAGTCTTTTTTCCATAGAACATAATAGGATAAAACAAGGGGGGGAAAAGGATGGATAACATGACACATTCTTAACAACAAGGTTGATTACGCTGTGAATCTTCCAAAGGAGAGAATTCATTAAGTCATCTAAAAATTATATTCTCACAGCCCTAAGAACATAGAAAACAACTAAATGGCAAATGCACAGGCAAGAATATGAAATGTCTCCCATCTTTCAGGGGTATGCCACCATTGTGCTTTTTTCTTCTTTAAAGATCTCTTTTCAGACCATGAATTAAGCGAAGTTAAAGGACAGAAGCGACCAGGACTTACCTCTTGGCCATCTTTGTCTGTGGTGTCTTCTGCGTGGCCAGCCACTGTGGAGAGGAACTGCAGCAGCCGGTGTAGGGTATCGCAGTTACAGGGAGGTAGAAGATAAATGAGAAGCTGTAAGGTGCTTAGCTGTTCATCTGGCTCTAATACTAAGAGGGGAAAAAATACATGCTAAGAAAATCACTCCAACTAACCTAAAAGCAGAACAAACATACTGTTCCCAGCCCAAAGGAAGGCATAAGAATAGCTTTGTTTAAGGATCATTTTCCTTATAATGTCAGAAGAAAAAGAGAAAACTCTAAGGAAGTATCAAAAGTGTAACAAACACTGTTATGGGATTTTTGACTTGTTTGGTCAACTTTTTGCCCACAGGTTCATAGGATCTTTTCTCAGCCCGTAAGAGAGCAAAATCCATGTTGCGCCCTCCATCGCTGCCACTGAACACAAAAATTCTGTTTAATTTTCCACTTATTCCATTCATTTAGGTATAGCTACTGGTATATACAGGGCACCACTGGGAAGCATTCCAGTCAAGTTTATGCTTTAGTAATTTTAAAAGGGTTTTCTTACAATTTCACATCCTGCAGAGCTACTAGGAGACTGGGAAAGCAACCAGAGATATAAAGGATGTCCTGCAATCACTATCACTTTAACCATCTAAAATGCAATGGCAACCAGTGACAAAGGTGGGACAGAGGCAGGATCTCAGACGTGAGGGCTAGAAAGAATCTAAAAAACACAGACCAGGCAGCAGCTTAAGCTTGAAGGGTCCAACTTTACTTTTCCCCAAATCTGCAAGAGTCTGCACCCAGGTCTTAGCATAAGGCAACACATTTGGGAGTATTTAAAAGGTCAGCTTTAAGGACCATTAATTATGATGAAACTTGAACTTCTGAAGCTAGGTTTTTGAAGCCAGACTGGAATTCTTGGTCAGTGAACAGCTCTAAAAGTTAAAAGCGTTAATGGTACTAGGAGACCAGGCTTCAAATGGGGCTCTGTCAGCTGCCAATGGTGAACAAATTACAGGGTCAGGATTTAATAGGTAATATGAACTCCATCCTATACACGAATGCAAAAAATAGGCATAATAAGTGAAGTACCTGTCGTTCTAGTTTTCTGGGGTATACTTACACAGTATGAAACCAAGGAAAGACCTCAGCAAATTTATACTATATAAATATTTGGAGCAAATCAAGGCCAGAGTATTAAATACACAGAAAAAAAAATATAGTTAGTAGAGATTACAGGATTCAAACAGGTATGCTTTTGAAAATCAGTAAATCAAAATGCTGCAGAGCTCACAGAGAGTGTTGATGAAAGGTGTGTAAAGTTCTCTGGTGAGAAGTGGGTCAGGCATGTCACGCAGAAATTCCTTTAATAAAGCAGCAACATCATGAATGCTGTGCTCTTCGTCTAACACAACGTCTATGCCCCGGTCAAACTCTTCACGTAACTGAAAAAGATCATGACACAAAACCACAGTCACTTATCATTGTCCCAATTAGTACATCCCAACACAGAAGATCTTTCAAGATGTAGGTTTACTCATTTTCACTTACCAGATTGCACATGACTAGTTTTGGTAAGGTCAAAGGTATAATTCATGTCTAATTGCTGCTTATTCCATGATACATAACTTAAGGTTTGTACCAGACTATAATAAAATACAGTTCTTTCTTTCCAGCTAATATATGGCACTCTTTTATGAAAAAATATGGCCAAGTAAATGTAATTTTAGCAGAAAGTTAAGATTCATATCAAAGGCAGAAACCAGAGAGAATAAGGAAAACTGCAAGAAAGGCTTTCTTACAGCACCTTACTGCATTCTACCTAGATTTTGGGACTGGAAAGACTAAAATTCCATTTCAAAACATATATACTTTTGTACAAAGATGTTAATAATAATACTACAACAATGTTACAATCCATGAAACTCACATCTCTCTTGTGATTTAAGACTACATTTAAGCATAAGCAGTAAGTCACCAGGTTCACTAAGACTTCATGGCATTTGTCCATACATATCTTGCTCTGCTTTCCTAATTTAGTTATATTCACTAAGTGCTCATCATTAGGGAGTTAACAAACAGCAAGCTAACACCATTACAAGGTATCACTATTTTTTTCCAGCTACAGTCCTCAGACAAATTCTGTATAACTCAAAGGCATCACACTTCCCAAAGGCAGAAGAAATCCCTCTCTCACATCCAATATGCCTTACAAAAATAAAAGCCTGACTTTCTGGAAAGATTTCCCAGCACCACCAGCAGAATACTTTCTTCAGGCTGAGAGCTTCACCTTTTATTCTCTTTTCATTTTGAAAATAATCAAGATGTTTTAAAACTACTTCCTATGAAAATTTTCTATCTTTGCAAATATTACGAGGTATTGTGATCTCACATGATCTTCTCAGAGACTAATTCTATCTAAATCTTACTAAACAAGAGGAAATTTGAGGTAATAGCTTTCTGTACCAGGATTATCACAGACGTATCAAAAAGAAGAAGGTAAGTCACTAGCAAACTATGTGTCTGTGATAATCTGTGGCAAATCTTGATCACAAGCAAATCTATCTTGAGTGCCAAGTGCAAGATCCTAGACATCTGAGTCAGGGCAATCCCAAGCACAAATACAGGCTCGGCGGGGAATAGCTGGAGAGCAGCCCTGAGGAGAAGGACCTGGGTGTGCTGATTGACAAGAAGCTCAACATGAGCCAGCAAAGTACAATCACAGCCCAGAAGGCCAACCGTATCCTGGGTTGCATCATTAGTGTGGCCAGCAGGTCAAAGGAGGTGATTCTGCCCATCTACTCCACTCTCGTGAGACCCCCATCTGGAGTACTGCGTCCAGCTCTGGAGTCCCCAACATAAGAAGGACATGGACCTGCTGGAGTGTGTCCAGAGGAGGGCCATGAGGATGATCCGAGGGCTGAAGCACCTCTCCTATGAGGAGAGGCTGAGAGAGTTGGGGCTGTTCAGCCTGGAGAAGAGAAGGCTCCTGGGAGATCTTATAGCAGCCTTCCAGTACCTAAAGGGGGCCTACAGGAGAGCTGGGGAAGGACTTTTTACTAGGGCATGTAGTGATAGGACCAGGGGGAATGGCTGTAAACTCCAAGAGGGCAGGTTTAGATTAAACAGTGCGAAGAAGTTTTTCACTGTGAGGGTGGTGAGGCACTGGAACAGGTTGCCCAGAGAGGTTGTTGAGGCCCCATCCCTGGAGGTGTTCAAGGCCAGGCTGGACGTGGCCTTGGGCAACCTGGTCTAGTGGGAGGTGTCCCTGCCCATGGCCGGGGGGTTGGAACTCGATGATCTTCAAGGTCCTTTCCAACCTAAACCATTCTATGATTCTATGAGTGTGTATAGTGTGGAGGAATGTAGAAAATCCCATATTTTCAGCTGAAATTGTGCTTTCATAGCAGGTGTGAAAGGTATTCTATAAAAACTACAGCCTCCTTTCTAACTTATTGAGACTACTTTTAACATTATTAATATAATTAATTATTAATAATGAATAATTATGCCATGAAGACCAGAATTTGTTTTTTATCTGTTATTACGCTTCCCCCCACTGATTTGCGCTCAAAGATTTTCCAGTGCCAACGTGGGGATTTCATTCCCACCTTTTTTGTACTCTTCAGACTGGTCACAAATGGAGAACATCTCTATGGAGCACTATAAATTACCTCTATCCAGAAGATTGCTTCTGCACTGACTGCACAAAAGCAACTGAAGGAACAGATTAGCACTGCATCAGGAATTTGGACTTCCCAAATAGTTGTCTAAATCATAGACTGCTGCTATAGTCTTGAAGATGGCACTTCTGATCTGATACCCTGTGAGGCCTACAGAGATGTCCTAATTAGCACAATATCAGATAATCATTGATGAAACATGGCCACATTTCAGGCCCAGGTATCCCAGCTGTTAAAACTGTGTATTTTTAAGTTTAAACTTTAAGTGTCTCAGACTTCATTCACAGGGAATACTTTCGGACTTTTGGAAAGTACACCCGGTGAACTACAGTGTTCACTGGAGCTTAAGATGTGAGAGCTGAGGACATCACTGCTGGGAGAGGGGATGGGAGAGAAGAGCTCCGGCCATGCCGCTCTTCAACCTCAGGGTCTGGCAGCTGCTTCACCTGCAGAATTCACAGAATTCACAGAATGGTTAGGGTTGGAAGGGACCTCTGGAGATCATCTAGTCCAACCCCCCTGCCAGAGCAGGGTCACCTACAGCACGTTGCACAGGACAGCGTCCAGGCGGGTTTTGAATGTCTCCAGAGTGGGAGACTCCACCACCTCTCTGGGCAGCCTGTTCCAGTGCTCCACTACCCTCAAAGTAAAGAAGTTCCTTCTCATGTTAAGGTGGAACTTCCTGTGTTCAAGTTTATGCCCATTACCCCTCGTCCTATCACTGGGCGCCACTGAAAAAAGACTGCTCCCATCCCTCTGGCATCCTCCCGTTAAGTATTTGTATGTATTAATAAGATCCCCCCTCAATCTTCTTTTCTCTAGACTAAAGAGACCCAATCCCTCAGCCTTTCCTCATAAGAAAGGTGCTCCAGTCCCCTAATCATCTTCGTTGCCCTTTGCTGGACCCTCTCCAGCAAAGGACAGTTCCCTGTCCTTCTTGAACTGGGGAGCCCAGAACTGGATGCAGTACTCCAGATGCGGCCTCACCAGGGCAGAGTAGAGGGGGAGGATGACCTCCCTCGACCTGCTGGCCACACTCTTCTTGATGCACCCCAGGATGCCATTCGCCTTCTTGGCCGCCAGGGCACATTGCTGGCTCATGGTCATCCTGTTGTCCACCAGGACTCCCAGGTCCCTCTCCACAGAGCTGCTCTCCAGGAGGTCAGCCCCCAACCTGTACTGGTGCATGGGGTTATTCCTCCCCAGGTGCAGTACCCTACACTTACCCTTGTTGAACTTCATAAGGTTTCTTTCTGCCCAACTCTCCAGCCTGGTGAGGTCACGCTGTAAGGCAGCACAGCCTTCTGGCGTGTCAGCCACTCCTCCCAGTTTTGTGTCATCAGCAAACTTGCTGATGGTACACTCTATCCCTTCATCTAGATCATTGATGAATATGTTGAACAAAACTGGGCCCAGTACTGACCCCTGAGGGACACCACTTGTTACTAACCTCCAACTAGACTCTGTGCCACTAACCACCACCCTCTGAGCTCTATCTGTAAGCCAGTTCTCAATCCACCCCACTGTCCATTCATCTAAGCCACACTTCCTAAGCTTTCCTGTGAGGATGTTGTGGGAGACAGTGTCGAAAGCCTTGCCAAAGTCAAGGTAGAGCTGCAGAGCTGCCTCCAAGTCACCAGGCCCAGCACAGAGGGCTGCCCACCTTCAGCTCAGCAATGATGCTCTGCTTGAGCACCTGTATAGTTTCCAGGTACAAGTTGGTACCTGCCACACGAACGTACCAGACCTACCACCTTGAGTCAACCCTAGCTCAGGAATCTTTGCTCCACACCACGCTTCATACGAAGGAGGTGGTTCGTAATAGACACAGTTGTTCTAGAGTTTTCTCTTCCTGCTCACCAACCAAAAACCCCGCTGGCACATGCATTTATTTGCTTATGAATGTATTGCAACAAACTACAGTTGAAATGGGACATTTTCTAACTAACTGGGGGAGGAAGGGAAGCAAAACTATGCCTACTTTCTACACAAGAAAAACTAACAAACAGCTGCAAAAGCACACCAAAATCTAAGCACTGAGTTTGGCTTTCCATGGTTCAGAAAATGAGTGGAATTTTAATCGAATCCAGACTTTCCCATGTGTTCATGTTGATAGCATTTATTATTGTAACTGCAAGGGCCAAGCTGACGCTTCCATGTTGTTTAGTGAAATATATTAGTTCACCTAATTCAATAAATTAGTCCATGTAATAGAATACATAAATACCCAAATCTCTTTATTTCCTTAGCTTTTGAAAACACAGTAAAAGAAAAACTGAAGAAAGTTATTGATGTTCAGAGTAAGGCTTAGCTTACAAGTAAACGATACAAGCCCTCTGCTTTTTCCCCAGAGGCATGATGTAATTGTACTCACCCCTGAATGATAATATACGTTTTGACATTGAAGCCTGCAATGCAAATGACAGGCAACTTACTTTTCAATACTTTACCTAGTTCAGTGTTGATCTAATGATGGTCTCTGCAGACCATAAAAGTTTTTAGCGTTGTGTTACACCAGCCACTCAGCAATAGAAACTGCTAGAGAAACTACAACTCAGTAGGCTGATTGTATCAGGCAGAATCGAGTCAGTTCAGCTATTCAAAGTAACTTTCCAGAAAGCCAACCATTATGTTGTGCAGTTCTGCAACACAGAGCTATTATTTCTGGGATCGGATGCAGTCAAGCTTTCTTACGCTTTTTTATATTTGGTCTTTTTGGTCTTACACTTCCTGACCAGGGGTATTTTCCTGTAACTTTTCATCTTCTCCCCAGGCATCATACAATCATAAAGCACTATTCTCTCCCACTCTAGTTCAACATGTATTCCCGACTTCTGGGAAAAACAATGAAATATCTAGGCTGAGGAAACACCCACTTCTGACTTTGTCTCTGGAACCTAACTGGAGATTGTCTTTGCTTTTTCAACATTTGGCTGAGACTAGGGCTTGGATGGGTCTCCTTTGACCTTCAAGTTTAACAGGGGTAAAAAAAAAAAAAAAAAAGGTGATATTTGGGAGCAGCAATTTGAGGGTCAAAGAGATTGGTCTGTACTTGCATATTTTCTCATATTGTAAGTTTTCCAAAAAAGATTTACAGTTTGGGTTTACTTTGGGAGCTTCAGCTGTTTCTGAGATGAAACTAGCAGCCAAGATTTTTTTTTCCCTATTTTTTCCCTACAGTGTAACCTTTGCACAATTTCATCACTGTAGTCTATTTTGATCTCCAACCCTGTGCTACTTCTCCAGAACAAAACATGTAAAGACTGTTAACCTGCCGAGAACCTGACACGGATTTCATCAAATGTAAAAGATGACTGGAAACAGCCAGTTATGAGCCATCAAAAACACAATAAAGTCACTGACCTAGAGAACCTGACTTTCACCAGGTGATGGATGGGGAGGAAGTCACCCAACAGAAAGGAATCGGGTTTGTTTGTATCAAAGCTGAGGAGGGAAAAATATATCCATATCCACTCACCTGTCTTACTCTCTTTTTTGAGCTTCCAACTCTGAATATTCCTACTGTCTGGAGACCTGCAAGTATAGCACATCAGACAACTGTTTTACTGTTTAATTTTCTGCTGAGAATTGCATTGAACCAAAGCAATCTGGGCTATGTGTGTACCTAAAAGAGTAAAAATAAAACCCAATGTATTTCTTTACAAACTTGTACTTACCATACTGAGGCAAAACTCAGCTCTCTTGGATTAAGAAGCCATCCAGTGTACTTCTTAAGGACCTCACATCACCTAACCCGCAAAACAGCATCTTTGTGACATTTCTGGAGATGCCATTTTGGTAGTGTTACTACTACTTTGTGAGGGACAGAGGTACGCAGATAGTGGGGCACTGCTCAGCGGTTGGAGGTGCCACTTCCAGGACCGACATCAAAGGAAACAGGCAATAAAATAACAAAATACTCAGACATGGAGCTGTGTCTTTGGATACAGGAAGCAGCTAGTGTTTGGGGTTACCTGCTGGATTTATAGTGCCGGTGAAGACAAAGCCAAGAGTTTCTTTCAAAGGGACATAAGTAGGGCACTCAGGCAGATTATGAGGGGGAAGAACTCTCCCTAGGAGTTGAGAGCAGTTTATAGGGTAGGAACAGCTATTATATAGAGGGAAAGGTATAAGGAAATACTGTTGTACTGCAGGCAAAGTGCAGAAGGTGTGCCTCTGTCATTTAGACTTAGAGTGGTTTGGGAATGTGTGTCGCCTGCTATTCCATGAGAAACCGGTTCAAAACTTCTTCTAGCCCTGTAGATACTAACAGAATATCAAACAAACGATAATGTGGTTGTTGAATAGACATACTTTCCCGGAAAAAATCAAGAGTGAATGTCACATTGGAGGTTAGATGGTCTTTAGCAATGAGAATGTAAGTGAAAATCTTAGAGACTTAAGCAGCTGTGTACATAGTATCATTTTGCACAGTTAGACCTTTTTTTTTTTTTTGCAAAAAGGATTAATTATCTATAAGCTTTGAAAAGTTTATGGTCTAACAAAGGCTACTCTGCAACATTCATTTTCTCTACTGATACACAGGAGATGTAAGAGAACATTACAAAACAAATGCCTTTTGACAGCCGCGAGGCTACACCCGCTTGCTAGAGATGTGCAGCTTCACAGTGGTGTTTGGAGTTGCAGATTTTCATCAGAGAAAACTCAGACAGCATTCCGCCCTTTAGTTTTCAGTCTCAACACGACACTTCACTTCAAATATTCTTCTGTCTTTGGATAACAGAAAATTAAATTGATGGAATAATGTAGAGTAAACCCAGGATCGCTGGCAGGGAATCATTTGAGATGGAGCTACTCATATTGGGTGAAAACTGGAGGTTGGTTACCAGTCCCTGCACAAACATACAGTATTTGTTCTACACTGCAGGTTTGGAGGAAGTCAAACCTTTACAACTCTGGGACATGACCCCAGGGAAAATGGAGCAGGTGAACAAGGCCAGGGGCTTTTATGGGTAAAAAAATAACCATTTTTTTCTCCTATAATGTTCAAAATGGTCATTTAAAACATTCATGAGACACCCCTAGATGATTTGCTGCTGAAAAATTGGCCTAAAGGCCTTATGCATACAGGCAACTATTTTCAGAATCAGGAACTTGGTCTGTCATACACCCTGGAATGATGTTACTAAAGGATTGTTGCCAGAACAGAAAGTCCTCTATTATCCCTGAAGTCAATGAGCGAACAGCAGTGTCCGTCTTCTGCAATCTTTAAATTTCTCAAAGTCAGCCAATCCAAATGACTGTTTTGTGGATGGAAGATTAAATTGAAAACTGAAGAGTATCGATATTTGCACCAAACTACCTCAGATTATTGTGTTATGGCATATTACAGTGCACTCTTAGAAAATGCACAAAAAAAAATCATAAATTTTCTTTAAAAGGAAACTTTAATGTAAAGCAAATATTTTAGTAAAGAATGTTGTACAGAAAAGAACCTTTTTTATAACAGTGGGCTAAGTGGATTAAAAAAATTTGTCACAGATGTTCAAGTGACATAAAATCACAGTATCCAAACGATACTCAGCTGGATGGATTTTTTGCCTGACTCAGACACTTTTATACTCTCCAAACTCAGCTACCCTTGCTTAAGGGGAAGAGAGTCATTCTTTTCAAACTTAATCATCCCCACACTTACTTGTCAGCTATGGTATCTAATCTCTGTAAAAGGAGAACAATGACTCTCTTTCGCAGTTTTTCTTTATATATTTGTAAGCAACATAGTTTTCAATGACGTATTGTAAAAGCTTAGCATTGTTGTTTAAATTGCAGTCCCTCATTTGCAAAAGCCTTTCATTCACAGTCAGTAAATGATTTCTTTCTGGTCAAATTAGGCATCAAATGCATCACTTGGTGTTGCAGTCACCATTACTTAATGGTTTGTTTATTATCTGGCCATGTGATAACTCCGCCTTGCTGTGGTCAAGTTATTTCAATTCTCATTAAAAATCTCTACAGGACTAAGATACATTGGGAGAGATGTTGAACAGATACCTTGATTAACTATTGTTTCTGCATTACATAAAGCTGGTGGGAGGTTTGCGTCTGGATGATCATGACGACATGAAAAGAATATTGGCAGGAGTTTATAATTCCCTTTGGAGAGAGCAGGCTGAGGCTGGTCAGGAGGACTCAAGCCAGGGACAAACTGAGTAGGCATCCTGCAAGCCTTGTAGCAAACGGGAAAAAGCTTCTTGGAGCTTAATATAACTCGGCATGGGATTTTTTAATTTCTCTGAGCCTCTACCTTCAAATGTTGTTTCTAATCAAGTCTTGCACTTTAGGATAAATGGTTAATTTAGTTCTTACACCTTAAGATCTACTGGTTGCAAAGAATGTCTCGAGGCTGACTGGCACACTTCAGCCTTTCATTCTCAAGGTCTGGGTAAACCCCTGGGGTGTGAAGAGCTGCTCCTGCAGAGTTGAGCCCTCTAGGACAAAATGACTGACCTCCAAGAAATGTCTCTTCCCCTGTGCTGTATGGGCCAGTTTTCAAGCCTGTAGCATAGATCCTTAGTTTGGGAAGATATCACCGAAGCAATTATTTGTCAGACAGTATCTTTAGCAAGAGGCAAAATAGGAGGGGAAAGCGTCTGACTTTCAAAGATGTCCTTGCAATTGGAAGTACGTGCTTGCTTCTCAAAATATGCATTTATTTATTTTATAGTAAAAATATATCTGCCACTCCTGGGAAAACAAAATATTCTTACCATGCTTTTCCAAGTGCTGGCAGCAACTATCTACAAGCCGGGGAACCTGCCTGTAAATTGGATTCAGGCTTAGTTTCTTATCTCTTGCCTTTTCTTTTTTGCTCTGGGCTTCTGCTGGCAAAGAGAGTTGGAGAGCCTCTAACAATCGTGACTGATTGTCATCAAGATCTGTAATAGAGTCCACAGACATTGCACCCTGTAAAATAAACACACGTGAAAAATCAGTACAGATGGAGAAATATAACCACCACAGGACATTATCTGACAAAACCTTTTGCCTCCCTGCATTTTAAATAGACTAATATAAAAATACAATTTGCTACAGTTTTTGTAAATTAATGAAGTTACAACATCAGTGTAACGGATGGGAAAATCACAATGGCACCAATACTATTATTACCATGCTACAAGGAATACAAATTAGATGTTGAAAAAAATAAATGCTTTCCACTCACTCAGCACACCTTTTTATTGCTGTAAGCCTGCACATACTGCAGGACAAGGATGAATAATGGTCTGTGTCTGCACCTCAGCAGTACAATATTTATGTGCATGGAGATATATACACATTTTTAAAGCTGATTCCCTACTTCTCTGCAGCTTGGGCCATTGTATCGGTGGAAATGATGCAACCAAATTTACAACCATATATGACATACAGTTAACTAATAACACAAATACATACAACTGCAGGGATTGATATAATCCCATGTTATCACAGAACAAAGAGACACTAGAGAAGTACAAGGGTAAAATTTTTTAGATAGTTCTACTTCATGTGTCTTAATATTTTAAAATCATTAAAATTCCAGTGAAAGCTTTGAAAACTGTTTGGATTACAACAAGGCACAGACGTTCAGGCAGTCTGTAAAGGACAAAGCAGCAGAAGCAGCAGGAGGTTTATGGCATGTTTCAATGTTGAAAATTAAGATTTTTTTTTCAAACCACAAGATTACCGTCTCTTCAAAATGACCATTTCTCTTAATTTTTACTAAACTTACCAGGCAAAAAAATTTTAGGGGACATCTAGGCTTATAAATAATAATAAAACAAGAAGAAAAATATCAGTTTTAATCTTCATTAAAATATCTATTGTAAATTATTTTCTTTCTTTCCCAAACAAAGGATACATTTTACCATAACATAAAATGTACTGTACAGGGATCAAGCCTGTCATGCAAAGAAATAATGATGAAAATGTAAATCCCCATTCAAAACTTTGCTGAGAACTCTAATTTCTTAAAAGCACACTGTTCCGCTGACAGGTATTTTATAGATTGCTGGTGAGATCTCTATGTCTTTTAAATGAGAACTGTATAACCGCTAGGGAATTTCAAGGTCTAGAAGTTTTTTCTTCCATCACCCTAGACAACTGAACTTTACAAACATTTCCGACTCAAAGGCAGCTCATACAAAGTCCACTGAGATTTCAAATGAATTTGAAATATTTTAGTTCATAATATATTTTTTAAAAAAGCATCTAACTTATCAGGTACAGTTCTGTTTCTTATAACTCATGGAAGGCTTATAAATAAAACACAGTGAATTTTTTAGATTTTTTTGGACCCACATCTCTAAACAATTACCAGACCCTTTATAATGTAACTTTGACCTTGATTTCTGATGTCTCTGAGGAGTACACTTGCTTGATTCCCTTTACCATTTCCTGCCAAAAGGAAACAAAAAAAAAAAAAACCAAGCCCAAACCAAAGAAGAATCTCTGGCTATGATCCACGTGTGTAAAATTCCAACTGAACAATTTTTCTATTTTGTTTTTAAGAGTTTGGGCTTTCAGACATCAAAATTAGTCAACTAACACTGAAAATCCTAACACCATCCTCACCGCTGCAGCTCCCAGGCAGTTCCTGTATGACAGGTGCCCTCCTTTACACCCTGCCTTTACTGGTCCTTCCCTGTCTGCAAAACATCCTCACCTCATGCATCGTTATTATCACAGAGTCACTTAAGTCGGATTCAGATCCCTAAAATAGATGTAAATACAGTCAGTTCACCATTATCCTCGGGCATTTTATCAAAGTTGTGGATTAACTGGGCACTGAGCTGGCTTTAGGAAGAGTGACCTTGAGTTCAGCAGCTGAAGTACAGTACTGCTTGGCAATACTGAGTCCAGGCCAGCTCTCCTTTGTTCCTCAGGGATTGGTTCGCTCCTCAGGGGTCGGTACTGGGACCTGTACTATTCAACATCTTTGTCGCAGACATGGACAGTGGGGTTGAGTGTACCCTCAGCAAGTTTGCCGATGATACCAAGTTCTTTGGTGAGGTAGACACACTGGAGGGGAGGGATGCCATCCAGAGGGACCTGGACAGGCTGGAGAGGTGGACCCAAGCCAACATAAGAAGGACATGGACCTGCTGGAGCGTGTCCAGAGGAGGGCCACGAGGATGATCCGAGGGCTGAAGCACCTCTCCTATGAGGAGAGGCTGAGAGAGTTGGGGCTGTTCAGCCTGGAGAAGAGAAGGCTCCTGGGAGATCTTATAGCAGCCTTCCAGTACCTAAAGGGGGCCTACAGGAGAGCTGGGGAAGGACTTTTTACTAGGGCATGTAGCAATAGGACCAGGGGGAATGGCTGTAAACTCCAAGAGGGCAGGTTTAGATTAAACAGTGGGAAGAAGTTTTTCACTGTGAGGGTGGTGAGGCACTGGAACAGGTTGCCCAGAGAGGTTGTTGAAGCCCCATCCCTGGAGGTGTTCAAGGCCAGGCTGGACGTGGCCTTGGGCAACCTGGTCTAGTGGGAGGTGTCCCTGTCTATGGCACGGGGGTTGGAACTCGATGATCTTCAAGGTCCTTTCCAACCTAAACCATTCTATGATTTGGATTTTAAATTTCAAAGTGCAGAGGAAAACACTACCAACACACTCCTGGATCCAACTCAAACTCAGCCAGACCTATTAGTTTGGGCTCAGCCCGACCTACAGGACTGCTGAGGAATGATGCAGGAAAACATGCACATTGCTGCCCACTACTCCAGGACTATTAACACAGACACTGTGCTACTTGGACTGCAATGCCCAACAACCAAAGAAAAATCAAGTTCCATCTACTAGGCATTGCCTTTGCACACAATGGATGCCAATCGCTGCTCCACCATGACAAGCTCAAAGTCTAAATAAACTGGGCAAGTCTTAAGGTAAACACGCAGAAACATGAAGGAAAGGGGAGATTAAAGGCGAGATGGAAAGAGCGAAAAGAAAATGAAGGCCAGAGGGACAGGTGTGAATGAATGTCAGATGAAGCTTTTCTTTACTTTTTAAGGGTTACAGAAGGCTTTTCTCTTCTGAAAAGATGAGCAATATTACAGAGTATGCATGGGATCGAGTACTATCCATGGCAGATCCATTTTCACTCCATACATTACGCTAGTGAGCAATAAAGCAGTATGAGTGAGCTCCTGATACTTAAATAGTTTCGGCTGCATAATATAAATATATAAATAATGTATTAACAGAGGATCAGAATATTCTCTCTAATAAGCACACTGAAAATACCAGGGTCTCAACTTCCAACTGCTGGGCAAAAACCCTACACAGAAAATGCAGCAACAGTGATTTCTGTCTGGCTCTTGGAGGAAAGATAACCACAGCACTCATGCCATGAGCTCTGCAGCCAGAATTACCTTACATCCCTTTCTGAAAGACTCAGCTAAGGGTTTAAGAGACTCATTGGAATACCCAGAAGGTGCAAAGAAGTGAACAGTACAGTGATAAATAATCCCTCCGGTTTAAGTTTAAGAGGACTGCACTCCAGCTGTCTGTGCAGCACTTGTGTGAGAAAGTGGTTGTGTCAATAGCATGTACTAACGAATCAATTTCATTTTTAAGCATTTGCCTTGATATAGTTGAAAACAGACAGTGCAACACTGCCCAAGAGACAAAATATAAGTCAGGCTTCATTAGCATCCCCTAGAAAAGAGTAGAGTAAATATGCTAATAAGCAGAAGTATAAAGGCCAAGGACAGACAAGATATGGGACATGAGTTGATATTAGTGTTAAATAATTGACAATTCATGAAGCACATTACTGAATAACTGAGGTTCATTCCCAAGAGAAAATGGCAGCTCCCTCCACATCACACTGCCCACCTTAGTCTACTCTTACTTCTCTGTGCTACCGCATTCTCATGACTACGGACTACAGGCTCAAATTCAACACCCTGAAAGCTGCAATCCTCATATTAACAAAAAAAAAAAAACAACCCCAAACCAAACAAGCAAAACCCTCAGAGGCTTCCAGGAACTTGGTCCTGATGGAACTCTATCCCCCTTGGATGTAACAAAGGATCCAGGTTCCTTCTGCTTGCTGGCTGGTCAAATGCATGTCAGAGATCTTAACACACTTCAACGAAAAGAACAGCAGATGACCCATATCTGGACACACGAAATATCTCTGCCTCACATGTAAACAGGTTCTGAAGCCAATGGGTGTATACGGTGAATTTCCATTTTTTGTCACTGCCTATGCCAAATTCTGAAAGAAGGTGGTGGATTTCCCTTCATACTTATATTCAAGTGTACTTAGCACTTCTGTGCGAACACAATTGCCTGCTCATATGGTCTGGACAGGCCAGTAGATGCGCATTACACATATATAAGAATTAAAACATCTTCAAATATTGTGCCCTCAGCTATTCCCAGACAGAACGCAGACACTTCAAGTATAAGCTTCAGCTGGCAGCTAGAGGGAAAGAAGGCAGGTCATGGGGCTCTTCAATCTTCTCTTAATTTGCAATTTACTCCAGTTCTACCCTTCTTAGCACTGTGGCTTGAAGAGCCCTACACAGCATTTCTCTGAAGCAGGTTTCATCCTAGGGATAAGAAGATGCGGATCCTAAGAAAATATTTTATTTTCCAGGGTCTGTTCTTCTACCCCAAATTCTTTCTCAGATTACTTAAAAGGAGTTTTTACTAAAATTATTTTATCATGCATTTTTCCCCCCTCCACTGCAAATGGAATTAAAAAGTGGTAATTTTAGAACCTCTATCCCATGGTAAGAAAAAAAAAAAAAAAATTCTAATACTGTTAGTAGCTGCAGTACTGGAAAACTGGAAAGCTCAGAACATCAAATTTACTTACAAGAAACAGAACCCTGTGAACGAGTGGTCTGCCAGGTACCTATCTTACATGCAGGATTAACATCCAGTCCAATCTACTGCAGTGTGTTCTGCTGCCAAAGGCATTTTCATAACCTGTATGCAGAAATTTCCTTCTAAGAGCCTGGTAGAAATTTACTTTGACAACTTCTTTCTTACCACTGAGGACATGATCAGAGTTAGGCCATAGGGATTTTTTAAATATTAGGATAGGGATTAATTGTTAGATTTATTTCCGAGTTTATGGAGCTAAATTAACGTAAGCAGACATATATATCCATCACATAGGTTTAGTCTCCCTCAGCTGAAAAAATGAGGTTGAAGACAGATGGAATTTGTTGAATCTAAAAGACCTAAACAGGAGGAGATAGATAAAGGAAGTGAAGAGGAAGACTTCTAAATAATGTCTCTGTCACTTTAGGACTTGTACAGTCCATATGATCTTTTCCTATCAACACCAGAAAAAGAAGATTTCCACTAGAGATAGAATTTTCTGGTATTGACCAAGCCAACTTCCACCTAAAAAAATAAACCACTGTTTGAACACGACAAAAGAAATACTCCGCAATCCACAGAGACAACAGGGTTTTCTCCTGCTCCAGCTAGACCCTCTGGAGCGACTGGTACGCACCACGCTGTGATGGGTATACTTACACGCCTCCTTGCTCGTGGTGCTGGCTCGGGTGTATTAGGAGAAGTGGATTCGTTCGGTGTTTCTGAGGTTGAGCTAAGAGATGAGTTACTGCTTGAAAGTTCTTTGTTCTGCCTTTTAGTTCCAAACGGCAAGAGAAAGGCCACAAAATCTGAAACATCTTTTTGCTCTTCTCTCTGAGAGTCTTGCTTAAGCTTGTAGGCCCGGTCATTAGCAATCACTTGGGACAACGGCATTCCAAAAGCCTGGGGAATAAATTCTGCAACAACAAACAAAATAATATTTACTGAACATCTGATATTTATTGAGTACAAAAAGAATTAAGTATTAAGCTGCTAAAAAGAAAACCAATCTGAAGTCCCTTTAAATATATAATAATTCCAATGAGGTACTGGACTGCATAATAATAATAATAATAATAATAATAATAATAATAATAATAATAATAATAATAACAACATTCAAACAATAAAATAATAGTGGAGATATGCCAGGTAATTGTAGCCCATGGTATCTGAATCCCGTTTCCAGTTGGATCCTGCAAGACATACCACGCAGAATTTGGAAAATCAACTGGGAGCACATCTAATTAACATCTTAACTTCCACTGAAAGCAACTGGAAGTCAGATACACCTTTGGCTACATCTAGATGGTGCAGAGGGCCATCAGAGGCTCCAGTAACCTAATCCTGGGACTGGGGAGCGTAGCTGGACCGTGCCGCAGCTCTCTCATGTTTCAGACCCCTTCACCATGTTTCTTTCTCACAAATGGTGCAGGGCACCAGGGTCAACGGGTATAGCCATGTGCGTGGGTCTCATTACAGGTCAGGAAGGTATGCACCTACCTGTACAGGGAGCTTGTTAAGTGCATCTACTATACAGACAACACCTTCAAGGATATGGTTTTAATTATATGCAAGAATTATACTACTTTAACATACTGGTAAGATTAAACCAGTTGAATAGTCGTATATCAGTATAAAGGTCCTTTATAACAGTACAAAAATATATACAGCCATATAGAAATACAGGGAAATACATATTTCTCTCAATTAACAAAAAGAACATAATCCCATCCCACATCAATGCAACTCTAATGTACAAAACCAGCATATACGTCAGGTCTCAAAGTAAAATGCTCAAACATTTAACACACCAGAAAAACGCTCCACAGTGAATCAGGCCAACAACTACTAATGCTGAAAGTTAAGTTTCAAATCTAGACCTATCTGAGATTAGTAGAATCAAAACCATTGGGTCCGACTGCAAACAAGAACTGTTTTGTGTTCAAATGGAAAGAAAACTAGCTACTGACTCTATTCATCCTGATGAAAATGGGTGCAACTTTTACCAAGTTCCAGCTTCAGACCTGCTTGTACCAGGAATAAATAAAGCACTAGAGACGAAAAGCACAATTTTTTTCCTTTTAAGTATGAAAAACATGAAAAAAATAACAACCCCCAAAACAAACCAAACAACAACAAAAATCCACAATCCAAACAAAAATCCTTATATATTCATCCTCTCTTTAGTCTAACTGACTGAAGGCCAAAGTTTCTCCTGGGACTAAAAGTCTGACTATATCTTTGATGACACTTTCAAATTTTATCTATGCTTGCATTATCATTAAGCTTAAAGTATGGCATTGAAAAAATGAGTACATTTTATGAATTTTGAATGAGGACAAGACTAGCCTATGATACTAAAGAGACAAGGATCCGTTTTTCTGATTTGATGAGAAACATTACTGCTCTTTAGAAGTATGAAATTTTAAGACATGAACTAACTTTGGTGGCCAGACAAAACTAAATCAGGAAGCAGAGCCTCCCATATCAAGCAAGTCTGAAAGTGACCTGTGAGTAGAATGACATCTAAAAGTGTCTGCATTTAATTTAGGACAAGAAAGAACATCATCACATGGGTATCAAGCAATGTGGGGATTGCCAGTTCCAGGAGTTCAGAGTCAGACCAGTCCCTCCTGCACCCAGTGGAGTGTGACTATAAAATGATGAGAGTATTAGTATTAAACATTTTTACTGTTCTGAATTATGCTCCCAATGAACATTTAAGACCACAAACTTGAAAACCACATCTGCAACGTGTCTCCTTCTGGCTGTGTAACCAGGTACTTTATACCTCCAGCATCCCTCCATCCACATTTCCTGAGAACAGCCACTGAGCCAAATGGAATCTTGAACCAGAAATATTGCTGGTTTTGTCTCACAGCCACTTGGTGCTTCAAACTGGGATGGGATAGCAGTATGTAGCCCAGCGATGCCCAACAGCATGCTGATGCCATTGATCCTACAGCACTAGGATCAACTAGGACAAGATCAACAGGAGACAAGATCTCAGCACTACTTCGTTAACAGAATTTCATTAAAATGACCCTCTCCCTGACTTCATTATGTAAAGGCTGGTATTTTGAGGTAGGTGTTGCTCCTCCTTGAAAACTCTCAGGTATGGGATGCCAGGTTTTTAATTGCTCTTGCTTGAGATGCCTGTAGAGCAAGGAAAGGACACTGAGCCTCTGCTCCAGGCTGCGTTGCTGTAGGCCTCCTTCTCAGAGGACATGAACCGCTTCCCCGATTTCTCAATGTCTGGCAGAGATGGGGAACTGGATGAAAACCAATTGGCTGATTTTCAGACTAAATACAGATGGAAGTGATGCTGGCTGGCAGTGTAACTACATTAAAGAATTGGCAAAACCAGTAACTTTTTGTTCGTTTGTTGAAATTAAGAGAATTGGTTGCACCCTCTGCAGACTGGCTACAGCCTCAAGTTCCCACCAAAACTACTCTCTGTGTGCCACGGGGGCTCGTGGTGGGAAGCATGTTTTGCCCACCACTCTTCAGAAGTATTCAATCACAACAATTTCCTTGTTGGACAGGTAATGTCACGTCCATTAGAGTGAATGCTAGCCCTTTTGACATTTCAGATTCATTAGAAAAAAAAGAAGAGTTGTAGTCACGCAAAGTATTTAGCAACCCATTGATGGGCAAAAAAGGGCACTGACTCAGATGTAGGATGTGTAGGTTTGAGGCTCGGGTCTCAGGATCAAGGTAAGAGTGGCAGCTGCCTATTTACTGCTGTAGGCTGGGATTCCCCACTGTTGGAGATGTTTCATTTGCTTGAAGAAGCATTCCTTAGAGCAGGGGCTCAAACTTTGGTTTGTTGTATATATACTAAGTGAGTACCAAAGGTACTAAGCTGGTTACTCTCTGTAAACCCAACAAAAATTTGATCACTTATTCAAGTAGGAGAGTGGGCAGCTTACAAAGAAATTTTGCAGAAAGCACCATGTAAAAATGTGAAACAACTTGGTAGACTGGGCAATCAGCTTGGAAACATATTAATATCCTTAGCCAGCAGCACATAAGGACTTGCCTTTTGATCCGTTCTGGTTTTTAGTGTTTACTGGCAAAGAAGACAATTTGCTATTTTGGAGAAGTACATAATTTCTCTTAACAGAAAGTCCATCTTGCAGCTGAGGGAAGTTTCTTAACTGGATTGAAACTGGTACGTTCCTAAGAAATCTTTCTGTGGTGGCAAATCAGCTTTTTCTAATAAAAAGTAGCATGTCATAGAGAAACTCCCAGCCAGATCAAATAAGAGTTTCAGTGACCAGAAATCCTTTTCTTTGGTGATCAAATGGTGATACCCAGGATGCTGACCCATACCATTAGCTTACTTGGCCTCATGCCACCCCATCCAAGTATAGTTTCAAAGACTTCTTTGAAGTTTCAGCTGCTGAAAGTTGCAGTTTCCATCCCACAAACTGTAACAGTCTATTAAGAACTAGTGAGGTCTATACTCTAGGCCCTAATGAGGCCTTCAATGCTAATAAAGTGAACAGCAAAAAATATAGCAACTTTGAATAGTCTCCTTAGCACTTTGAGTTTTTTTCTTAAGTACAGCTTAAGTGCTGGTTTTGAGCTGCTAAAGCCCTGTGACCAAGATCTACTGAGGTGCTTGTACTATTTCTCTTTAAATGATAGGAACAGAGTGGGAGACAGCTCAGAGAATAATCTGCTTTAAAAGATGGAGAGGGGTCATTAAGTCAACCTCCACAGCTAGCCAGACTGGGTAACACTGTTTTGTTAACTGAAATTAATTACTTTGGATCCGCAGAGAGAGTGATGGAAGCAAGAAAATAAGGAAAATGGAAACCTTGATCCATAATTGGAACGGCAAAAACTACTTTCATCTGAAGGTTCATCAAAATTCTGCACTGACTCCAGAAGACTCGAAATAAGACAATGTTCTCAGCATCAGTTCTGTGACTGAAACTTCCTTCTCCATCTAGTTGCAGCTCACTGACCTTCAAGGAATGACATAAGGCCTTCCCAATTACTTGGGCTTATTCTGCGGGTAGGCCTTTGGGTTTTGTTTTTGGTTGGGGTTTTTTGGGGTGGTTTTTGTTTGTTTGTTTGTTTGTTTGTTTTTTAAATTCAGAGGTTCTTCAGGCCTTTAGTTGACTTTAGTACAAAAAATGACTGTGTTGCTTAAAAAAACCTTTTGTATGCCTAGAGAGCATGAGAAACATTTTTGAAGTTTTTTAAAAAGCACAGCAGGGTGCTGGAAAGGCTTGGAAAAAACCACATTTCTGATAAATTATAATAAAAAAGAAACTTCATCTATTCAGCATTCTCCTTAGGCTGTGCCAAGGCACACTGACATCATGATAGGTTGAATTACTGAAGAACAAATGTAAACATTAAGAAATACCTCTAAATTTACTGAGTGTGGCTGTGAACTAAACATGGAAGATATTTTCAAGAATTCTGAACTAAAGAAAAATCGAACATCTACTGCTGCATCTCCATATGCCACAGAGTTACCAAGAAGGCCTTTTCTCAGAAACTCCAGCATACAGAGCAGCTCTGCTAAGGCCCCACAGATGAACCTGTCAAATATTTACATTCCACACAGAAACATCAGCAAAAGGGATGATTCTCAGTTGTTCAACAAATCACGTAACAAGTGATTATTATTTCTGAGCAGGTCTCTTAGTTCACCTGTAGGGCTTACTGGAACCAGGGCAAAATGGAGCTCGTTTACTGATAAAATATTCTAGGAGAAATCCTTTCTGGGAGCGATCTTTCTCAGGAATACCTGTGTGTAGGCATGCTTACGCTGACCCCATATCACTGGCAGGAGACGGACAAAAGGCTCTGCTTCTGCTGCCATCAAAATTAGCAGTGAATTTGTAAGGGAACAGTACCCAGCCGCCAGCATGCAGAGCATCCTGAGAATTTCTTATTCCAAGCAGCACTGACATTTTACTGCTCCTCCAGCCTGAGCACTGTTTGTCAGCAGCTAAAGCAAATGTTTGGAGATATACGTAGACGGCACAATTGAGAGTCATGATGGTCATTAATAACAAGGAGGCTGGGCAGAGGAAAGCAAAGACACTGAATGATGGAAGCTGAAAATATTGCTTAAATATCTGGGTGGAGTGCTGCTCTCCTGTTTAGTCTATTTACATCCGGCAAGTTTTGCTATATCCTGCTCTGGTGAGTCACTCAGAGATGTAAAAACAATTGAAAACACACTTGTTTTACAATTTTTCCCTTTTTAATGAGATGACGACAGACGTACCTGTCAAAAAGGACAAAATAAAGATATGAAACTCCTTTAAAGTGCATTCAATTCTACTTTAGTGTCTTTGTCAGCCTTCAGAAGTATAACAGTTTGCTGAAACTCTCACTAAACAGATAGACAAGTTGATTGATTCATCCATTTAAATAAAACGTGATGTTAGGAGAGTAAAAACTCCACAGATTGGACCAAGTCCTAAAATAGGAGTTATTAGATCTCCAAATAGTTCTAGATGACATGAGTACCATGTCCTTTTGGTTATGCTTTCTAAGCACAACCACCTGCTGAGGTGGGGTGGGTAAGAAGAGTCTTGAGCACAAACCAGAGAGAGGTACCTCCAGGTACCTCCTTGGAGAGAACAACTCAAGAAGTCTACACCCACCCTAGGGCAGTTCAGTACACATCAGTGCTAAAGGAGAGGGACTGTCAGGCAAGACCAAGGACGCAAATCCTCCCTGTTCTTTCTCAGGAGCTGCCCATGCACAAAGACACAACGCTGATCACACACACTAGGAGCTGCACAAGGTTGGTGCCTCGTGCGCCCTGCAGCAAGGCCTCCATCATGGGTCCCTGGTGATTGGCAAGGTGGCCTTTTTTTCCACCTCTGTGGCTTCCTACACCAGGTACATCTCGGTGATCTTTGGCTGCAAACCACACACAGGATCACACAGTGCCGTGCGATCATCAGGATTAACCTTCAGGAGCCTATCTAGCCAAAAAAAAAGACCTTTCAGGAGGCACGTATTCCAGGCAAGACCTAACAACATGGCCCCCTCGGCTGTTAGTTGTCCTGGTATGTGGGGTCTCCCAGGCTGGGATACAGGAAACTCAAACTGTTTGGAATTAATTATATACTCTTCAAATGGCAACTGTGCTTGTAAACGTGATGCTCAAGGGACGGAAATGCCGCTTGCACTAAAGCAGATGCAACTAATCTGTATAAAGTGTTCTGGAAATCGGCTTCCCTGCTTCACCTCCAATATCCTACGGCGTGGTTTTGCCATTTCCTCCTCACAATGGTGCAGCTGGGCTAGTTACAAAAAAAAACACCCAACAAAAACCCAAAAGAAACAGAAGGAAGGCATTCCTTATGGGCATGAGGACTAGGGACCTGTCCAGGTGGGTAAAGTCCGTGCTCCTGGCCTTTTGTGCCAGCACACCCGTGTCCACAGTGCAGAGTGTTTGTTTTGGACCGGTTGCCCAGAAATGGAAGATACTCTCTTTACAAAATAAATGGTAAAGCTTGTTAAAAAAAACACCATGGAATGGACCTGGATAATACTTCAGCTCGCTGTGACACATGCCAAGGGAGGGTAACTCTGACTTTGGGTGACACGGCAACCACTGTTCAGGGAAGGTGATGTGAGCACGGTGGGCTCATCCTTATGGAGACCGGCAGCACCGGGCTTTACGCTCTTCTTTCCAGAGCCCAGCTCATCACCTGAAAGCTGGGCAACGCTGTCCCTCCTAACTCCTGAAGCTGGAAGAGATGCTGGTGCTGCTGCTACGCACAGGGAAACAGCCGCCTTTCACCAACTGTGCCAGGCTAATGGCCCACACAGCACAATCCAGCGCCTTCCTGCTTGCTTACCCCCTCTGCCATCATGGATTAAGAGTCTGCTCAGCAGGTGTCTGTGGGGCAGGTGATCTTTAATAACTCAAGAGGGCAGAGAAGAGTACACCAGAAACAACGCCTGGACAGAACCCCTGAGAAGTAGGGCGCCATATGCTGCTATCTGGGCTATTTTTGCTCAAGGTTTGTTGTTGGCAACAAATAAGAGCCAACACGGTTTTCTTTTCACTCTGCTGATACAGCCTGGTTGGAAACACGACTCCTTCCAATGTCCTGGCCCTCTGCACACTTACTGACCAACCTGACACAACTGTCAATACAGAAGTCCTGAAGGAAGGAGAGAAATATAGATTGTTCTGTTTGAGTAGTGCTGGGGTATTTTCCCCTCAGGGGGCGCTCCTATAATATTTTATACATGGAGAGAGCATGTAAGACATCTCTATAAATAATAAGGCAGTGGAAGATGGGAGAAAGAGGATAAAAGCAGCAGGGGACACATTTGAAATGCCTGAAGTTAAAAGAAGGGAAAAAAAAAAAAAGGAATTAAAATTAAGAGAATCAGCATAGTGATTTTTAAAAATGCTTGGGTATAGTTAACCAGAAGATATGAGCAATGTGTAAAAACGGGAAGTAGATAAATATATACAAGGATGAGTAAGTACAAAGTGCTGACCTTTGCTGTGGGCAGCTACTGAGCCCAAAATGGCAAAGCGCACTCAGAAAATCCATTGGAATAAAAACAGAAAGTATATCCCCAAAGTTGGTAACTGAATGGAGTATAAATGCTATCATGCAAGGTAGATGCACAAAGAAATCCCTGAACAGAAATGTAATAGCAGAAAATAGTATTATCTATAAGTGTTCAACTAGTACAGCTGTGTAATTATAAGAAACAGAGGTCAGCTGAAATAAAATGAGGCAGCAAGGAAATCACAAAAAAGCACAAGGCAATGTAAGAAAAATTATTGTTTGAAAGATCTTTGGCAACAGAGAATTTAGAGGAATAAAGAGCAACTCCGGGTTAACCATTTGTATGCATCATCAAAGAAAGTTATCGCTTCTCAAGGCACTGCATCAAAGAGGCATTGGAGGAGTTCTGGAAGTGCAATTGCAAAGATCCACCAGGTTGGGGTGACACAGAAAAATTCAGTCTTTGGTGAATTATCAAATCAATTTATTATTGCTAAATCTGCTACTAAAATGAAAAACGTGAGAAGAAAAAGATAAAATGTATTTAAACTCTCAAAAGAGCTTCTAAATAGAAACTTGCAAAGTTGCAAAATCATGCTACCCATATGGGAGGAAAGATAAAATCTCTCAGTGCATCAAAAATTTGTGAGAGACAGGACATTTAAAAAAAAAAAAGGCAGTAAGTGGTTACCCATTTCCGATGCAGAAAAGCACCCCACAGACTGCTATGAAGATCAGTATCTGACCTATGCACCGAAAAGCAGGGAAGGTTTTGCACAGGACTATGTTGCTTTGCACTTTTAACTGCATGGAGAACTATGGGGGAAAAAGCCAAGGAAACTAAGCCACATAATGACTGATTAATTACACTTCAGCCAAATGTAATGCATTGACAGGAGCAATACAAGACAGATTTTTCCCCAAAGGTGGCTATGAAGTCATTAAATCTCTTCCTCAAAGACTCCTTCTGCATGTGAGCTCAGACCTACATCAAGTAATTCTCATAACAAATAAAAGATTTGGTACTTGCAATGCAACATGGGAGACCACCAGATTTATTCAAACAAATGTGTCAGGGGCCTTTCAGTTTTAGAATGATTAATGCAAATATTTTTCACAGCCATTTTTAAATCAAGAAGATAATAATCCCATATATGAAGTCACCAAACAAACAAAAATTAGAAGGAAAACAGTTTTTTTCCTGACAAATATCTAAAGTAACTTTGAAATGGGGATGTTCATTTTTAGAACGAATTTTAAAGTTCCATCCTTCCGCCAAACTACATTACAAGCAATAACACCAGAGTAACCAAATCACTCCTCTTGTTATAAATTTGTGCGTTTGTGTGTCTATTTGTGAAACTGAGGTGTTACTACTGAATTTTATTGCCACTTTTCCAGAAATTCTTTTCCAGGAGGAAACACAAAATTAGATGCACAATTATCTCTATGCAGAAAACTGCAATTTCAGAGACACTTTTCAGGTCTCAACATCTCGACTTAGTTCAAATGGATGCAAATTCCAGGTCAAGTCCAGTGGATTAGGACCCAGCCCATAAAGCTGATTAGTGTCCAAACAAAAGAGTGCAACCATAGCTGTAAACCCATGTCACATGGAGTCTATTAAAATCCAACTGATCATTAGCACTGAAGCGTTTATATATTTTAAACAACGGCTATTTTGCTAGGGTTAAAAAAAGAAAAGCAGACCAACTGACTTGCTTGGGCAGGGCTGGGTTCGTGTGCTTTGCAAATTGAAAGAGGAGAGTGCAAATGCAAGTAAACAACTGGATCATGTTATCCAGACCGCACTCTGCACTGGATGGTGAAAATGGGGAGAAAGAGCAATGAAGAAAAGATGCAGTCCTTTGACTCCTCCTTTTCTCCTAGGAAGTAAGCTTTCAGTTGAAGAGATCTGGGTTATACTAATGACAAATAGAAAAGATAAGACATATTTTTCAACTTGGAAACAAATACCTAGGCAGTACATCACATCAGTAACATTCTCCTATTCCCGAAAGTATACATTTAAGACTAAAGAAATCTCAGATGCAAAACTATGACCCAATCAGTAAATATGCACTCATTTTATTTTACCTTTGTCTCTGTTCTTCTCCTTCCCTAACGAATCCAGTTTCTTTCTTAATGATTTCTTCCTCTTTTGTCCATCTGTAAGAGGAAAAAAGAAAAAAAAAAAAAAAAGGAAGTTAAGTGAAGAGAAAGAATGCTGAACAAACTGCTGCACAAGTTGTAGGAACACAGAATGAGATGAACATGGCACTCAGAGTCAGGAAGGGTGTGGGGTACGTTTCACAAAGATTAGGGACTGTCACCATCCTTCAGCCCAAAGGAGTGTGCTTTGTTCACCCAAATGGCAAGGTTGTACTGGGGAACCAAAATGTATCCCACTGCATGCTGCTGGGCACACGTACACACATCTGGTGGTCACACAGCCCATCTGGCAGAATGCAAAGCTAATTCTGAAGACTTAACAATGGAAGTTTGGTGCTGGATGCTCTTGATAGCAAGGTACCATAAACTGAAAATGTACTGGTTAGCCCTCATCCGTGGTCACAAGACTGCAATTCAGGTGTGGAGCTGAAGGTAGTATTTGAAGAGGGATTACTAACTTCCAGAATAAATTCTGCGTACCAGTCATACCAGTTGGGTGATAGCTGACCACCTTTACATGACCCATCTGATGTGAACTCACACTGGGAGCTTGCAGTTTGGTACAGCATGTCCAAATTGGTTCAGATGGATTAAGAGTCTCAGAGAAACTATTTATCGGACACCCTATATGTCATTCAAGTTTTCACTAAGGTATTAAGGACCAAAGATTTTAAGAAACAGCATAGGCAGGTTCATTCTTGAAACAATTATGTCAAAAGTTTGGCTATCATTATTTCCTTCAGCAGCATCTTTTATAATGAAAAGTCAATAAAAATGCATTTTATTTATTAGGTCTCAACAAATACCAGGGATTAAGGCATAGGCCTGCTTTGACTTGCACTTGTTGAATTTTTTGAGTTCCAAAGCAATATAAAGGGTCTAACATAACTAATGCTAACATTAACACAGTCACCACTCTGGCTAAAGGTTAATGAACACGTACCTTTGCCTTACTGCTTTTGTAATATGGCAAAAACTCAAAAATGAACACATCATATCTGTGTTTCACTTTTATGGTAAGGTTACCAAATAATCTGCCTGAACATGTTTTTCTATTTATGTAAGCCAGTGTCTTAAGTGGTCTTTTACAGTATGGAACATATCACAGAGGAGTGAAGTGGATCTTTGTTGATTAGGGGTTGTGAGCGAACACAAGCTGTTTCCCCAACTCAACTCCTACTGGAAGCTGTGCCCAGAACATTAGTCAACAGACAGCTGGACAAATTCTGACATTTTCATACCCAGTTAATATCCTTTTAGTTTAAAATTAACATTTCTTTTTACCTTATGTAACTATGGCTTGATTGACTCCACTTACCTAATTGCACTCTGCATTTATTTAGAGCATATTTTCTCCCAGCACTCACTTAACTGTGATACTCGGTTCCTGCCTCTTGAGGTAGATTGTCATTTGCTGGTTATGTTAAGTCCCCTTTTTCCTCACCTGTTCCGGTGAGAATTCATCTCTCTGAAATAAAGCTGACTAGAATGGATAAGGTATTCCAGATGAGAGTTCAGCAATATAATGGTGGTAATTCATTGCCTGATACGGTCTATGATTAGATTTTCCTTTTTTTGTAGCGACATGACAGGTTCATAACTCAAAGTCATACTTTGATTGATTAATATGCCCAGTCTTTTCACACCTTCTGACATTTCCAGTTGATAAGACTGAGTTTATTACAGAAATTCTTTCACCTCTTGGCAATATGAATAGTGAGTAGCCTGCTTACGTACACCTGACAGTACCACTTGTTTTTATAGGGTTCCCTACTACCATTGTGCTCTGGCTTTACATATATAAAATAATTTTCAAATGATTTTTCATGTTATAAATTCAAATTACCGCTTCACAGTAGCCTTTTGATAGATGACTTACATTTCTTTGGAATCTTAGAGCCTTATTCTCCAAAGACCTATTTATTGCTATTCTGACATTCCACTGAAGTCTACTGGGACGTAAAAATGAGAACAAAAGTCTAAATTGGATATAAAATACAGTGTTTTGCTATTATACCCACACAATGGCAAGTTCTGGAGTGTTTTAGTGCCGCATAGTCAAATGCAACAGAAATAGAGGAAAAACAAATGCTATTCAACGTTGAACACCGGAACAAACGGCACCCGTATCCACATGGAAAACAGGTTAAGGACTTCTAGGGCCAAACTATCAATGTCTTCTCATGAACCT
Organism: Charadrius vociferus; assembly: GCF_000708025.1. Classification (NCBI taxonomy): domain Eukaryota; kingdom Metazoa; phylum Chordata; class Aves; order Charadriiformes; family Charadriidae; genus Charadrius; species Charadrius vociferus. The sequence continues at coordinate 921,452 of NW_009648543.1, read as the reverse complement.
TGTTCTTAATGGGTGATTCTTTCAACTCCAACAGTGAAGTAGTTCTTCAGTAAATGACAGGCTGAGACAACATTTGTGCATTTGTCTCTGCAAACCTTGAATTTTAGATACAAGTGACCCAGAGCAATCTAAGAAGCAGGAAGCAGTCCTGGAGATGGACAAAACAGAAAATACAGACAAGAGTCCACTCTACGCACTGCTGAGCAAAGAAAGAGGCCACAGAGCAACCAAAGAGAGACACTCACCTTGGGGAAATAGGTGCAGTTCCACTGAAGGCAGTGGAGCTATGACCATTTACATTTACAGTTTACCCCATGGCAAGAAAAAAAGAGTTGCATATGAAAATAAGACCGAGAGGAATCTCAGTGAAAAGCTAAAGCTTAGGGGTTCTGCCAAGAGCTCTGAGGTCAGTTCCAGTTCTCCTCCTTCCCAGCAAAAGACGTGATTAATTACAATGTATATTCTGTAAAAATAAATATGTTTTGAAATGATTGTTGATTCAGGTTACATCAGGCATGAACACTGCTAAAATATTCACAATGTGCTAAAAGACTTATGCAACTCAAGCAGTTTTACATCTTAAATGAACTCAATTCACAATAATAATACATAGTACTCATCTGCAGTGTGTTTTGAGAATATAATCAATATCCAAAGCATTCTTGGGAAACAGGCAAAGCATTGCTACCTGTGCATAATACCTACTGTACATTTTAAAATTATTTAGCAAGTATTTATGCAAAATTGTATCATATCAGCACAAAGTGCTATTAAATATGGACTACTATTTTAATTTGCAGTTTGGAAACGTTTAAACCACAAAGTGATTAATGCTGTTGGGCTTTTATCCAGCCTGTTGTGTATGTAATTATCACTTAATGTCTTCTTCCTATAGATCAACAAAGTACTGCTCCTCCAACAGATTCAACTCAAGAGTATCCGCAAGACAAAGACAACAACTGTCAAAGTGTAGGAAGCTGCATTTTTACTTTGTTGACCCATTTTGTTTCTCTCTGCAGAACACCCACCTAGGCAGCTGTGTAGATCAGTTCTGTCAGAAATGAACTTGGTTCGTTCAATGCTTACTAATTTATATGTTTGCTGCATTTTTCACTCCAATGCATATATCACTCTGAGCATCTATATATTAAGACTAGCCTGATGAATATTTCAAAGACCAAGAGTCTAGAATCAAACTCTTCAGTGCATACTAAATTGCTACGCGACCCGTTTTTCCAAAGTGGTGAGCACTTCCAGGTTCAGTTAATGCCAAAAAGACTTTTCTATTTGAAAAATTAGGTCACCTTTTTAGGACTCTGTTGGTGAACCACAGCCTATGGAATACAAGAATATTTGCACTGATATAGTAATTTTGGACAAGAATTGAGGAGTTTAACTTCTACGATTATGTTTGAAATTTTGGGCTACGGTTGAAATTCACCTGCAGTGTCATCATGGACACCATTTATAGCCCATTTTGAGGCCTAAATTTCCCTCTAAGTGAGGCCATGGTTCTAGAAACTAGGTAATAAAAAGCCATTTTCACACTGAGGATATATAAATTTTAGCTCTAAAAGTCAAAAAAGGGAAAGAAAGAGAACTTTGCATTTCTTAATGACAGATTGGTCTATTGCTTTGCACAAGACCACCTACCAACACTACGTATGACTCTAAGAGAGAGAGTGCGGTCACTGAATCCTGTTGCTATTATTTTCTTCCCATACCGCTTTACTCATTTAGAGTTGTGGAAATCAACAAGTCTATTTGGTAGGTTCCTCAGCATAAACAAAAGCATCACAAATTAGGTATGGGGAATTTATTCAAGATGATACAGTTAGTGGCACACCTGAAGTTAGCATTCAGGAACTCTTTGCCACCAGTTTCATATTATAGCCACTATACTGTGAAGCCCTAATCCACTATGTTTTTCATAATTAAAAAAGTACAGCAGCACTGGAGCTTTCTACATCATTTTTATGACACTGTTATAGTATTGGGCTTCAGACCATGGAAAGGACCCTGTCAGTAAGCTTGAAGTGAACCTGTTATAAAAGTATGACTCTTCAGCACTTTATTTCCTTATACATGGGCTTGTAGGATTATCTATAAGAATGGATGTTCCTTTTATGTTACTTACAAGCAAGTTTTTGTTAATCGAAAACATAAGTCAGAAATTCCTCCAGAGACTTTAAACTAATTTAACTCAGTGGGTTTTTGAAAAAAAGAGATCTTCTGTTGCTTACGAGGTTACTGAGTAAAGAGAACTCCCCTCTCCATCTATTGGCAACTTTGCTTATGAGAATTGTGTTTCTTGTCCATTTAGGGAAGAAAATTTGTCGTGTTCTACAATTAAGGGTTATTTTCACACAGTATAAAGAGGGGAGTTATGTGAGAGATGAATATCATACCCATAGCTCATTTATGAAAACAGAAACGGATTAAAAAGTATATATTGTGAGATTTCTAAAATACTTCTTCACAGTAGTTACATTCATGGCCGTTTTCCCTTAATAGGCATTAGTAATTGGATCTAATTGCATTTGAAGAAAAAAAATAGAATGTGTTTTTTTGAAAGTGCAATCCACTCCTGCTTGAAAAATATTACCAATGTGACCACAAAGCACCAAGTTTGACCTCTCTTGAGGACTTGCCGGTTCACTTCTCTCATCGGGAGCGACACATTTCCCAAGTGCCAGCCTCCCCCACTCAGCCCGCCAGCTGAACGTCAGGCTGCAGTCTCTCTTGCCTGCACAACCCTGCAAGTAATAGAGACTCTGCAATCAGAAGGCACTGCTAAATTCTGTTGACAGAGCACAATAAAGGCGAGACTGCGCTTCATTCATTGACAGTGGCACTGTGTTTGTGGTTGAAGTCGCTTCTTTGGGTCACTATACAAAGCGAATTTGCTTCTGAATGCACACTTGGAGCTGCTCTACTGAAGAAGAGGGTGCTGGTTTTACTTAGCCATTTCTGTCACTATGAATGTCCATCTTGAAATATTTCTTTAGATTAATTTCTTGTTGAAATGCCCTGTCCCCACGCAGTAACTTCCAAAGCACTACCAGCTGCAGCACAAATGGAAGGTAAACAATTTCAACCAGAGAATCAGGAGCTACAGATTTTGGCGCATAAAGCAACATGAAAACAGAAGGGCTGAGGCTACAGGTATTTCTCATCAGTCTCCTTTTCACCTGTCCGCAACACTACACACACAAGGAGATCTCCATCAGAAATACAGATTATTTTACTCCTTCTGGAGCCTTAGACTATCTCTCTGTTTCTCACACTGCTTCTCCTTATGGCCTACATTGCTCTCTTTATTTCACTTTGACTTAAATCAGCACTCCTTTGTGCTTGTCAGCCTGCAGCTGATGGAAGAAAAGCCATATTCGTTCAAGTGCATCCCTTAGCTGTAGCCGTGCCCTTCCAGGTGGCAGCCAGCTCACACGTGCTCACCTCAGCCCACAGAGCCAGGACCCAGCTGCCCACCACAGGCACCACAAATGTGCCCGGAGGCAACATCCCTCTCAGCTGCCGCTTTCTCTGATGCAGCAAACACGCTTCAGCATTTCCCTCTCTGGGAAGTTCCCGCTGAATGCGTTTATGGCAGAAGAAACAGCATGGAAAGGGAAGAGCTGAAGTCAAAGCCCCTTCTTCAGGAGAAGGGTTGCAGCTCCCTGTGGGCTGTGCACAGGGGGGACCAGAGACGGAGTGTTGCCACCCTCTGGGCAGAAGCCTGACCCAAACCCTTCTCAGGGCAATGATGAGAAACTGGGTGAGGTGTGGGAAAAGCTGACTGCGCAGGAAACGATGTTCTCAGCAATCCACAGTGTATGCAACACCGCTACTTGAGGAAACCTACAACCATGAGACAAACGTGTGCTTTCCATGCTCTTCTTCCTTATCCCATCAGACTCTTTGGTAGCCCGCGGTTACTGCATCTTCTTCGGATACAGGCTTCAATCCCTTTGGGCTAAGGCATTGCTGATGGTAAAAATGAAACACGGAGGAATGACAAAGTCCAAATGTGCAGGTTTAAGTGATGCAGCTGCTGGAAGTTTAAATCCTGCGTTATACACAATCTTTTTACCATAGCACAGTAAGAATTTGGTCATACTGTTATATGAATTATACTATTTATGTAGGAAGTATTCATAAGATGCCATGGAACCTGCCTAGAAGCCAAAACTGCTGGAAACCTCACCTGCTTCAAAAGAAAGCTGCATCCCTACAGGGACCTGAGTTTTATTAATCAAATAACACTTTACAATAACTTTTTGTGATTCTGATACAAATTAAAAAACAAAACAAAACCAAACCAATCCTCCTTGCCAGGTATTAATAGATTTTGGATGCTGCGCATCTATTCTGAAAGCAAAGTTGATGCAACAATTTACACCAGCTGAGCATCTTATCAGTAGAATGTCCTGTCTTTTAGAAAAACACACCTAAAAAGTGTAGTCCCAAACTAGAATCAAAATTGATAGAGTGAAAAATGCACCATTTCTATTGAACCTTATTCTCAAGGTCTATTTATATCGGAAAGACTCATGTCCCAACTCGCTGAATAAAAAATGTCATGTGTTGGAAAACAGCAGGCTACAGATATAGACTATAACTGTAATGACATAGGTATGAACCTTCTTCACAAAAAAGAGCTTACTTTGGGCAATGCTCTAATTCAGATAGAAAATACCACTCAATTCCTGTGGACAGAGGAATCATAAGAAAATACGACATTTCAGCTCCACTTGCCTACACCTTCCCTAGCGTACGTAAGGTTTTAAATAGTCTCCAAGTATATATGTTGGAAGAAAATAACTACTTTGGTATTTTTAAATATGTTCTTCCGTGATTCCGGCTGCCAGCGGGGGTTAAACCATAACAATCCTTTTTGGTGCCCAGCCTGGGGCTCAAAGTGTTTAAGGTAATGACAGGTTTGATTGGAATGTACTAGATCAAACTTATAGCTGTTACTGATGTTTAGCTATTAACTGGCAGGCTCCTGTGCTTACCATGAGGCTTGCTTGCCTTACTGTATATTAGAGTCTAGTGCTTGTTAATGGCTGCTTTTTGCTTTTGCTGCTTGCTGTACTGCTTAACATCTTACTCCGTTGTACCTGGGAACATTTTGATAACAGCGACGGTGATGCGCCTGGGCTGGCACACGGCCAGAGCATCACTGCTGTACTGGACAGGCTGAAACTCCAGTGTGAACTCCAGTAGAAGGGACTGTGACCCATGGATGAGTCCACACGGGAGCTGGACATACCCAAAGCATGTTTGAAAACATCAAACCCCAAACAAATAACAAACAGGAGCCTTGATGCTGTAGTTTGAGATAGGAAAGATACAAATAACAGCTCTAAAATTGCCTTCAGTCCACTGGGGGCAGGGGAAAATTGACTGCCTCCTGGCATCAGTTACCTAAATAAAAAGTCATTTTATAATATGGAAGGGGAGAGTAGTTCGATGCCATTCCTAGTCAAAGTGAATCTTGATTTGATAAGAAGGAGAAGAATTACCTTTAATCCCCACAGTACAGCGTAGGCTGGGGGCAAGACCAGACAATAAATTGCTGGCATTTAGCTGGCATTGAACTTTTTGTGTATTGATAGGCTGGCTTGCATGCCTGTAGTGGCAGATGAAGCAGCAACCAGGTTTCCTTACATCTCCCTTAGAGCTTTCCCCCACGTTGTTCTCACAGTGAGCATGGGTTGAGCTCTTTAAATGAAGAGGAAATTCCTCCAACTCTCTGGAACTCAGAGGACCCGCAGGAGGTCCCAGAGGTGGTTCGGGGCACCCACGGGCATCCACTGTCTTTCTGACCATTGCTTTACTGTTATGAACCCTTCATACAAGTCTTTCTTTGGACTGTCACCTTAAAGAAGGAGCTATGCAAGAAAAGAAAACAGCCTTCATAACTTGCTCCCTCCAGGACTAATTAAACCAATGCACAATACTCCTGCTCAAAGCCTTGATGAAGAAATGAAAGGAGACGGGAGCCTTTAGTGCAAGGAAGTGAAATCAAGGTGCAGAAGGTCTCTCACTAGACAGGTTGGTTGCCTCAATCATTGAGATGCTATCCCTTTGAAAAACAACCAACGGATCTTCCTTCTAATAATGTTTCATTGTAACAATTAATCCGTCCTCTGTATCATCAACCATCTAGCTTACATACTTTTTTATTAATGAAAAGGAACAGGTCTTGAAAATGTAAACCACAAAGATAAAAGGCACGATGAGCTCTGCACAGAACACTTGGGTTGATTTCCTGCACAGAAATAGAGCCAC
>NW_009648543.1:911085-915111 GCF_000708025.1 Charadrius vociferus | reverse complement strand
TTTTCCATTAAATCTTGAGGTAGCCTTTTCAGTGTAAAAGCCTAATACAAAGACATATAGTACCACAGCTCTGATAAAATAAATCTATCTGTAGTCATCTTATCTTTCCTAACCAGTATTTAGAGACATAACTTAGACTTGTGGCAGCAATCACAGTAACTCCACTGAAGCCACGCCTTCGAAGAAACTTTAGAAACTAACTCTTCTACATAAGGCTACAAGAAATCCTCATCTGAAATACTTCCCTAATACACTTTTGAGAGGAGCAATAAGCATAAGAGAACTGAAATAAGTTTGATTTTCACCTGAAATTTTTAAAAGATATATACCAGAATACACGTCGCAGCAAAGCTTTGCCAAAGGCAAATAGAACATGGAAATTAGTAGGCTGCAATGTCAGTATTCTTAATAAAGGTTCAAAAGCTTCTCCCACGGGTTGTATTTATTGGTATTTATTCTTTGGCTTTGAATTGTAATAATACATAAAATCTTAAGTCACTATAGAATCACCATACACTTAACATGGATTATTTGCAAAGAAGAGGACAGCCTAGCTGAGTGTTCAAGAACAAAAGGCCAGTACTATATCAAGTACTAAAGACAGATTTGGCAGAACACAATCAAGAATAGCTCTGTTACACTAGTGTTCTCACAAAGATTTAGAAAACAAACAAAAAGACTCAAATACACCTAATTTTGCAAAACACAGTGGTTTAGAGCCTTCATATGTGCGTTTTGCTTCCTAACAGTGGTTTGCTCAGGCGATTTGTCTGAACTTTTCAGTACAGCCAATGGTCATGAGTAACGGTTTAAAATGGAAGCTGAGATTTCCATGTGGCACCCTAATACAGACAAAATATAGAATATATTTATACATACTTATAGTCAATAGCTATTTCAAGTGTACTATTAACAAAATTACATTAGAGAGGATTTTTTTTGTGTCTCAGAAGTAATTTCTAAGCTCAACGGAACCTTACATCAAACGTATGCATGCAGCAGTCTCTGGATCTGGATTTATAACAGTAGCACTCAAACCTCACAACAGTCAGCATCTAAATAAGCAGCCGCCCTAATAATGAAGACCTCTGGTTGTGATTCCATCACCAGTAACTATGTCCCACAACATATATGAAATATATATGGAAATGTGGATCATTATATTTCCCTGTTTATCTTTGGAGGGTCAGCAAGATCTCCTTCCTTCACTGTGATACCCACTGAAAGACTCCTGCCTTTCAGCACCCCCGCCCAACGAGTTCAGTAGCAAAGCGTTCCATCAGCATCCATCCTTGTCCCCATTCCCTCCCTCCGCCTTCCCAAAGTACACCTACACAACAGATAGATTCTCACAAGTTACACAAATCTTTCCTTAATGGTGTTGTATTCTACAGTAATGTTTCCATGTTCACATTAACGGTGCCATTGATTTCAGCAAGAAGCCTAGCATTTTCTAATTCTGTTCTGTATTCATATAACACTGAAGAAAATACATGCTCTTGCTTGACCAAAGCTCCTAGCTATTTACCAAAATACAAACTAATTATTTAAAAGAAAAACTTTTTTTTTTTGTTTGTAGTGAGTAAAAACATTTGCTTTTAAAACTATTACCTTATCTCTAACTGACAGAATAGATATGCTGAATAAAGTTTTCCCAATGTAAACAGACATGTAAAACCTGCTATATGATACAAGAAAATCTTGGAAATCAATTTGCTGAGCATTACATAGAGTCTTTTATAAAAAACCTGTCTCACAGCAGAATTTAAAAAGGGAACAGATCACTAAAAACTTTCTGAGTTTTGAAAATAGTGAATTATTTCCCCTGTTTCACCATTAGAAAAATTATGATCTTGCAAGCTTCATGTATTTCCATTTTGTTCTCGTCTCAACGGTGGCAAAAAGTCAAATTTGAAAAAAATTCACAATAAGACTATTCTGCAAATTTCCATATTGGGAGGGGAAAAAAATTAAACCCCAATTTTTTGGTTTTCTTATCTCCCTGCCTGAAAAAGCTCCTGTCCCCTTCACTTTGACAAACTCTTGTGCAGCAGAGCGCAAGGCTACATGCTCTAACAACCCCTACCCTTCAGCAGCTGGGACTTCTCCTAGCTTAAAACATTGAGTCAATTTTATTTTTTTTTTCCAGACTAAGAGACATTGTTTTGATTTTCCCAGGAGGAAAAAAAAAATCCCCAGAGAAATCCACATTTCCATGGAAAATTTGAATTTGGAGGGGGAAAAAAGCTTCCGTCTAAAAATCAGTAAGTTACAGTTTTCATCTCTGACTAAGTCTAAGGTAGCAAGCCTGATACAGTAGATCCAAGATTTACTAACGTAGTCTAAAGGAGCAGAATTTAGCTTACAGCCTTGCTTATATTTAATATAATCTGCATGAACACTGCTCTATTGAAAGAAAATCCATGGACTCACAGGATCACGTTAGAGACAGTATTTATATGAGAAGAATTGGCAGAGGTTGGCATTAAGAGGGGCGGTAATAAGCCTCTTCACTTTAAAGATATACTGATGCCAACTCAAAAGCATCCCATCTGTAATCCCATAGCTCCACAAAGTATAGACTACAGTTTACTTAGATGCTTTCCACTGTTACAAGAGCCTATAAAGGATATAACATGGTCAGTGATTAAAAACAATGGGCAGCTTGGAGCCCTCACAAAAATGCAAGCCCAGATAAAAATCATAGTCACTCTCAGTGTTAAGGAAAACGGATAATGAAATACAATGACGAGTAATGTAAGCAAAAAACAGATCCAAAGAACTAGCCCCTGCCAAAATAAACAAGAAGTGGAGAACGCATAACTCTGAATTCTCATTTTTATTCAGAGCTTAACTGGAATGTATTGGGGTCAAAGTGCACCAATGAGCAATAAAAATTCAGAAAGCTCAACTAAGTATGTTTTCGTCCATTTCAGAGATGGGGTTGTCTCAGTGCTCAGTCTGTAATCACACACTTACCCAGCCCTGCTCCTTCAAATTTTGCAAGTCGTACAGGAGACTAAAGCTAACTTCATGTGAGCAGATGCTCAGTGTCACACACCTGGTAGAACGGGATACAAAACTCACATACAAAAATTTACAACCGCACAGGCTCAAGCAGCATAAGCAGTATCTTCCCTTAAACGAATGGGACTGCAGTTAGGTCTCTAAACCCAACATTAGATTGCATTCATTATAACTAATAGATCTGGCAGTAAAATTAAGGATTACCTTCTCTCTTCCCAAATGTCCCAGTAAGTCCAAAAAAATCAATTCCATCAGAAAGTGGAACACCTGCTGTAATTACTGAAACTACTGTGTATAACCTAGTTCCTATTAATGATAAGAAATTGTGTGGATATACATTCTTGTCATGGACAGCATCAACACAGTAAACAGTCTTCTTAGTAAAGGCAGTTAATCACTTTTATTACATTTGGTACACTTCCTAAAATACCTGGGTAACATGTTTAATGTCAGTTACGGAAAGTGAAGACAAATTCTGCAGCTCACTTTTGGATTTTCACTCCAAATTATATGAGAAACATTAAAATCATAGAATAGTTTAGGTTGGAAGGGACCTTGAAGATCATCGAGTTCCAACCCCCGTGCCATAGACAGGGACACCTCCCACTAGACCAGGTTGCCCAAGGCCACATCCAGCCTGGCCTTGAACACCTCCAGGGATGGGGCCTCAACAACCTCTCTGGGCAACCTGTGCCAGTGCCTTACCACCCTCACAGTGAAAAACCTCTTCCTAATGTTTAATCTAAACCTGCCCTCTTCCAGTTTAAAGCCATTCCCCCTCATCCTATCGCTACATGTCCTAGTAAAAAGTCCTTCCCCAGCTCTCCTGTAGGCCCCCTTTAGGTACTGGAAGGCCGCAATAAGATCTCCCCAGGGCCTTCTCTTCTCCAGGCTGAACAGCCCCAGCACTCTCAGCCTCTCCTCATAGGAGAGGTGCTCCAGCCCTCGGATCATCCTCATGGCCCTCCTCTGGACGCGCTCCAGCAGGTCCATGTCCTT